>NW_027202271.1:6650000-7097500 GCF_024711535.1 Dipodomys merriami | reverse complement strand
TTTCCTTTGTCTCTCTTTCCTTTCCTCCATTTCCTCCTCTTCCTTCTTCTTCTTCACCTCTCCTCTTCTTTTTTCCTTCCTTCCTTCCTTCCTCCCTCCCTCTCTTCCTTCCTTCCTTCCTTCCTTCCTTCCTTCCTTCCTTCCTTCCTTCCTTCCTTTCTTTTAAACACCTTTTAAAAGCACTCCACATATATTCATGTATGCTTATACTTCTACAGGACAGAAGATGGCAAAGCAGAAAGACTAAATCTGTTTTCCATCATAGTGATCCAGTCAGTAGCTTTGGTTATATAGTTTCATTTAATAGCTTGGAGTTACCAAAAGCAGTAGGTTAAATGTTTAGATGACATCATCTGGGAAGTATCATCAGGATAAATTACAGATTTTATTAGAAGACATAAAAATGACAACATGAATACAGAGTAACTTGAAATCAAATGGAAGAGATGCCTTGTTCTTTTAGAATCTGCCCTCGATTTTTACCAACCACTATCTCTGGTAGAGGGCATCCTCATCTTTTAATCATCTCATAGCAATAACCTTGTCACTCAGCTCCTTAAATCTCCCTCCCCCCTTCCCCACATCTTGTGGAGTTACCAGAATGATTTTTTTTTTAAGTGAGAAAAATCTGATCCTGGTTCTTCCTCCTTAAAAGTTTCAACTGATAATTCTTGACCTCCAGGGCAAAAAAGTTTATTAAAGCCATTCCTAAGCTTGACTACAATATTTTTTTTTACGTCTTTCCTTCTTTTTTTTTTAATTTAATTTTATTTTATTTGAGAACATACTGTACAGAGGGGCTACAATTACATGGGCAGGATAATGCATACATTTCTTACCAAGCATTGCAGCCTCCTCCTTTGTTTAGCCTTCACCTCCCTTCCCAGCCTCCCCCCTCCCCCCACCCAATTATACCCCCCTCCCCCCCCCACACCGACATTGTAAAGTTGGTTTTGACATGACATTTTGTACTTCTCATTGTTGCAACAGGTCCACCTGAATCCTTAAACGACATGTTTGTCCCCATCTCCTCCACATGTTATACTGACATCAAATATAGTGAAAGCGGGGGTTACACTGTGGGGGAGGGACATACAAAGCAACAAAGAAATAATCTTATAAATGCGTTAGAAACACATGCATGAAAGAAACGAAAACTTGGAAAAAATTATATTAAGTGAAGTAAGCCAGGCCTAAAGAAGCATAGGTTCCATGGTTTCCCTTATTTGCAATATCTAGTATAGGTATGAGTCAAGCGGAAAAGGTCAGATAATGTGATGTTAGGAAAATGAACCCTTAAATATGTATTTTAATGTTGACTACAATATTTATACTCTGTCCAAAACAAAAAGGAAAATCAGCAGGGAGTGGTAGCTCAAGCCTGTAATCCCAACGACTTGGGAAGTAGAGATCAGGGGATTATGGTTCAAGGCCAGCCCTGGTGCAAAAGTTCAAGAGACTCCACCTCAAATAGGGGCTGAATGTGGTAGTATGCTTCTGTGATCTCTAGTGACTTGACGAAGCACAAGTAGGAGAGTTCCAGCATAAGGAGCACAGGCCATGAGAGCCCCAGCATAAAGAGAGACACTACCTTGAAAAGAACCAAGGCAAAAAGGGGCTTGACTCAAATGTTAGAATGCCTGCTTTGTAAGGGTGTCCCTAATTCAATCCCCAGGATTGTTAATATGACAGAGAGAGAGAGAGAGAGAGAGAGAGAGAGAGAGAGAGAGAGAGAGAGAGAGAGAGAGAGAGAGAGAGAGGATGGATAAAGTCTGAGAATATAGTACATATGTTCATAGATTAAAAATTTAAACATTCAGCTAGGCACTGGTGGCTCATGCCTGTAACCCTAGCTACTTAGGAGGTCCTTAGTTCAAGGCTAGCACAGGCAAAAATGTTCTCTTAACTCCAATTCGCCTACAAAAAGCCAGAAGTAAAGGTGTGACTTAAGTGGTAGATTGCTATCCTTGAGCAAAAAAGCTTAGGGAAAGTGTCCAGGCCCGGAGTTCAAGTCCCAGGACTGGCACACAAAAAATTAAACATATGCTTCTCAAGGATCCTTGATGAGAGTCTAAAATTGATAGCAAATATAAAATAAATTAGCCTAAATATAAAACAAATTAGCCTAAATTTATATGCAAACCATTCTAGCTACCTGTATATTGTCTTAATTTAGCACATAGAATATATAACAACAAGAGTTTTAAAAGAATGTCAAATTTATGAGACATGTTTGTGATAAGGTATTGAGGGTGTCTGGCTTACTTCGATGTGCACTATAGACTTTCAACCAAGAATAATATGTTACATAATTTATTAATAATTTATCGATTTATAATCTATCAAGTGAAAGAGAAGTGGAATGACAGATTGCTATGGCTAGTAAAGTTGCTTTTTAAAAACATATTGCAGAGTGTGGATGGTAGGGAAAAACTGGGAGAGAGAGAGGGAAGAGCGGACATTATTTGAAAAGAAATGTACTCTTTACTTGACACATAACCCCCATGTACATCACCTTGATCGTATCAATAAAAATGTTTAAAATGTATTGCTATTTGTTTTCTACACATAGGCTATTAACATTAGACTGTCCAGTGTCAAAGTTATACCTATTACACGTGTTTGGTGGCAATATGCCTTACAATGCTGTGCTTTGGAGCAGCTCTTTCAAATCCAAACTCTCAGTGAAATCTTGTAGGAAGCATGAAGTCAGCCATAGTGAGGTATTAGTTCTTGCTATAAACCAGAGCATTCCAAGCTACAGTCAACATTTCGGGAATTATAAGCACACTGATGTTAGTCATGCCTGCAGCAGTCATACCTGCAAACTACTGGGACAAATCTTAGAAACCAGGCTCTGCTCCAACAGACGAAGGATCTTTTTTTTTTTTAAGGGTGGTATTTGGGTAAGATAATGCAACCCTGTCTTCCCAGTTACGTGGGAAGGTAGAGGTTTTTGTCCAGGCCAGTCTAGACACAAGTTAGCAAGAACCCCCCCTCCACACCCCCACCTCAGTCAGCAAGCTTAAAGTGGGGGAGGGTATGTGCTTTTGATCTCAGTCATGTGGGAGGCCAGAGGGAGGAGGATCACACTTGATCCCCAGCCCTGGGGAAAATTTTGAGATTTATCCGGAAAAAAATAATATATCATTTAACAAAAATGAAGTTGCTTTTAACCAAAGGTCAGAATTTTCTTCAATCAGATTAATCATGACTGAAAAGAGTGTAACAGTGGATTGAAGTGATGAGAAAAGCACTTATATACAATGATAATAAAAACATGAATATTTTAAAAGAAATTTAACGTAGAAATAAAAAATCTTTTCCTCTGTATTTCCATTTAACCTGCAGAAAGAATAAAAATGTCCCAGAGAAGTGTTAGCTAGGTTAGAAAAACTCAGAATGGGTAGATATACATTTCATATTTTTGCCTGTAAGAATATCAGTTAGTAATATCAGTATAAGTGGAAAGTAAAAAATCTTAAAAAGGCAAAGGAAATGATCTGTAACAATTGATATGATTTACTCAGAAGAAGTTAAAACAGAAGATTACACACATATATACAGGGACTAGAAATAAATTCATGAATAGTAACTGAAACTAGGGTATTTATAATAGGAAAAAAATCCTAATACTGTGTGTTTCTACAATTTCTAAAATCTAATACAAGAAGAAAAATAATAACATTTAAACTGAAGATGAATATTTCAAATGTATTATACAATAAATTTTGATTTGGAAAAAACTTGTGTTATGGTAAATTTCACAAAAATCTTGCATATAACAGAAACTAGTATGTAAGTTATAACATTCTGTGGCACTGAGCTAAGGGATCTGCTATTGACTTCATAAAGAACATATTCATCTGTTTATATATAAAGCACTATTTTTACCTAAAGTCATGATTCATATCTTTGACTTAGCATCTTCTTATATTTTCATAATCTCCAAGAAAGAATTTAAATTGGTATCAACTTCAATGAAACGCTTATCAAGCAGATCAGAAAAGTATAAAAATAGAAAAAAACATTTGAATGTTTCAAAACAGAGAAGAAATTTCTGCCTGAAATGTATATTTGAAATTAACCCAGGAAAAATGCAGATTGCAAGAAAAAAAAATAGACAAAAAAACAAGAGAATTAAGGAAAAGAAAAAACATATTAATGCTGTACTTACCTGTGTCAATGAGAGATAAAAGATGTGTGTATGTTAGAAGAGTATTAAAAATACTCTTTCCTTTTGGTATAAAAGAAATTTTAATACTATTAAAATATGGTCTACTATTACTTGATGCTTTTAATGACTTATATTTGAAGTACACATCTTTATTTTAAAATACTTAATTGACAAATAGAGATTGAATATAGTCAAGGTATCCAACATGGATGATTTTATACACACACACATAAACACCATTGTGAAATGATGACCACAATCTAATTAACATACCTACCACATCCATGAAGTTCATGAGATCCTGAGAACTTAATCATCCTATAACTGAAAATTTCCAACTATTCTTTGATGCCTAGATAATAAACAACAAGTACGTGATAGCTGGAGATTGACTTTTGTGACCAAGAAATAAAACAAGAAATAGCTGGGTGCTGGTAGCTCACACCAGTGATCTTAGCTACTCCGGAGACTAAGATCTATGGATCTTGGTTCAAAGCCATCTGGGCAAGGAAGCCTGCGGGACTCTTCTCTCCAATTAATCACCAGAAAACCAGAAGTGGCACTGTGGCTCAAGTGGCAGAGGGCTAGCCTTGAGCTGAAGAGCTTAGGGACAGCACTTGAGCCCGGAGTTCAAGTCCTAGGAGTGGTACACACACACACACACACACACACACACACACACACACACACACACACACACACACACACACACACACACACACACAAATATAGGGTACTCTTGATATTTCAAATCTACTTAGGGCAACACTGACACTGATATATCAGCACCACCTTTATTCTCAGGAGGCTGTATAGCACAGCAGATTCACAGGTACTTGACTGACCTGTGCCTTGATCCATGGCTTACCTGAAATTTTTACTTGAGACACAACTCCATCTCCCCCGTCACTGTGTGCTCGAACCTCCACCACGTACTCTCCATCGCGGGGGATGGGCAACTCGATGGAGTGCTTGTGCGTGGAGTACAGCTTGCCGTCATGCTGCCCGTCAGGCCTGTAGAGGACCTTTGAAGGCCAAACACACACTTCACCAAGGCATGCTAAGGACTCAACACCCCAGTACTAAAAACCCTTCATGCTTTCAGTTTACGTTTTAACTGTGTGTGTGTGTGTGTGTGTGTGTGTGTGTGTGTGTGTGTGTGTGTGTGTGTGTGTGTGTGTGTGTGTGTGTGTGTGTGTGTGTGTGTGTGTGTGTGTGTGTGTGTGTGTGTGTGTGTGTGTGTGTGTACTAAAGCTTGAACTCTGGGCCTGGGTGCTGTCCCTCAGCTCTTCAGCTCAAGGCTAGCACTCTGCCACTTGAGCCACAGCGCCACTTCCGGTGTTCTTGTGGTTAATTGGCGATAAGAGTCTCACAGACTTTCCTGCCTTACTGGTTTTGAGCTGCGATCCTCAGATCTCAGCCTCCTGAGTAGCTAGAATTACAGACATGAGCCACTGGCATCCGGTATCATTTTTTTTTTTTAATAAAAATACTTTTGCTAGGTGCTGGTAGCTCATGCCTGTAATCCTAGATACTCAGGAGGCTGAGATTTGAGGATTGCAGTTTGAAGTCAGTCTAGGCAAGAAAGTCCATGAAACTCTTATTTCTAATTAACCAGCCAAAAAAACGCAAACAAACAAAAGCCAGAAGTGGAGCTGTGGCACAAGTGGTGGAGTGCTTGCCTTGAGCAAAATAGGGAGGGTGTTGCTGAGGTTAAACACCAGCACACTAAAAAGTAATAATAATTCTAGTCTCCTCTTTAAGGTATTCCTTCCCTGACCCCCACCCCCCACCCCAAACCAATACTATAGTTAGAACTTAGGACCTTGACCTTATCTTTCACTAGATTTTTTTTTCTGCTCATGGCTGGCACTCTACAATCTGACAATCTGAGCCAAACATACAGCCCATCATTTTGCTAGTTGATTGGAAATGGGCTCTTGTGAATGTTTTTGCCTAGGCTGGTCTGAAACTGATCTCTGCCTCCTGGGTTAGCTAGGATTACAGGTATGAGCTACCAACACTCAAGTTAACAACACTATTCTTTCAAAGCAGTTATTCTGCTTATCTTACTCCTTTGACATAACTTTCTCCTAAAATTCACTTAAGCTGGTCTTCCCATTTCAAAATTTATCATGAAACTAGGCCATCTGATTCTGCGTACCCAAGCAGAATGAAAGAGCTGGGTGAGCTTTACTAACATGGCAGGGATCGGCACAGGGATGATTAGCTGTAAGAATTCAGCTTTGTAAGGAGGAGAGGCGAAGTTGTCATTTACTTACCTTGTATCCTGTCACAGTAGACTCATTGGACAGTGCAACCACGTGGTCCCAGGTGATGATGTAACGTGAACCGGACCTTATGGAACTTATGATCCTTGGTGGCTGGCTGGGAGCTGTGGGAAGCAATGGCATGCAAGCAGTTGTTACCAATTCCAACCTTAGTTCTGCAGAATTCACTGTATCAGGAACTGCAATGCTGGTGATAACCATGCTGCCAGCAATTGGCCTTTGAAGAGTGTGCTGAGTGGGTACATGCAAGACTTTACTGCACTGGAGGAGGTGGGGGAATGGGACCATCTTTCTTTCTCTCCCCATCATGCTTTCTCCTCGTGTGTGTGTGTGTGTGTGTGTGTGTGTGTGTGTGTGTGTGTGTGTGTGTGTGTGTGTGTGTGTGTGTGTGTGTGTGTGTGTGTGTGTGTATGTGCCGGTCCTAGCGCTTGAACTCAGAGCCTGGGTGCTGTTCTTAAGCTTTTGTGTTCCAGGCTAGCACTCTCCTACTTGAGCCACAGCTCTGCTTATGGCTTTTGGATGGTTAATTGTAGATAAAAGTCTGGAAGACGTTCCTGCCCCGGAAGGTATGGAATTGTGATCCTCATATCTTCCTTAGTAGTTAGGATTACAGGCATGAGCCACTGGTGCCCAGCACCAAATCTAGTCTCTTTTTTTTTTTTTTAATATATAAAAACTACTATTTTCACCTCCACTGAGCCAAATCTGTTTAGTTTTCACTGTTTTCAAACTTAAATCTGTGAAACATAGCACAGATTTGACCTTCTTTTAAGTTTATGATTATTCTATGGATTTTTCTTCTGTCTCACCTGCTGTTCCTTCTCATTCATCCTCCTGAGCTGGTTTTATATTTTTCTACTCAACCTGGATAGTTTAGCCTGAACATTCTTCTCAGATGCTCTGTCAAACTTCCGTAGGGACTTAAATCATACCTTTAAATCGCACAATTGTAGCTGTACCTCAATCTCTTTCTTGTCTTTTATTTTATTTATTTGTTGGTCATGGGTTTGAACTCAGGGCCTGGGCACTGTACCTGAGCTTTACCACTTTGAACCACAGGGCCACTTCATTTTCTGGTGGTTCATTGGAGTTAAGAATCTCATGGTCTTTTCCTTCTAGGTCTGGCTTCGAACTGTGATCCTCAAATCTCAGCCTCCTGAGAAGTTGGGATTATAGGTGTGCCCTTATTTTTTGTCCTTTATAAAGAAGTGCCCAACTGTCTATTTCTACTTGAATGAAAGACTTCTCCGATACAGTACAATCAAGATGGAATACTGGTCATGTCCCTGTTAATCTGCCTTTTGGGAATCTTTCCTACTCTGTGCAGACGGTATAATCTGACTCCCAGCATGTGAAGCCAAGAGCTGGTGCTCAGTCTTCTATTTTCTCATGTCCAACACTCATGTCCAAATAAGTAGGAGTTTTCAACTGTACCTGCAGAAAAATTCCCACTTCTGTCTTCATTCCCACTTCTGGTGAGCCATTAGCAATTCCCTGCTCAAATACTAGATTATTTATTGGTTAGCTTTCCTGCTTTCTCTGCTTGACCTCAGGGCCAGGGCATTCTCCCTTAATTTTCTAACTCAAGCCTAGTGCTCTATCACTTGAGCCATATTTCACTTTCAGCTTTTTGTTAGTTAATTAGAGATAAGAGTTTCTTGAACTTTTCTGCCTGGGATAGCTTCCTGAGTAGCTAGGACTACAAGCATGAGCCACTGTAAGCACTTCAACTCATTTTTGATTAATGGATACATGTGAAGGATAATTAAGTTAGAGGTAAGCTCATTTTGTGTGTTTGTGTGCTGCTGAGGACTGAAGTCAGGTCCTTGACTTCACAAGGTAAGCATTCTTCCATTGAGCTAAATCCCCAACCCCATAATTTTTCTATTATCATTAAGGAAGTCAGAGTAGATCTCAAACTCATATTTGATACCAAAAATCTTCCCACTGCTTTCTGTGACCTCATTAAGAGATTCTGTCTCCAAGGAAATTTTATAAATTTTCTAACCCTAGTGGTAATCATGATTGAGGATTTCTAGGAAAAGTTCCTGAGTCCTGCATAAAAATTCTCCTTTTAAGTATATTTCATTAGCTGCTAGATGCCTGTAATCCTAGCTACACAGAAGGCTGAGATCTAAGGATCACAGTTCTAAGCTAGCCTGGGCAGGAAAGTCTGTGAGACTCTTATTTCCTATTAACCACCAAAAAGTCAGAAGTCTTGCTGTGGCTCAAGTGGTAGAGAACCAGTCTTGAGAAAAAAGGTCAGAAACATTGCCCAGGCTCTGAGTCCCAGGACCAGCGCAAATACACACACACACACACACACACACACACACACACACACACACACACACATATTTCTTCAAGATGTTACCTATCAAGTTTAACCTTAACACATTAGGATGGGCAGAAGATCAGATGGTCTTATATAAAGGTTGAGACAGTATAGTAGTAAGATGACAAGGATAATACTATAACAGCTAACTTGCATTGACACTGTGCAATGACGAAGATGTCTAAATCAAGCATGGAAAAATGAGCAGCTATTATCTTTCATAGGCTGTCCATGAATTCCTCTCCCCACATGAATTCAAAACTATTAAAACAAGTAATTATAGAAGGCAGTCAAGTTAAGTGTGGTACACAGCTTGAAGTGAGAACTTTCTAAGTGATAATTCTGTAATTTTATTGCTATAATGAACCTGTATACATTAAATGGCTAAGGCATTCTTCACATTATTTTAGTATCTATACTAGATAACAATGATTTAATAAAAAAAAAAAATCTTGTGTAGCCAGGCACTGGTGGCTCATATCTATGACTTAGCTACTACTCTGGAGGCAGAGATCTGAGAATCAAAGTTTGGAGACAGCCTGAGCAGATAAATCCATGAGACTCCTAATTTCAAACAACCAGGAGGAAGCGGGAAGTAGATCAATTGGTAGAATGCATGCCAGCCTGAAGCAAAAACACTGTGAGTGCACAAGGCCCTAAGTTCAAGTGTCAGTATGAAAAAAAAAAAAAAATCTTGTGTAAGTATAAAAGAGATCACTGACACCAGATGTGGTTAGATGGCTAGGCAGGAAATGGCTGTGCTGGGTGGGCCTACATCATGATTGACAGGTCTGCAGTCAAATGACACTCACGTGCTTTCTTGGTGAAGGTCTCAATCACATCACTTGAAGGTCCACACCCAGCACTGTTGCAGGCTCCGACTTCCACAAAGTACTGAGTGTCGGGCAGGAGGTTCTCCAGCCTGGCTGAATACTCCTGGCTGGGGACTTGAACCCGGTGTGCTGCTGCTTCCTTGTCATGGGCTGCCCAATAGCGAATCTGTGAACATGCAAGATGGGTAACATTTTTGTCATGATTTAGACTTGTGGGTTGTAAAAAGTTGTTTTCCATTGGCTGTCACTTGGTGTTGAGTATCAAAAATTCTTAACTATTACATTATTATATTTACCCCTTTTTGGGGGGGGGGGTCTGGTCATGGGGCCTGAACTCTGGGCCTGGGCGCTGTCCCTCAGCTCTTCAGCTCAAGGCTAGTGCCTTACCAATTGAGCCACAGCACCACTTCTGGCTTTTTCTGCTTATATGGTGCTGAGGAATCGAACCCAGGGCCTCAGGCTTGCAAGGCAAGCACTCTACCACTGAGCCAACTTCCCAGCCCCTATATTACCCTTTTATCAGTCTTAGAATAAGGCAATCTAATTTACAAGACCAAATGCCAATCAAAAGGCTGCTCTCATTGCCGGAAATAGTTTTGCACTGATCAGAAAGTGCAAGTGAGATAAAAGGAGAAGAAGAGAGCAAGGGATAGTGGGGAAGGAGGGAGAGGAGATGGAGAGATGCAGGGGGAGAGGAGAGGGGGAATGGAGGGGGAGGGAGTAAAAGAACCGCCTTAAAACTCTTCATTAAATATATCTTCAAAATATAAAACTGACTGTTTAGAAATACTTCTGCTAGAAAAGGTCAGATAAGTTGATGTTAGGGAAATGAACCCTAAGACATGTATTCAAATTTTTTTTTCTTTCATGCGATTGTTTCTAACACATTTATAAGATTATTTCTTTGTATGTCCCTCCCCCACAGTATAACCCCTGCTTTCACTGTATTTGATGTTGGTATAATTTGTGGAGGGGAAGGGGAAAAACAAATCGTTTAAATAGGGATATAGGTGGACCCATTGCAACAATGAGATGTACAAGTCGAAAATGAACTTTACAACTTTGGTGTGTGGGGGAGGGGGAGCGGGGAAGATTGGGTAGGGGGGGCAGGGGGAGGATGGGAAGGGATGGGAAGGGGAAACAAAGGAGAAGGCTACTATGCTTGATAAGAAATGTACTCATTATCTTGCCCATGTAATTGTAACCCCTTTGTACAGTATTTTCACAATAAAGAAAAAAAAGAAATACTTCTGTAATGATTTTGAACCTGTGTGTGCACTTGTGCATGTGTGCGTACTCGCGTGCATACCAGTCCTGGGGCTTGAAATCAGGGACCCTTGAACTCTTTTGCTTGAGGCTAGTGTTCTACCACTTGAGCCACAGCTTCACCTCCAGCTATTTCGGTGGTTAATTGGAGTTAAGGGTCTCATGGACTTTCTTGTCCAGGCTGTATTCAGAACTTGATCCTCAGATGTCAGTCTCCCAAGTAGCTGGGATTACAGGCATAAGCCACTGGTACCCTGCTCATAATTTTGATCATTTATTATTTGCTGTTTTATTTCTATTGGCATGATTTCAAACTTGTTATGAACTATTTATAAGAGTATGATGGAAATATACCTTGCATAACAAAAATTCATTATAATGCCTAGAATGTGCTAGCAAAATAATTTCTTCTAGCTCCTTTCAGCAATATGGCGTGGGGTTATTTCCTTCCATTCCCTATAGAAGGAAGAGCAAATAAATGTACCAAAATAATTTGATAGCTGTTGAGATCATTTAAAACATATTCAGGAATCTGGGCACAAATGACTCTCACCTATAATCCCAGCTGCTCATGAGGCTGAGTTCTGAAAATAGAGAGTTGAAGCTAGTTTTGGCAGACAATTCGAAAGACTCTTACCTCCAATTAATCAGAAAAATCCAGAAGTGGAGTTGTGGCTCACATGCAAGAGTGCCAGCCTTGAGCAAGAAAGCTAAACAAGGGTACAAGGCCTTGAGTTCAAGCCCCAATACTGGTACACCCACAGAAACAAAATATTTAGAGAGCATTTCTTTTGTAAAATTAATTCAATCTTCTTGTCTCCTAAAGTGTAAATTAAGTTTTTCAAATAAAGACTGCTCAAGGGTCAGAAATCTGTAATTAGATCTAGCACACGAATTAAAAGAAATTTAAGTGTATTAATATTTTACACATTTTAAAATGTACTATATAAAATAACAGGTTTTAAATTTTTACAAATAGTCAAAATGCCTGGATCAAATCACCTAATCCTACTATAATTCTAGACTTTTCATTTATAGGGGCACATACAAAGCCATTGTAAAATGGAATTGGATGACTGACTGCACTGGATGAAAGAAAGATTTATATGTAGGTTGAATATATTTTTGCATAAAAGCTAGTTCTTAGTGGCTTCATTTGTTTAGAGATACTGATTTTGTCAATAGCAAGACTCTGTTTTCTAATGGCGTTAAGAGGATCTCATTGGCTTCTGACTTGACAAATGAGGGTAGAGGATGTGGAAATCTACCCAGTGGCTCCCAGACCAACCTATGGGCCGAGAACACTGCCTAAGAAGGACCAGAGCCTCCTTGTAAAGGCCAGAATAGCTCCATGCTGGAAATAGTCACAGGTGCCGGAGGGAGATGGCCTTTCTCCATGTGGGTATTTGAATGACGTAACATTTAATGCCTGTTCCTTGCTAACACAAACATTTATGTTCCAGAGAAATTCCAGGCACTTCCTTAGTATGCTCTCAACAAAGCTATGATGGTAGAAGTCCTCCAGTCTTACATCAATTAAAACCAGGATTCTGTATTTCTATCTTTTTCATATTGTCATGCTAGGCGTACAACCCAGGACCTTGGGCAAGCTAGGCAGGCACTCTTCCACTGAGCAATCCTATGAACTCATTTGTGTTGCATTTATTTGTTTTTGAGATACCTCTGCCTTGGCTGGCATTGAACTTGCAACCCTCCTATCTGTCACAGAGAGGATTACAGGCAGGTGCTACCATACAAGAGGTTCCTGAATTTTACTCCCGAGTATTGGCTGGGATATATACCACATTAAAATATGGTTCCATTATAGTAACTTTTACACCCAGTTTGAGTAGTGGGAGTTTATAGTCAAAATAGATTATTATATCAAAGACAATTTCCATAAGATGGTATGTACTAAAATAAGTAACAATAAGAGACATTTCCTGCCATCTTTTTTTTTTTTTTTATTTGTGATTTCCTGCCATCTTAACTCAAACTCCTATGGTGAGATTGACAAAACAAAGGGGAAGAACAAAGCTTTCCTTAACTTTGTTCTTTGGTATTCTATCCTAAATGGCCAGTTCCCTTATTTATCTGAGTCTGGCAAGGATCTCTATATTCACAGAATCCATTAAAATTCACAATCAGAGCCAGGCACTGGTGGCTCATGCCTATGATCCTGGCTACTCAGGAGGATGGGTTTCACAACCTGTGAACTGAGGATCAAAGTTTGAAGCTAGCTCAGGCAGGAAAGTCCATGAGACTTTTATCTCTAACCACTAAAACACCAGAAATGGAGCTGTGGCTCAAGTAGTAGAGCACCAACCTTGAGAAAAAAAGCTAAGGGACAGAATCCAGGCTTGAATTCAAGCCCCAGAATTAGTACACACACACACACACACACACACACACACACACACACACACACACACACACACACACACACACACACACACACACACACACAAAATTACAATCAACCAAAGCAGTAATTTGGTCACTCCATTATAATGGGAGCAGAAAGTTTCTGGTGTACAAAACAATTCCTGATTTCCTTATTTGCATCAGTGAGAGTTGCCTGATATTTTCACATGCACCTAACCTTTGCACTCGAAAGTGTCTAATACAGAACAATCTGATAGTGTAATTCTTAAGCATATGTTTATACATGACTTATATCTCAAAGAGTCCTAAAGGAAATAGTACTGGGTGGACGTATGTAAAATGTAGCATTATCCGTTTTTTGTCTGAACTAGTTGCAGACTGAACTGAGAGGTCATTTGCACCGATAGATGATAGGGTAGAACTGTGATATCTTGATCTTTCTGCTGAGTTTGTCACTGTGGGAAGCACCTACATTATTCTGTGAGAAAATTATTGGAAGAAAGTCAGAATCAATGTAATACACTTGATAAGTTACCCAGGTGGCCCAAAGATGAGCCATGAATCTTTGGGAATGGGATATCACTAGTAGAAAAGTAAATAAAAACAAAGCAAGTCCCTGCTTCATTAGTAGACTATTCATTTTCATGTTCCAAAACAACTATGGTATATTTATTCTTCACAGGATCTCCAAAGGCTCCTGTGTCCAGTGTCAGCTCCTGATGGTGCTTAGTTATTCAACACTTGTGGAATTGTCTCATGACATCTCCCTGCATTCTCACTAATTGGAGATAAGTGTTTCAGGGGCTTCCCTACTGGATTAACTTTGAACCATGAACTTTATATCTCAGCCTCCTGAGTAGCTAGGATTACAGTTGTGAGCCATTGATGCCTGTCTTCTAACTTCTTTAAAAAAAAGAAATACAACATTTGTACACATTTATAGGAGCACATTCTGCTAACACAAAGCATATATGTAATGTGTAGTAGTCAGGATAGTATCTGTCTTGCTCTTAACAATTAGCTTATAAATCCCCCAAATCACTTACCAAAGAGAATATAGTATTAGTTATTCCATCAACCAGTGGGAACACAGGACATTAAATGATGCAATTCCTTTGAGAACTTAGAAAACATGTGCTTTTATATTTAAAAATAAATGTACTTAGATAAAACATTGAGCTCACCTGGTAGCTTTCTACTATTTTTTCTAAAACATGCTTCCAGTGAACTGAAATCTCAGAAGAGGATAAGACTTTGACACCGACTTCCGTAGGGGCTTCACTGGGAGCTGAAATTAGATGAAAATACATTTTGTTGGGTGTTAATATGAGAAAATTTGAATAATACTTCAATGTGTAATACTGATGACTGTAAGTCAACATTTGGAAAATAAACTAAATTCTATAATTTTAGTATATTTTCCTTTATTGTTAATGATACTTTTAGTTCATGGTCATTGGTAACACATGAACACATATGTTCATATACACAAATATTTGCAGAAAAGGTGAGATAAGATGATGTTTAGCGAAATGAACCCCAAGATAGGGACACAAGTGTTTTTTTCTTCCTTGCTATTGTTTCTAACGTATTTATAAGGTACATGTGATTTTTTGTTGTTGTTTGTACGGTATAACCCCTGTTTTCACTGTATTTGATGTTGGTATAATTTGGGGAGGGGAAGGGAAAAAACAACTTGTTTAAATAGGGATACAGATTGACCTATTGCAACAATGAGACCTATAAGATGCTATGTGGAAAAACGAACTTTACAATTTAGGCAGGGGGTTGGGAAGAGGGGGTGTAGCTGAGGAGGCAGGAGGGAAGGGATGGTAGGGGTAAAACAAAGGAGGAGGCAACAATGCTGGAAATGTACTCATTACCTTGCTCATGTAACTGTAACCCCTCTGTACAGTATGTTCACAATAAAAAACTTAATTAAAAAGAAAAAAACCCACAAATATTTATGTAGACATACATGCGTACCTACAGACTTTTGTATTCTCTTATGTCTCAAACCTGCAATGTTTAAGAAAACCTTTTGATACAAATTAAAATTAATTACATTTAATGTATCAATTTCATCTTGCCAAAAATAAGAAACCTGGTATTTATTATAGAAATTATTCATTGTAATGAATTTCTCTTACTTGAGATTTAAAAGAACTCACAACACCTGGTCATATTGTTAATGAAAATTCCTTCTTTTATATTCAAGCTAAAGATTTTTTAAAAAGTTGAAACAAGTTGTAACATCCACTATTTCTTGGGCTCAGGAAAGCTTTGATATGTCTAATCTCCCTACTGGGCATCAAGTCAAATATGTATCATGAAAAGCCTCTGTTCGGGGGTAAAATTAATTTACATCCTTCTGAAATATACACAAAGAATCCAAGGAAGCCTTTAAGTAGGAGTGATCAATTTTTATTGTCCTTCATTAATAAGTCATAATCTGATTTAATGTTAAAAATGTAGGACACATGAACACTGTTGCCTTTCTAAATCAAAGCAATCATGTAGCACTAGGATTGATTTCATACTGGTAGAAGGGAAAGATTAACAAATTACACAAGTTTCAGCATATGGGAGTTTTATGAAAGCCTTCGAAATATTTCGGACAGAAATATAATGAAAAACAAATGGCCAGGAGTTAAAAAGATGGACAAGCAGGGTCTTCTGCCCCAAAGCTGACTTTAAAGCAGAAAAGAATTGATATTGGATGCAAAGGGAACTTGTAATCTACTTTTTTTTGTTAAAAATATATATATTTATTTCCGTTTTTAGATGCTTCAGATGTTACAGTCCATCATGATTTAAATATGAGGGAAAAACATTTTAGAAAGGATAAGAACCTTTTGTTTAAAGAATGAAATATACATTGTTAATTCACTTTTAAGAAACAAAATTCACAATAACCTATTAAAAATTATTTTCCCCCTTAACTTAATGGAGATTCTTTCTAGTGAAGCTTTTTTTTTTTTTGGTCCAGTCGTGGGGCTTGAACTCTGGGCCTGGGCACTGTCCCTCAGCTCTTCAGCTCAAGGCTAGTGCTCTACCACTTGAGCCACAGCGCCACTTCTGGCTTTTTTCTTTTTGCTTATGTGGTGCTTTGGAATCGAACCCAGGGCCTCGAGCATGCAAGGCAAGCGCTCTACCACTGAGCCACCTTCCCAGCCCTCTAGTGAAGCTTTTTTTTTTTTTTTTTTTGGGTCCAGTCATGGGGTCTGAACTCTGGGCCTGGGCGCTGTCCCCCAGCTCTTCAGCTCAAGGCTAGCGCTCTACCACTTGAGTCACAGCGCCACTTCTGGCTTTTTTCCTTTTGCTTATGTGGTGCTGAGGAATCGAACCCAGGGCCTCAGGTATGCAAGGCAAGTGCTCTTACCACTGAGCCACCTTCCCAGCCCTCTAGTGAAGCTTTTTGTAAGAAGATAAAATTTTTCATTTTCTTGAGACTGATTTGATGAAAGGGCATGTGGTGTCCCCAAAAACGTCTGATGAACATTAAAATGACTAAACTTATGGGACACATTTAATTCATTATGATAAACCCAAGAATGGCTATATAAATCTTGTTCTGAATTGCTGTCTTCTCCTTCACAGCATACTATATGAATAGGAGCTCTCTCTTCACAATCAATTTGTTAAGTCTTATCTTAAGTCTTAAACTTTTTTGCACGTCTAGAGACGATTGCAATTCAATTTGAATATTCTTTTTTTGATCTGTTCCACTTGATCCTTTGGTCTCTTTCGCCAATATTTCTGAATGAAAACTGCTGAATACTTCTATATGTGAGATTTCATCCCTTGAATCCAGACATATCCTCTTTGTCCTTTTCATCATTTTCTAAAAGATCTGACTGGGACTCGGGATTCTCAGTAGCACTAAGCATTGTAATCTACTTTTAACTTTCATTTTCTCTGTGATACGTAGTCAGGTTTTAAAAAATTGTTAAAATTGAGTCAAAGTATCTCATTCCATCTGAGTAAGTGTGCGCACGTGGGGTATCTGTCCTGCCATTGAGAGGGCTCCATTCCTTCATCATGGACTTAAAAGAGGTCTACTTTTTATTCTTTCAGGGTATTTAGGAAAGCTAAGTGACTCCTGCAACTACCTTTAATGTATTTACTTCCAGGTAAATTTCATTATGTACATTCAAGGTATCATGAGATACATAAAAAGTCATGCTGGCATGGAAACTATAGGTCAGGAGATTATCTGAACACATGATACATTTTTGACAAAAACAAAAATTGCTAAGTTTATGATGAAGAACATATTTGAGAGTTTCAGAGTTCTAACTTCTAAAGTTTCTAGAGTGCATTTTATTTTGGAAAGATAACACAAATGGGGTAAAGTAATAGTACATACTTCTTTCAAGAGAACAGAAAAGTACCTCTTGAAATCTCATTTTATTTTAAACGAGTTTTACGCATACAATGTAGTATTTTAATCATATTCCTGGCTTCTAATCTTTCTTCTTTCATCCTCCCATTGGTCTTCCATCCCACCTGAAAAGCCCTTATGATTCATGCCCAGTTCTTCTTTAGATTCTCTACCCCCTTCCTTCTTTTCCCTCCTCCTTCTGTCTTACCCTCCTTCCACCCCTCTCCTCCTTTCCTTTTCCCTCTCTGCCTTTCCCACTTTCCTTCCTTTTCCTTCAGTTTAGGAAGATTGAATTCAGCACCTAGGCTTCCTCCACAAATGCTCTACCATTTGAGTCACACCCCAAACTCCTCACACAGTTTCCATTCTTGAATGCCTCTATTTGTGTTTCACTCTCCCACAGGAGCCAGGAGAAACTTGGCCAAAGGTAAATATATTAGAGCCAGAAGGCAATGAGATCTTTGTTGGCTTTTCTAGCCTTTAATTATTTTCATAGTGCACATCAGTAAGAGATATAATATGGAAGTTTTATCTTTTAAATAGGTATATTAAATGATGATGTCGGTAACAATAATGGTAATGAGACATGAATATAAAAGAGGGACTGTCTAGGAGGGGTAGGGGAAAGAAGAGGGTACTGAGAAAGATCTATGTGTATATATATTCTATCTACTATCTATAATTATCTATCATCTCTAGCTATCTATTCTACTTATTATCTAGCTATGTCTATCTAAACAATCATCTATCTATCTATCTATCTATCTATCTATCTATCTATCTATCTATCTATCTATCTATCTATCTATCTATCTATCTATCTATTGCATAATGAAACCCAACAAATGCTGTTTTGAAATGGGACTATTATGGAAAAGGGGATGAGTTTGTTCAAAATGTATCACATACAGAACTATCACAGTGAAACTGCTCCATATTAACAAATATATTCTAACTCAAAAAAATGAAAAACTTAGTTTCAATGGCAAACAATTCAATTTTGCTTAATCTTGAACTGTACGACATTTGGAATTTATAGAGAGAGGCCTCTCTGAGCATTCTCAGTTTAGTTAAACTTTGAGGGAAAATGGGAAGTGTAATGTCAGTATTGTTTTTCTTCCTTAAATGGCCAACAAGACAAACTTTTCCTTTTCAAAGAATAATTTTCAATGGATTAATCTTCTTTTCATATAATTATCTAGATTCCCTTGAATACAATTCTAGTTCTTTCTTTCTTTTTTTGGGGGGGAGGGGGTCCGGTCGTGGGGCCTAAACTCTGGGCCTGGGCGCTGTCCCTCAGCTCTTCAGCTCAAGGCTAGTGCTCTACCACTTGAGCCACAGCGCCACTTCCGGCTTTTTTCTTTTTGCTTATGTGGTGCTGAGGAATCGAACCCAGGGCCTCGAGCATGCAAGGCCAAGCGCTCTACCCTGAGCCACCTTCCCAGCCCCTAGTTCTTTCTTGTAATAATGAAAATGCTTACAATTACACCAGTATAATGAATTTTGAGTCAAAATTTTGGGCAACTTTATAAAAATATATATGTTCTAAAATTTTTAAGTAGACTTTGTGAGTATACCAGCACACTGAAGTTCAATCAAGTATGGAGAATTTCAGATAATAAAAATTTAATACAGAGGCCAGGAATAATAGCTCAAAGTTAATTATTTTTATAAAGTTTTCCTAATGACCATGGACACAATCTAAAGAACCAAAAAGATGTTTTTAGGAACATTTTTTGTCATTTCTATAGAAAAGTTGACATCTTTTATTAGCATACATTTTGTTTTGTTATCATGAAGCTGGGATTGAACTCAGGGTCTTTCACAGACTGGGTAAGTGCTCAACCACTGAGCTACATGCTCTTTCTTAGCATACATTAATTGCACAAGGGAAGGGGTTTCACTGTGATTCTTCCATATATGTATACAACATATTCCAATCTTTCCTTCTATCACTCCTCCTTACCCAGCTCCCTGCTTCTTTATAAAATTTCAAGAGGTTTTCTTGTTCTATTTTTATACATAGAGGTTGAGATTTTAATTGGGCTCAGAGTAATACTCATTTACTAAACACATAGTGATACCAAAAGGTTTCAGGCCAGATGCTGGTGGAATTCTCCAGTAATCTGGCTACTCAGGAGGCTGAGATCTGAGGATCCAGTTCAAAACAGAAATATCCACGAAACTCCAATTAACCAGCAAAAAAGTCAAATGAGAGTACAAGGCCTTGAGTTTAAGCCCAGTACCAGCACACAAAACAAATAAATAAAGTAATAGGGTTTGTTTTTTTAATAAAAAGAACTGGAAGAAAGCAAACACTTTCGGGTGAATAAGGTTTTTCTTCTTTCCCCATGGAATTTGTTTTACTTACCATCCTGTGCTGAGTTAATGACAGCTATGAGGCTGTACGGCCCATCTCCTTTGTTGTTGAAGGCTTTAACTTTTACTTGAAAGGCAGTAGAAGGGCTCATGGATTCATCCTTATGGACGTATCTGCCAGTGTCTGGATTAGTAACTGTCACTTTTTTCCATTCTTCTCCATCAAATGGCTTAAATGCCACGATGTAACCAAAATTGTTGCCATAATGGTATTCTCTTGACAAGGGCTACATGAGAAAGAAGATATGAAATAGGTTGTGTAGGTTGTGGTCCATAAGAGGATTCCCAGGAGAAGGAAGATAAACCTGGAAGTCTTTTTTGCAAAATCCTCCTTTATTTACCCTGACTAACAATGCAGGACACAGGCATGCTCAAAACCATAATAACCTCATTTTTTAAGCTGCATCCTTAGCATTCGTTTAGCATTGGGGGGTGGGGCAGTCTCCCATCTTGGACCTTTCTACTCTTAGTTCCTTCTGTCTGGGTTTCTCAAACTCTTACAAGGCCCCCTACCAGATGTTTTCTCTCTCCACAGGAGTAAGTTTGGCAGGTGTGAGCCACTAGTGCCTTGCTTTAAAAAAAAAAGTCTTTTTTTAATTTAATTAAAAAAATATCTTTAAGTAGTCATACAAAGGAGTTTGAATTCAACAGGTCAATCTATGAGTATAATGGATCAATGAATGGGTTTTGGTATAAAGTGTGTAAATGAATCTTGGTTTGGAGTTTCATAATGTTCAGGGAAAATACTATATATTATTACTTGGCTGCCAGAAGACCACAGAATTAAAAATATGTCTGGCATGGATGCTTGAATGTTTAATCTTTAGGGCTCATGAAGCCATGAGCATCTGGTATTCTTTGACTTTCAAGAAATCTCTACTAAGCTAAAGGAAACTTTATATTAATATACGTTAAAAAAAAACTAGTTATTTATTCCAGTTTGTAGATTGATCATTTTATTTTCAATTAATTTCAAAAAAACAAAATGGGCCTCAGGTGGAGTACAGATAAAGGGTCAATAGATCATAAGTGCTTAGAACCTACCGCCCAGGTAATGGTCAGTTCCCTGTTGCTTCCACCCCCACCGCCTACATCAGATGGAGCCACATTGGGTGCTGAAAGAAACACACAAAGAAATACATAGAAGAACAACCAAAAACAAAGACCATGTGGTTTGTTTTTCTGGTGAGAGTTCTTGTTTACCACAGAAACCAGGAAGTTTTCTTTCACAAGGAAAAACAAGCCGTACATAATATATCTCATCAATTATAATAACAGTGGCTCATAGAGGCTGTAATGATGCTTTTTTTTTCTCCTGCCAAGATAAAAACTGATTCATTGCCACAGGAAATATGCCAGTGCCTCTCAGCAGAGAATCATGCAACAAATTAGTTTCCACCATCTCTCTCCCTTCTCTATCTCTCTCTTCCTTTCCCCCACTTTCTCTTTGCTGTTGGTGTCCCTACATTTAATATGACCATAAAAGATTACTTGATACACACTCCCAAACTATTTTTGAGTGCAAATATTTTACAGTTCTTTTTATTTTATTTTTGGTGCCAGTACTGGGGCTTGAATTCAGGGCCTAGCTGTTGTCCTTTAGCTTCTTTTTTTTTTTTTTCTTTGTTGCTCTACCACTGAAGACACACCTGCACTTCCAGCTTTTTGTTGGTTAATTGGGGATGAGAATCCTATGGATTTTCTGCCTGTGCTGGCTTTGAACTATAGTCCTCAGGTTTCAGCCTCCTGAATAGCTAAGATTACAGGCATGAGCTCTTACTCTTGAACTCTATATACTTCTAGCAACTTAGAATTGTGTAACTTATGTTTCCTCTACCAATAAGTGTTAAAAGACATTCTGTATTTGCATTAACATGGAATAATGTTTCCTCAAAGTATCCATAAATAGGAGGAATCTAATATTGTCTCTTATATGCTCTCACTTCCAGTTCCTAAGTCTTTCTGGAACCTTCGCTCCATCAGTGACTCCAACCCCCTACCCCCATCCCATGACATCACCTCTGGTTTCTCTGCTGAAAGACTCCACAGGCTGTACTTTCTATGTGAGAAGAACTTTCCTGTCCTGCTGCTTCCTTTAATCCCCAAGTCTGCATCACACTCAGTCATGAAGTGTATGAAGAGCCTGATATATGGGTTTTTTTGTACTTGACTTCATAATTACTTTTCAACAACCTAACATGCATTTCTACTTCTTTGCGTTCCTGAAAACTCTCCTTGGGGGGAAAATCACATCCCCATGGGCTTCTATATGTTGTTTTTTGTTCTTTTTCTTTCTTTCCTTCATTTGTTCTTCCTTCTCTCTTAGAAACCCTTTCAGGTTAGGCACTAGATCTTGTTGAGTGTGTAGAATGAGCCATTAATGGGATGGGTGCAGATGCACAAGTACCTCTTTCTGTATTCTCTGAAGGACAATGTAGGGGAAAGTTCAGGTATTCAATGAGGAAGACATACTTTTTTATTTTATTGCTAGTCCTTGGCTTGAACTCAGGGCCTGGGCACCATCCCCGAGGTTTTCTGCTCAAGGCTAGCCTCTTATCACTTGAGTCACAGCTCCACTTCTGGCTTTTGATGATTAATTAGAGATAAGAGTCTCATAGACTTTCCTGCCCAAGCTGGCATTGAACTGTGATCCTCATATTTCAGTCTCCCAAGTAGCTAGGATTTACATGCAGGAGCTACCAGTAACCCAGCAAGACATACATTTTTCTCACACAAAGATATTGGCTCTAGGTGAGAGATCATCTAGCACTTTGAAGTGATGGAATGTCATTTTTTTTAGGAGTCCCTAAGTCCTGTCTCAACAGGACCTGGCTACCCCATTTTCAGAGTGCTCACTGAATTTTGATTCAAAGAGACATACTTCAAATTTCTATATGCCAGCCATTAAGGTTGTGTGCGTGTGTGTGTGTGTGTGTGTGTGTGTGTGTGTGTGTGTGTATGTTGAAATATACATACATTGTACAAAAACAAAGGTGTGGTTTTCCTTATATCTAAAAATGAAATGATTTCATGATTAAATATAAGGGGTGTGTGTGTGTGTGTGTGTGTGTGTGTGTGTGTGTGTGTGTGTGTGTGTGTGTGTGTGTGTGTGTGTGTGTGTGTGTGTGTGTGTGTGTGTGTGTCCCAGTACTTGGATTTTGAACTCAGGGCCTGGGCACTGTCCCTTAGCTTTTTCACTCAAAGCTAGTGCTTTACCATGTGAGCCACAGCTTTTTCTAGTGCTTTACCATGTGAGCTACAGCTTTTTCTTCATGGATATAAAATTTTCATAGACTTTTCTCCCCAGGCTGGCTTTAAACCTCAATCCTCAGATCTCAGCCTTTTAGCTAGGATTATAAACATGAGCCACCAGTGCCTGCTAAAATTTGAGAGATTTTAATTTTTTATTCAACTATTACCACATGAGTTTTAGCAGGTAAAATGGATTACATAGGAACATTGAAAGATAAAGTATTGGTAGCTCTTACATTAAAATACACATTGAAGGCTGCTATATTAAAATAATTCTGGAAACTTCTAACCCCATGATTCATAGTTTGAAGTAAAAACTCTACATGCTATAGAAAAACAAAAAGTTCATTGTCCTACTATAATGAATAAGTCAAATATAATTTGTTCAACTTGAGATGGAAGTTAAGTGGTCATAGGCAAAAAATGTTAAAAAAACTGAAATAATTTATTATAGTACAATTTGTTGAATCAAATTTTGCATTCCTAGGAACAAACATATTTGCCAAAGCATTCTTCTGTAATGCTTTTCCTTAAGACCAATTTTCTTCTTTTTATTTAGAACAGAACTAAAAATGAATTATGTTTATATTCCATTGGCCACATTTCCATTTTATAAAGTTTGTTATATTCTTTGTTTTTTCTCTGCTAGTACTAGGTCTTGAACTCAAGGCCTTGCACTTTCAGTTAGCTTTATCCATTCAAAGCTGGAGCTCTACCATTTGACCCATACCTCTACTTCCAGCTTTTTGCTCCTGATTTAGAGATAAAGAGTCTCAGGTACTTTCTGGCCTGGGCTGGTTTTTAACCACTATCTTCACATCTCAACCTCCTGAATAGCCAGAATTACATGCATGAACCACTAGTACCTGGATTTACAAATTTTTCTTAGCATGCGACAAGTTGTGATTCAAGATTGATTCAAAAATTACCATTACACCCATGCAGTTGAATACAATCAACAAAAGCACAGAGATAAAGTTATATCTTAGGAGTGTTTGGACAGTATGCTTACATTAATTATTGACTTAATTTCTCCCACTTAGTTTTGCATGCTTATTTTCAGCCTAAGCTGGTTGGTGGAATATTTGTACATGGAATTATGCATCAACACATATCCATCCTGAGCCTTGGAGTATTAGTTGCTGCTCTATTTGTTCTAGTCCCACTCAAACCAGAGGATCCAGCCACATAGTGATTAGCTAAAGGAAAGTAAATCACCCTATGCACAAGGACATTTATTTAATTTCAGGCTCCAGGCCATTCTTTAAACAATAAATCATTAATACAAGTTTAAGCTAATATTTAGAAAAATACTAAGATTTGGGTATGAAAGGTGGATAACAGTGAGATGTTTTAACTTGTCATTTTGCAATAATTTAAATGGAATAGAGACTATCCTGGGTTGTTTATAAACATGTCTTAGCATTTCAGGTATAGCCCTCTCCCCTCCAAAAAAAAAATAACAAGTCAGAGCTGGGCACTGAGCAGAGTGCTGGTGGCTCATGCTTATAACCCTAGCTACTCAGGAAGCTGAGCTCTGAGGATTGGGGCTCACAGATAGTGTGGACAGTAAAGTCTGTGATACTCTTATCGCCAATTAACCACCAAAAAAGCCAGAAGTGGAGCTGTGGCTCAAATGGTAAAGCATTAGTCTTGATCAAAAAAGCTCAGGGACAGCGATGAGGCCCTGAATTCAAGAATCAGAATTGGCACCAAAAACAACAAAAACAAAAATCAAATCAGTTCTATGACTATTTTTCTCCTATGAAAAAAAACTGGGGCTGGGAAGGTGGCTCAGTGGTAGAGCGCTTGCCTTGCATGCATGAGGCCCTGGGTTCGATTCCTCAGCACCACATAAGCAAAAAGAAAAAAGCCGGAAGTGGCGCTGTGGCTCAAGTGGTAGAGCGCTAGCCTTGAGCTGAAGAGCTGAGGGACAGCACGCAGGCCCAGAGTTCGGGCCCCAAGACCAGACCCCTCCCCCCAAAAAAGGAACAAAAAGAAAAAACTAACACTGTTTATTTTCTTCTGGTATTTGAATGTCTAAATACTTGGCATTTAAATACATTTATTACTTTAACTCATTATGATTTTTAAAAAAAGTTTCATAAGAGATTCAAAGTGGTTACATAAGTAATGTTGTGATCCAGAACATTAACAAGTCGAACACTTATTGTTATGCTATCCTGACATCTACATCCTTAAGCACTTAAATATCTAATTCCAAAGAGATGGTAATATGAACAAAGAAACTGTATGATTTTTGGTCATTCCAAAAACAAGAGATCTTTGTAACTGATATGATGCTGGTTTGATGCTGGAGCAGATTGCTAACACTTTTAAAGGCATCTACCTTGTGGAACTGGTGTTCTTCCCATTGTACATAAGAAAGACATGGAGGCCAAGACACTTCACAGCAATATTGATGTCTTAGCATCCTATAAGGAAGAAATGGTAGGTTTTGTTTTTTATTCTCAAACAGTAAAATGGACACAGGCAAGGCAGGATTCCTTAAGTCAAAAGGTCAGTTACAGAACTAAAAACACAATGCATAGCAAAATTCTTACAAAGACTCCAAGCTAGTTATAGAATATTTAAAATAAACAAAAGTATGTATAGTTCCTAGTTCACTCTTTGGCAAATGTCATTTGTTTGAAAGGAAATCAAAACAGATTTGGCTTCTTCTACATCATAATGTTTTACAAATTTCACTCGTTTTGTGGGATACTAGGGCTTGAACTTCAAGGCTTTATACTCATTCTTAGCTTTATCAATCAATACTGGTGCTCTACCATTTGAGCCACACCTCCATTTTGGTTTTTTGGTGGTAAATTGGAGATAAGAGTCTCGTGGACTTTCCTGGCTTTGAACTGTGATGGTCAGTTCTCAGTCTTTTGAATCGCTAAGCTTACAGCATAAGCTACCAGTGCCTGGCTCATACAACTACTTTTGATTTTGTGTTAAATAATTTCTAGTTTATAAAACTTTTCTGAGTGAATGAATGATCCATCTTAATGATCAAGTCACCTGAACTTAGAAATTATTTTTTGTATACCTCACTTAATTGGGCAGTCAGATCAGCACTTTGAAGAATAAAATAGCATTATTCTCATTTTATAGGACAGCAAATAAAATCCCATAGAACTTGCTCAGGTTATATTGCCTCCCACAATTCTGATTCAGGTCTTCTAAAATATCTACACACTGCTTCTTATAAAACAGATTCATGCTGGAGGCATGGCTCAGTGGTAGAGTACCAGCCTAGTAAGTTGGAGAGTTCAAACTTTAATACTTCCCCTTGAAAAGAATGTGTTCTTTCAAACTTCAATATTGTCAAAAAGAAAAAGAAAAAAAATGAATTCAGTTCTTTCGCTTGTTTATTGATTACAAGTAACTTTAACATTTTCCAGCTACAAAATATATTCTTAGTATTATTCCTCTCCTGTTTTTTTGTATCTTTTAAAAAAAAGAAATAGAGAAAGAAATTAATTCAAAGAGCAAAATAGCTCCATCAGACATGAATTAAGGCTTTTTACATAATATGAAAGTGTTGATTTTAGCTTTCTTATTCCCTTTCTTCCTTAGACTGCTTTGAACTGATCAAAAACATCAAAGCTGTCACAAGAATCCCACAGGCACTACTTCAGGGTATGGACCTTCAGGAGATGTACCTTCTGTGCTAGTAGCTTGGGAGATGTGTCTTCTGATGACACATTATTTCAAAGGATGCTTTTGTTATCTCTTTCTCACAGTCAAAATGAAACGGGTTTCAATGAATTGCAAACATGTTTGTCTAATTCTTCATTTGGGAACATTCATTTTAGAATGTACCTGTCTGAATCCTAAGAATTCCAATGACTGTGTGCCCAGATCTGAATGTGAAGTCATGGGAGAGAAGAAGGCAGGTGCGGGATTGGATAATGTCAGCTCCTTCCATCAGCTTAATGAGGCTCAGGATTGATCTTTCCATCACATGGAAGGAGGCTTTGTCCCACGCAACACACTCTGGGCATCTCTTAGTTCTTTTTTTTTTTTTTTTTTTTACCATGACACATACTAAGACAAACATTGAGAAAATGTTTTCATTTTCTTGTTAAAATGAAAATGTATATGTATCATTTTATGCCTATTGGGAAGCAGGTGGAAGGAAACAGACATGGAAATTTCTGCCGAAATTTTATGATAATGAAGATGTAAAGTGATTCTCTTATGATGATTAAAATTACATGCAATTATGATCTCCTTTGTTGACAAATGAACAGGCCAATTTCAAAGTTCTGAAGGAGTCCCTGTATTTGGATTAAAGTTTAAAATGAACATTAATAGCAAAAATATTTTGAGTTATATTAACATGCCATGGTGTGGCTTTTCTTATGCTTTTGACTCTTAAAAGTGATCCACAGAAAAAATAATTCTCATATTGAGAAATCACAGAGCCAATATTTTGGTCCAAGGCTGGAACTTGAACTTGCTCACTGGCTAGTGCTCTACTAACTGAACCAAGCCTGCAACCTCTCCAAATTCTTCTAATAGAAACACTGAGGTATCTTTAAAGATCCAGTTGCTTCTCTGTGGAAAGGTCACTAAGAAACCCTCCCCTTTGTATGCTAGTTCTAACACACTTTACTGGGGTTTTGGTCTATTGGCTAATGCTTGCTTAGCCCATATTCTACCATTTGAAGCCCCTTTTGTGTTGTTGCTGTTTTCTTTCTTTTTTTGTTTTTGTCCATTCTAGGGCTTTAACTTGGCTTGCTTGCTTTTGGCTACCGTTCTACCACTTGAACCCCATTTCCTTAGCTTTTCAGATCTCTGTCTCCTGAGTAGCTAAGATTCTTAACATGACCACTGTGCTCAGCCTTTATGTATTATTTTCAAGATAGAGACTCATTTTATACCTGGGTTGAGCTGCAACCTTCCTGCCTGTGCTTCCCCGAGTTACTGGAAATGACAAGGTGCACACCACCTTGAACTGACTCACAGAGCTTTTGAACAATAAATCACAGAGCATTTAAAGCAGCTATCCACCCCAGGATTGATAGCTTAGAGCTTCAATACTGCACTCCATCTTCAGTAAAAGGTTTAGGATAAAGCTTTTTAGAATGACACAAGTCCAGACCTGAATCCAGGTTTTTCTTTCTATTTGTAAAATTAGGAATAATAATGAGAGGTGTGGTAAGCCAGACCCAAAGAAATATAGGACCCATGGTTTCCCTCATTTGCAATACTTAGTATATGTCTAGGATAATGTTATCAGATGAGCAGAAAAGCCCAAAAGCTATGTACACATAAGATGATGCTAAGTGAAATGAACCCCAAGATATGGACAAAAGAGGTTTTTCTTTGTTGATTTTTTAATGTACTATGTGATTTTTTTTGTTTCTTTTGTATGTTCTTCCACCTATGGTATATCCTTGTTGTCAGTGTATTTGATTTTGGTACCTTGCATCTTGTATGTACATTTATCTAATTTGGGGAGAGAAAGGGAAATAACAAAATGCTGAAACAAGGATCCAGGATGATGCACTGCAACAGTGATACTCACAAGACACTATGTTGGGAATGAACTTTACAACTTGGGGCAGGGGGGAGGAGTGGGGAAAGGGGGGACTGAAGAGATCGTAGGAGAAAAACAAAGGAGGGGTAACAATAATCGACAGGAAATGTGCTCATTACCTTACTCATGTAACTGTAACCTCTCTGTACAGCATCTTTACAAGAAAATAAACTCTAAAAAAATAATGAGAGGTGTGTTGGTGTACACCTGTAATCCCAGCACTTGGAGGATGCAGAATTCCATGCCAGCCTGGCCTACATAGTGAGACCTTGTCTCAAAAATGTATGAAATAATAATAATTTAATGAAGTTATGCAGTACCGGCAGAGGATTAAGCACTAAGTATGATGATGTGTAACGTGTGTGTAAGCTGTGGTAGCCACAAAAGCTGAATAATAAAAGACTCAATGGCTCACATCGGTGATCTTTATGAAGGCAAATAACCCACAGGTTCAAGCTAACTGCTCTCCACCATCCAGTTTGTCACCCTCTGGAGGGTCTTGGGTCTTGCTCTAACTCAGGCCAGCCCTCTCACAAGCCACCATTCTGTGACTACCACCCAGGGGAAGGTCTTCCTGTTTCAAACAAACCAATCACAATCTGACAAATGGTATAAAGGGAAGAGGAAAAGGCCAGAGGGACAATAAAAACGTAGGCCCCAGTCTACATGGTAGACAGCTGGTTTCCATATCCCTCTGAACATTCTTCTGAGTGGCCTTTACTTTCTCTTTGTTAAATAAACTCTTTGCTACCTTACTGTAACTGTGTTTGCTGTTCCTGGGTGTATTTCTATACTGCCACAGAACAAGGACCCACCATGCTTGTGTATCACTTTCCGCAGAGATGAAGAGGACCATAGTTCTAGGCCACACCAAGCAAAAACTTTGTAAGACCACATCTCAACAAATAAGCCAGCTCTGGTTGGTATGCACCTGTCATCTCAGCTGCATGGAAGATCATAGGTAGGAGGGCTGTGGTCCAGGCTGGACACTGGACAAAAATGTGAAACCTTATCTAAAAACTAACCTACAGCAAAGAATAGCAGACAGAAAGAGAGAGGGGCTGGAGGCATAGCTAATTATACAGTGTTTGCCTAGCAAGTGTTTGCCCAAGTTTTCCTTCCTATTGAACAAGGATAATTCTAGTATGAGAAAAGTCATCATTTTTTCCCCATCAAAATATGCTACTTCTTTTTGTCTATCATGTGAGAATTGTTTTTCTGAAAAGATCCTGCTTTGGCCAGGTAGTGTCCCTGGGTGATTGTATTCTAGTTATATTTTATACTTGTTGCACTTGAATTAAGAAATCCTGTTACAAGCTCATTGAATCTTAGTTATATCCTTTTCCTGTTAATTAAGCCACATCCTTTTCAACTCAGGTTCAAAATCTGAGGCCCACTGCATTAGGGATAAAACAGTGCTCACTTGCTGAATTTTGGCTGATGATGCACACTTCTGCAGAAGTAAACTTCACCTTGATGCATTGATATCTTTTTTCCTATTTGACACCCCAATATCCAGAGGCATAGGTAACACTAGTATGACCAAAAACAAAAGATTCTAGCTGAACACTAGTGGCTCATATCTTTACTTCTAGCTACTCAGGAGGCTGAGATTTGAGGATGGTGGTTTAAAGCCAGCCTGGGCAGAAAAATCTTCTAGACTCTATCTCCAAAATAACCAGTGAAGGGACTGGAGGTATGGCCCAAGATGGTAGAGTTTCAGATGAGCAGACAGGTTATCCTGAGTTCAAACCCCAGTACCACCAAGAAGGAAAAAAGTCTATATTTGAGACTGGTTTGTTGTAAGTGTAAACCGAAATGTTTATTTAGACAAACTTAATCTCTTGGTATTTTCCTGCAATTTTGTTCTAAAGATTCATGCTTGTGCAAACAAAATCAAGCGCATTATCTCTCAGTGTGAAATTATGTGGTCAAAACCACCAGCCAAGTTGTGTCCCATTTTCCTTTTCATTTTGTTTTTCAAGAAATTATGTGTGCAAATATAGGGGGCTCTAGAGAATAATAATAACAACAACAATAATAGTTACTAATAAACCACAGGATCCTGGTCATATAGTATCTGTGTTTTACACAGCTTCCTGTGGATGAGCTCCATGTCCTAATAAGAATTCTATGTGGTGAAGAAAAGAAAATGTGTGTTCATTTTGTAGGTAGACACGTTAAAAAATAATAAATTTAGGTGATATCTAGCTTCACAGTTAAGAATGAAATTCAGGTTTCTACTAGAACCTTAACAGAGGCTTGTGTAAATTGAGTTTTCTTATTTGTGATGGTCCTGAGGACTGAACTCAGGGCTTGGGGGCTGACCCTGAGTTTTTTGGTTCAGGACTAGCCCTCTACCACTTGAGCCATAGATCTATTTCTGGTTTTTGTTTTTTTTTTAAATTTTGATGGTTAATTGGAGTTGTGTCTCATGGAATTTACTGACCAGGCTAGTTTTGAACAGCAAGTGTCAGATTTCAGCCTTCTTACTAGGACTACAAGCATAAGCTATTAATTTTGGGGATCCAATTGGCTCAAGGTGTAGTCAGCTTAGCTAGTAGGCCCTGACTTCAAACCCCAGTACTATGTGTGAATGTGTGAGAGAGAAAGAGAAAGAGAATAAAAGAGAGAGTAAGAGGAGAAGAAAAGAGAGAAAGGAGGACAAAGAAAGAGGGTACAAGAATAGGAATAAAGAAATAATGTCAGATCCGATTTTAAATGTCACAAATATATATGAACTTAGGTAAAGTATCTCTTAAGTCTCTGGGTCTACTGTCTTTTGATGGCTATAGACTTCATAGTCTACATCAAAATATTATTATGAGTTTGAAATTACATATAAATGAAAATTCTCCAACAGACCAGGTATTTTATTTTACCTTGTTTTACTTTTACTTTTGTGTGTGTATGTGTGTGTGTGTGTGTGTGTGTGTGTGTGTGTGTGTGTGTGTGTGCACGTGCACGCACCCACACATACATGCTAGTAACTGGGAATTAAACTCAGGGCCTGGGCTCTGTCCCTCAGCTTTCTTTTTTTCTTTTTTTGCTCAAGGCTGTCACTGTACCACTTGAGCCACAACTCTGCTTCTGAGACCAGATATTTTAATGTTATTTTCCTTCCTTATTTCAGAGTCATCATTTTTATGTAATAAATTACATGAAATTGCTTGCAACTATAAGAGACAACTTATTGGTAGCTGTCCCTGTCAATTACTTGGCTTAAAAAAATCCTGAAATCATCATAACTCATAATTCTGTTTTGAACTTAGCCCAAGGAACTGGGGTGGCTAGAAATGAGGATAAGTGATATTAAGAGATCACAGCAGAATTTTAATGACAGCTTGTCATCTGCTTAAGATCTTTTCCCCAAAATAGATCGCTGAAGTTTGGCATGGCATAATCAAAATAAATGAACTCAAGAGCCTACAAAGGGAAAAAAATCTTTTTGAAAGGCAAGAAAATAAAAAAGAGCTAGTATTAGAATAACATTTTGCCTTAGAAACATAGAAGAAAAGGGAAAAAGAGGAAAGCATTTCTTGCAATGAAAGCTAATTAAATGACTTGGTGTTAGTGTGTAAATTTAAGCCTGATTTAAAAGAACAGCCTACATTGAGCTATAATTTTTTTAAAAGGGCAGGTTGATGGTGACACTGTCAAAAAATAAAATTAAAGCCAGGCAAGGTGGCTCATGCCTGTAATCCTACCTATTTAGGAGGATGAGATTTGAGGATCCAGGTTTAAAGCCAACTCAGGCAGGAAAATCCATGAGACTCTCATCTCCAATTAATCCAAAAAAGCCAAAAGGGTAGCTGTGGCTCAAGTGGTAGACTATTAGTCAGGAGAAAAAAGGATAGTGCCCAAGCCTTGAGTTCAAGTCGCAGGATTGGCACGCGCGCGTGCGCTCACACACACACACACACACACACACACACACACACACACACACACACACACACAAAACCTAAACTAAAAACCAAGAAACCAAACAATTATTTCTTGGAGATACTGTGACTTTGCAAGTGACCCATATTGGAAGCATCCTTCTGTCACCTTTCCCTGCCCACATCCCTGGTCCATACAGGCATTCAGGTATAAATATCTCTGACAGATGCATAAAATTGTAAAAGTTCTAAATCATGGCACCTGCTCAATCCAGGGTCTGCCTGGCTATGATTCTGAATTACATTTAAGTGTATCTTCTAAATACATTTTCCTTTCAATAAGTCTTTGGTGAAATATGCAATGATGTCTATTCTCTGCATGCATTAATTACGCCAAAATATCTGGAACATTCCTGTTTCCTTTCCTGGTTTCCCAGGAAAGTTAAATATACACACGTGAATTACATGTGCACAGAGATATGCTTTCTTATAGGAATCACTGAAGAGCACTTACTTCCAAGTAAATCCCACTATATATTAAAGTGACCACTGTATTCAGAGACTGTTTTTATTTTCATTTTTGGTACTAGTAGTGGGACTTGAATTCAAGCTCTTGAACTCTTGCTTTACTTTTTCACTCCAGGCTTGACACTCTATCACTTGAGCCACACCTCCACTTACAGCTTTGGGACTGTTAACTGAAGATAAGATTCTCTCCGAGGGGCTGGAAAGGTGGCTCAGTGGTAGAGCGCTTGCCTTGCATGCTTGAGGTCCTGGGTTCGATTCCTCAGCACCACATAAGCAGAAAAAAAAAGCTGGAAGTGGCGCTGTGGCTCAAGTGGTAGAGCGCTAGCCTTGAACTGAAGAGCTGAGGGACAGCGCCCAGACCCAGAGTTCAGGCCCACGACCGGACCCCCCCCCCCCCACACACAGACAAAAAAAAAGATTCTCTCCGATTGATCCGCCTGGGCTGATTTGAATCAGTATCCTCAGCTCTTAGCCTCCTAGGTAACTAGGATTATAGGAATGAGCCATCATGTATCTAGAAGCCTTTTAAAGTACAAAGTGCTCTTGTACATACCAGCACCATCTGTTTTAATTCTGTTTGATGGTAAACTGGGCTCTCCCATGCCCAATGTATTGGTTGCTACCACACGAAATTCATACTCCATCCATGGGATTAAATCCACTGCTTTTGCGGCCTCCATGTTTCCTTCAATAATTGGGGGATCTAAATAAAATAAACATTACATGTAAGTCATTGAATAGTTGATCATTTTCATAATCTCTTAATCTCATGTTCTTCCTTTGGAGCAAAGGATGCATAGATCTTAGAGTATAAATAGCATCTAGAAAGACAAAATGTTAATTTCAAAAGAGTAAAAAGAGAGATCATTAATAAGCAATAGACTAGTAAGAGAAGCATGTATATAATCCACCTTTTATTTATAAAGCCTGAGGTGCAAAGAATGAAATATAGCATTCCTAAATGCTCTTAGGTCATGCCTTTGCTACCAGCCCAAGGGTACACCAGCAGCATAGAGTTATATTTTATATATTTTGGTGGTAGACCTTAGGAAGATATCCTGATTACCCCTTCCACATATCTGCCACACACACACACACACACACACACACAGAGGAGGGGAAATTTTATGAACTGCCACTAGAGTAGTCCATGAGTAGCAGATGATTTATTACTAGGGTACAAAAGGGTAACATACAGAACTTTTTTTTAGCCGGGTTTGTAGATTTAGACTACATCATCTAGAGAAATGATAATAAATGCTATAATGGGCTGGGTACTGGTAGCTCACACCTGTAATCCTAGCTACTCACGAGGCTGAGATCTGAGGATCACAGTTCAAAGCTAACTAACCAGCAAAAAGCAAAGAAGTGGAGCTGTGGCTCAAGTGGTACAGCACCAGCCTTGAGTATGAAAATGCTAAGGGACAGTGCCCAGGCTCTGAGTTCAAGCTCTAGTACTACCATGCACACACACACACACACACACACACACACACACACACACTCACAGAGGCATATAAATACAATAATAGAATTCACAGCACTGGATAATAATGAATAATTCCAAGTTACAGTATGACAGTTAGGATATGCTGTTGGCTGGCTTATACAACCATGAAAGGTCTCTACCTTACTGTAAATCCTGCATATCTTTAATTATTAACTTGTAAATACATAGCCATGTAAATACTTGCCACACTACTTATTTGGAAAACTTATTCCTTTGGGCTTGTCTATGATTCATTATGTTAATATTTAGGGAATTTTTTATCTGGTTATGCAAATCATGAATATCCAATTTTAAAAGATGTTTTACTCATTCCCATAATAAATGCAAAGCATTTCAGGGCCCAGTTTTCTACTTTTAGACACATTCCCTGATAGCTTAGATCATTCTCATCCTGCTCTGAGTTTTACTCTTCTGGACTCTAATTGTACATCTTTCTATTCTTTTTTTAAAAATGGTTTTATTCTATACATCTGACATGTATTTTTTATTAAAAATTTGATGTCATCTTCCCCTTGATTTTCACTCTTCCTCATTATCTCCTATCTCTTCCACCCTTTCCCTCACACGAAAATCAGAGTCTGATTTTAGTTCATACAGAGGGGAACTTCCCTTTTAAGTAAATGGAATAATGAATGTTAAATTGTGGATCTTCATCCAGTCACATGGAGGAAAAGAGAAACATATCACCATATCTGATGGCTGTGCCCCAGCGTATACTTTTTAACAAAACTGAGCCCTGTATGGAAACAAGGCTGACAATAAACTGATGTAGTCAGACAGAGAACATCTGGAGTCACCAGAAACTAGCATTGGCTAGATTTATATAAACTTGTAGAAATCTGTTCCAGTAGCCCTAGGAAACCAATGCAGAGGCTCAAAAGAAGGAACTGATAAGAACGATCTGTCACTTGGTAGGTTGGAGGGTCTGAGTAAAAAGGTTTTATAGAAGTCACAAAGATGCAGTAGGATCCTGTTTCCTGTTTCCTGTGCTGCAAAACTTCAGTACGATTTAAGCACTTGAAGAAAGGACATGCTGGAAGCACTCCAAATAACACATCTTGGCAAAGATCTGGGGTTCTCTTGGTGGCCAAGGTCCCATTGGGACTCTTCCAAGCAGCTGAACAGCTAGCATGTGTGAGCATGTATCACTGGGTTGGGACAGAAAGAACCAGCTGTGGAACAGGGGACTGTAGGTGACAGACTGAATTCAGGCATGTGAGAGGATCCCATATGAAAATATCAGAGAACTCATCAGTGGTCTGGTTATATTATGAATAGAAAAATCATACTTGACCACAGGGAATGGGAGATAAGACAGTAGAGGTCAACTATAATCACTTTAGGTTAGGAGTTGTACTTCCAGTAAGAACTCGGGGCTTTAATTTTAATGACTGAGATGAAGAAAGGAAGAAAATTAAGCAAAGAGCCTTGGGAATTACTATCTTGAGAAGACAGACCCAAGTGAGAAACTTTAGGCCCAGAAATGCATATCAAGAAATCAGTTCCTTCATGAGCTTTCTTTTACTTTTACCAGAATGGAGTTAATACCAAAACAACAACAACAACAACAACTTTGTTCATAATTTAAAAAAAAAGAAAAAGAAAATGAACTTCCAGAATGTACCTTCTAAATGAGTAAAGAAAGAATTTGAAATGTATAAAGTAATACTATTTCCTATCAGGTTTACTAATAGCTTAAAATCTGCTCTGTTTCAAACAAAACCAATCTTAATCACTCTTTTTTATGTTAGCATCAGTGCTATGAAATCATAAATATATAAGAAAAACATGGGGCTGGGAAGGTGGCTCAGTGGTAGAGCACTTGCCTTGCATGCCTGAGGCCCTGAGTTCGATTCCTCAGCACCACATAAGCAAAAAGAAAAAAGCCGGAAGTGGCACTGTGGCTCAAGTGGTAGAGCGCTATGCTTGAGCTGAAGAGCTGAGGGACAGCGCCCAGGCCCAGAGTTCAGGCCCACGACTGGACCCCCCCCAAAAAAAAAAGAAAAAGAAAAACATGCTTTGGGAGATAGTAATACCTCTCACTAAAACCATCTGTTTAAGAATTACAAATAGCTCATCAAATGGAGCACTGGTGGCTCACGCCTGTAATCTTGGTTATTCAGGAGGCTGAGATCTGAAGATTGCACTTTGAAGCCAGCCTGAGCAGAAAAAAGTCTGTGAGTTGGTCATGGGGATTGAACTCTGGGCCTAAATGCTGTCCCTCAGCACTTCAGCTCAAGGCTAGTGCTCTACCACTTGAGCCACTGTGCCACTTCTGGTTTTCTGAGTCATTTATTAGAGATAAGAATCTCACGGCTTTTCCTTCCCAGGCTGGCTTTTAACCGTGATCCTCAGATCTCAGCCTCCTGAGTAGCTAGGATTATAGGCAAGAGCCACTGGCACCCGGCACTGTGAGACTCTTTTTTCCAATAAACTACCCAAAAAAGCTGGAAGCGGCACTGTGGCTGTAGTGGTGGAGCACTGGCTTTGAGCAATAAACTAAGGACAGCTCCCAGACCCTGTGTTTAAACCCCAGGATGGGCACCAAAAAAAAAAAATGATAATAAAAAAGAAAAAAGAAATAGCTCAGCAAAAACCAACTAACAGGTAATATGTGTGTCTATCTATCTATCTATCTATCTATCTATCTATCTATCTATCTATCTAATTAAATGTGATTCTTCTACCTATTTATTGTCAGTCCTTCACATCTTGGTGGGACTTAAAAATTAGGATCTATTAATTGTAAAAAGGTGTTTCTCTGTGTGTGTGTCAGAGGGGAGGTGTACTGGTACTGGGGCTTGAACTCAGGGCTGGGCATTGACTTTTTTTGCTCACAGCTGGTACTCAACCACTTAAGTCAGAGTTCCACTTCCAGCCTTTTTAAAAAATATATTTTTTATTGTAAAGATACTGTACAGAGGGGTTACAGTTACATGAGCAAGGTAATGAGTACACTTCCTATCAAGCATTGTTGCCTCCTCCTTTGTTTTTCCCCTACCATCACTTCCCTCCCCACATCCCCAACTTCTTCCCCCCCTCTCCCTGTGCCTGAAGTTGCCTGTATCCCTATTTAAGCATTTTGTTTCTTTCCCTTCCACTCCCCAAGATGCAGGACACTGGAATCAAGTACAGTGAAAACAAGGGTTATACCTTGGGGAGGAACATAGAAAAGAAACAAAAAAAATCACATAGTAAATTATAAATACATTAAAAACAATAGCAAGAAAAAAAACCACTTGTGTCCCTGTCTTGTGTTCATTTCACTTAACATCATCTTATATGGTCATATGTAGCTTTTGAGCTTTTCTGCTTGTCGTAGACATATACTAGTTATTGCAAATAAGGGAAACCATGGGACCTATGTTTCTTTGGGCCTGGCTTACTTCACTTAATATAATTTTTTCCAAGTCTTTCCATTTCCTAACATATGGGGCGGTGTCATTATTTCTGATGGAGGCATAGAATTCCATTGTGTGTGTGTGTGTGTGTGTGTGTGTGTGTGTGTGTGTGTGTATCACATTTTCTTGATGCATTCATCTACTGAGGGGCATCTGGGTTGGTTCCATATCTAGCTATGGTAAATAATGCTGCAATAAACATAGTTGTGCTGGTAGCTTTAGTATGGTCTTGTTTGTGATCATTTGGGTAAATGCCCAAAAGTGGGATTGCTGGGTCATAGGGGAGCTCTATGTGGAGTCTTTGGAGGAACCTCCATTCTGCTTTCCAAAGTGGTTGAACAAGTTTACACTCCCATCAACGATGTAGTAGGCTTTCCTTTTGGCCACATCCTCACCAGCATCTGTTATTATTAGATTTCTTGATTATAGCTATTCTAACTGGGGTGAGGTGGAATCTCAATGTTGTTTTGATTTGCATTTCTTTTATGGCTAGAGAGGTTGAGCATTTCTTCGTGTGTCTATTGGCCATTCTTATTTCCTCTTCAGAGAAGTTTCTCTTTAAATCTCTACCTACTTATTAATCGGGCAGTTGTTTCTTTGCGTATTTGTTGTTGGGGGATTTAATTGAGTTCTAAGTATATTTTAGATATGAGACCTTTGTCCATTGTATGGCTAGTGAAGATCTTCTCCCAATCCGTGGGCTTTCTATTGATCCTGCTACCTATGTCCTTTGCCATGCAGAAGCTCTGCAATTTCATGCAATCCTATTTGTCCAACCTTTCTTTGATTTGTTGTGTTTCTGGGTCTCTATAACAAAATTGTGGCCTGTGCCAAGGAGCCCAAGACTTTTTCCTATTCCGTCCTGTAATGTTTTCAGAGTGTCTGCTTTGACTTCACACCTCCAGTCTTTTTAAAAATTATTTTTGGTGGTGGTTAATTGGAGGTAAGAGTCTTCTGGATGTTGCTATTTGAGCTGGCTTCAAATTGCAATCCTCAGATCTTAGCCTCCTGAGTTAGGATGATAGGTATGAGCCACCAGAGTCTGGCCGGTGATTTTATTTTGACATATCCATACCTGCTTACAATGTACCCTATCATATTTAACCTTTCTGCCACTTTTCATCTTCCCCTGACCCTTTTCTTCTGGGGACTCATACCATATCACAGGGAGATTTGAAAGCAAATCTTTCCTTCCTTGAAAATTTTTCCAGCTCGGATGTTAAACCAAATAGCCTGTATCATCATTACAACCGCCACTGGCTTGATCTATATCAGTCCTTCACTCAAAACATTTCTCCTTCCTCCCTGCTTGTTTCTTTCTGTCTGTCAATGTGAATGTGCACATGCTTCTTCCATTTCTTATTCTCTTATTGGTAAATCGGCACAGCTTAGTGCATGTGCAGCACAATGGTTTGCCCATTGAAGCACTTAATGCATGTTTGTCAAAAGTATATACATAAAAGATGAATCTAATATTCTTTATTGATTTAGAATCAATAAGGTCTCTGTTGAAGCACTAGCTTGTATGTGGCCATTGTGTTGTGCTCTCCATCATCTCTTAATCAGGCAGGCTACTGGTAAGGAAGGAAGGCCTACTTAATCCCGCTTGACCACAAAATACTCAGTCTGGCTGGTAGGCTTGTATTAATCCTGAAATGACTCTGATCTACCTAGAGTGAAGGGTAGTCCTCCTGATCCTCTTAAGCCTATTTCTACTTCTTTCCACTGTGAGTGGATCCTTTGTTAGTTCTTTCCTTCATTGTTACTTCATTTGCTTGTTTGAACACGGTTTGTCTCCAACACATATTTGTAGTTGTTTCTCTCTGAGTCCTCAGTGTCCTCATACATCTCGGATTGTTGTTGTTTCTTCTCCAAAACCACCCACACAGATAGGATGGGAACAGATCTGATCCCAGCAAAAATCAGCTTGGTTTGCACAACAGATTTATGTCCCATGCCAAAGGCAAAAGAATGGTTAGAAGAGAGACTTTGTGTCCTTGCTCTTCAGCCAAGTTCCTCCCAGCCTATATGCTCTTCCTGAAGTCAGGAAGTCTAGAATGCTCTGCACTCCAGAGACAGCCCTAAAAGATTAAGTTTTGGGTCTTTAGTACCTGAGTTTTAACTGGGTCAATATTAGAGTTAGGCCATTTTATTTTTGTAGGTCCGGTCGTGGGGCCTGACCTCTGGGCCTGGGTGCTGTCCTTCAGCTCTTCAGCTCAAGGCTAGCGCTCTACCACTTGAGCCACAGCGCCACTTCCAGCTTTTTTCTTTTTGCTTATGTGGTGCTGAGGAATCGAACCCAGGGCCTCAGGCATGCAAGGCAAGCGCTCTACCACTGAGCCACCTTCCCAGCCCTAGGCCATTTTTTTTTTTTGCAAATGATCTTAACAAGGAAAATCAGATCATAACTGTGTAATACTTGTTACAGGCATTTCTCTAATAAAAAGAAACAGAAATGTCATGTGTATTCCTAGATAGGTATTTAAGTTGTGCTTTAGCTGAAATATAAATTCATGCAAAAACCTATATAAAGCAAAAAACCATTCTCCTTACTGGAATACTTTAGACAAAGACCTTTTAAGAGCTTTCAATTTAGAGCCAGGTGTTGGTAGCTCATATCTGTAATCCTAGCTGCTCAGGAAGCTGAGATGTGAGGATTGCAGTTCAATGTCAGCCTGGGTAGCAAAGTCCGTGAGACTCTTACCTCCAATTAACCTTCAAAAAGCTAGAAGTGGAGCTGTCACACCAGTGGTGGAGCACCAGCTTTGAATGAAAAAGCTAAGGGACAGTGTTCTGAAGGGTATGGCTCAAGTAATACAACCCTCGCCTGGCAAACATTAGACCCTGACTTCAAACCCCAGTACAGCAAAGAGAAAAAAAAATACATCAGCCACGGGTACAAAACAGCTGTACTTACAAATTAATACCTCGAGCCTGTGGACCTCAGAATAAAGTTTGTGACTTTGTTTTGAAGAAAAGAGAAGCAAGGATCATATGCACCCTAAGGCCGAAAAACTTATAGTAGCCTGGAAGCTGTGCTACAGTGTTTGGCCTGCAGATACACTATCCATGTTGGAGCCATTTCAGAAGCAGCTAGAATAACTGTGGGACGAAAACACAGATTGCTTTAAGCATAACACCAGCCACTGTAATAATTAGAATCTTCTACCTCAATCTAAAAACTAAACATTTACAAGTGTCTAGGAAGAACCACCACTCACTTGCTCCAATTAGAACAGCAGGGCTGTGTTTAAGACTGGAAATGGGCATTTCAAGGCATCTCACTGGCTCTAACACTATTCACTTTGTCTACAAGCCCAGGACCCAGCCTTAAAAGTAGATTGACAATCTAGGAAGGCACAGGAAGGAGCTGCAGCCTGGGGTTGGTGCTTTATCGCAGAAAAGAAGTAAGCTGGGCACTGGCATCTCAGCATAGGGGATTTCTTGACCTTTTTCCATAGGAAATCTGAATGTGGCCTCAAAAATATCCACAAGTTTATGTGTGGAGTGAGAATGATAGAAAGTGAAGCTCCAGAAAGGCAAAGAAAGAAAGAAGGTAGGAAGGAAAGAAGGAACTGAGGGAGAAAAGGGGAGAAGGAAAAGAAGGAGGAAGGAAGAAAAAGAACAAGAAAGGAAGAGATGAAGAAGGGGAAAAAAGGGAAGGAGAGAAGAAAAGAGGGACGCAGGGAGGGAGAGAGGGAGGAATGAAGGAAAGAAAGAAGGATGGAAGAGAGGAAAGAAAGGAAGAAGGAAGGAAGGGAGAAGGAGGGAGAGAGAAAGCAGAGAAGGGAGGAAGAACGGAAGAGCCAAGGGAGGAAGGAAAAAATGGAGAATGGAATAAAGGTAACCAAAAAAAAAATTCTACAATAGACCTCGAGAGTTTTCATTGTTTCCACTTGCCAATTTGGTAAAGATGAAAACGATAGTGCTTCTTTTCATTTCACTGAAAATGCAGTCACAAGAAAACTCCTCTTTTGTATATTAACTAAAAGAACACACAGATCACCAGTAACCCGCCCCCCCCCCACACACACACTTTTTGTTGTTGTTGTTGGTCGTGGGGCCTGAACTCTGGGCCTGGGCGCTGTCCCTCAGCTCTTCAGCTCAAGGCTAGCGCTCTACCACTTGAGCCACAGCGCCACTTTCAGCTTTCCCCCGCGTTTTTTCCCCCAAAGCTCACTACAGCTGAATTTGTGAAGAAACACAGGGGAATAAATCTCATGACTTGCATAGAAGCGAGGAAATGTTGCTGTAGTCCCAGATGTTGGAACAATAGCAAACAATCTAAGCTAAGAGTTGAGGGAGAGCAGAAAGTGGGGAGAGAGGGAAGTGAGGTCATTTGAAGAGATAATCCTCCAGATATTTCCCAAGGTGAGGAAGGCAATCTGAGAATACAAGGAGCCAGAAAACTCCCATTCTTGTTAAGCCACAAAACAAAACAAAACCTATATAGATGAATTTTGAAAGCAGCCAGGGCAAATGGACCAATTAGTAGAAGGAAATAAGGTAAAACACAGCTGACTTAGCATCAGGGAGTAGTCAGGCAAAACAATAACAAAGTAATGATGACCCCCCCAAAAGAAGTAAACCCCTAAATTAACAATGTTCTTAAGGTGTTCAAAGTAAGACAAAACAACTTTGTATTTATACCCAGCAAACACAAAACCTAAGTATGAAATTAAAGATATAGTCTGATAGACTAAATCTGAAGATTTAGAAACTCAAGCATCTGAAGGTATTATAAGAAGTGTTTCACTTATGAGAATTATACTAGAAAAAAAGTTCTTCACTATGGGAATTCAGCTAGAAAGAAATCGAGTTTTACAGGAAAGAATAGAATTCCCAGAAATAAATATATTGGTAAATATAAAGAGACTTTCAAACATCATTTAAAAAAAACTGAAGTTAGAAGAAAAGTATTTTTAACCTGATACAATAAAGAGAATCTAAGCTAACATATTCAAAACTTTAAAAAACAAAAACCAACTTGTCAGCCACAAATGCTATATCATATACAGCTACATTTTAAGCTAGGTGCTGGTAGCTTATAACTGTTATCCTAACTACTAGAAAGCTCAGATACAGAGAAATCCAAGTTCCAAGTCAAACCAGGGGAAAAAAGTCCTTAAGATTCCACCTCCAAAATAATATGAGTCAAGTACTATAGCACCAGGCCTGAGCAAGCAAGCCAAGTGAGGGTGCAAGACCCCAAATTCAAGCCATGGTACACACACACACACACACACACACACACACACACTCACACACACACACTCACACACACACACACACACACACACACACACACACACACACACACACACACACACACACACACACCACAAACCATATTTTAAAAGTAAAGGTAAAACTGAAAAAACACACAAACAGAGAATTTGTTCCTAGCAGTTTTGTCTTACAAGATACATACTAAAGGAAGTTCTTCAGCTAGCCAGTAACCTGAAACAGCATGGAAGAAATCAGGAGCACAGGTAATAGAAATTAGACACATTTCTTCTTTCTTCTAGTAAATTATTTAGAAGCAATTGCAGAAAACTATATACACATGCCCCCTGTGTCCATGAGGTCTGTCTCCACGTACAAAACTAACTGCAAATTGAAAATACTTAGAAAAAAAGGGCTGTTGCATCTGTACTGAACATATACAAATCTTTTCCTTGTTATTATTCCCTAAACAGTATAACAACTTTTTACATAGCATCTAGATTTCATTAGGTATTATATATAATCTAAAGATGTTTTAAAAGTATGGGAGGATGTTAGTAGATTTCTATGCCAATAGTACATACATCATTTCATAAATTCTCTGTCATTTTGTTTACAACTAAAGGACTGGAAGAGGAAATATAGATGTTTTGAGAAAGAAAGCATTTCAAAATAGGTAACTACATTATTTATTTCCCATTTGTTTATTTTGTTTAGCAGAACTGCGATTTGAACTCTGGGCTTTGTGCCTGTGGTGCAGATACTGTACTGCCTCAGCCATGCCCCCACCCTATTTTTTTGCTCATTATTTTTGAAATAGGGTCTTACTTTAGCCTGGGCTCAGCTTTATATATTGAAATAGGGCTACTGAACTTCATCACCTAGTCTTCCTGTTCTCATGCTCTCCTGTAGCTGAGATAACAGGCCCACACCACTACACCCAGTAAATGGTTGTGATGAGGTCTCTCAAACTTTTTGCCTGGGCTGGCCTCAAACAGCAATCCTCTCAAATATATCAGCCTCAAGTAGCTCATTACAGGCATGAGCTACCAACATCCTCTAAGCTGTTATGTATTTGTTTGTTTCTTTTTGTTGGTCACAAGGCTTGAACTCAGGTCCTGGGCACTGTCCTTGAGCTTTTCTGCTCAAGGCTAGTGCTCTACCACTTTGAACCACAGCTCCACTTCTGATTGTGATTGTCTAGTGGTTCATTGGAGATAAGTGTCTCACAGACTTTCCTGCCCGGTCTGACTTTGAACTGTGAACCTCAGATCTCAGCCTCCTGAGTAGCTAGGATTACAGGCATGAGCCACCCATGCCCGGCTTTAAGCTGTTTTATTATTATTAAAATTTCCCCATGAGTGTGTGTGCTCACATGCGGGCGCCCGTGCAAACACACACACACACACGCACACACACAGAGCTCACCTGTTTTTGCATCTTTCCAGTCATCTGAAAGAATGGTCTTTGTCTGGATAGTGTACTTAGAGATAGGACTGTGATTGTCTGAACCACGGCTCCAAGTAAGTGCCACAGAAGTGGCTCTGATGTCTTCTATTCTCAGACCACCTGGGGGACCTGGGGGACCTGGAATGAAAATTTAGGTAATGAATCAATAAATCTCATCTAGTACATTGTATACAATTACATGTCCCCACTTGCAATTAATTTAACCAACATTTGTACACCATACTGAATGTTGCTGCATTTCCATTAAGTAGGGGCTATTAGAAGTGATAATAAGCTGGACACCGGTGGCTCACTCCTGTAATCCTAGCTATCCAGGAGGCTGAGATCTGAAGATCACAGTTCGAAGCCAGACTGGGCAGGAAATTCCATGAAAGTCCTGTCTGCAAATAAGCACCCACAAAAGCTAGAAGAAGAGCTGTGATTCAAAGTGGTAGGGCACTAGCCTTAAACAGAAAAGCTCAGGGATAGTGCCTAGGCCCCGAGTTCCAGCTCCAGGACTGGTACACACACACACACACACACACACACACACACACACACACACACACACACACACACACCACACACACACACACAAAGTGATGATAATATCATTTGGAGGTTCCACTGAGTTATAAAGAAGGAGATAAATATTGTTGTTAAAAAACAGCATTTTAGTTTGGGATATACACGATATTCTCTGAATCAAAAAATGCACCAAAGCCTAACACAGATGGTAGCATAGTGAGATTTAAAGAACACTTGGTGGATGTTATGAGGCAAATTTAGTCAAGGGATGAGAACATTTGGTCAAAAGTTCCATTCTATACCCCCCAAATAAAATCAATACTTTCTTATAACCTTTAATGCAATATATAAAATGTTAACTCTAATGATAATGTAGGTAATGTATTTTACTTAGAATAGAAATTTCTGGGCACCATTTTATGGATCCTTTGGGGTAGTAAAATTCCATATTACTTTAAAGCAATAAATATAACATGAAAATAAAGGCTTGCATTTATATAACATGTAGAAAATGATGGTCAACTCAGAGATTAAACCACAAATGCTCTGTTTAACCTTGGTAAGCTTCTTAAATATATTAAGCACTTGCTTTCTCATTTGTAAAATAGGTGTGGTGCAAATTGATCTATCTGGGCCGTTACTGGGATGAAAATAACATCGTTAAAGAATGGAGTGTTAAAGCTGCATATAGAAAGCCCTAGGTAAATTTTAGCAATTGATAATATTACTGTTATTCTCCTATAAGAACTTTCATGATTTTCTATTAGATGACTTGCTTAGCTTGAATAACTTTCTGCCCACGTGGGCTTTGGTTTTTCTCAACAGCAGAGGAAATATCCATGCATTTGTAATTTCCTGTGACTAGACCCAAGTAGGAAAGGTGTTTATAGATCCACAAATATAGCATTACTAGCTAACAACACAAGACACACCCACTGATGGTAGTAGATTTTATTATTTGGAAATATTTCCCTGTGAACACAGGAGAGCTAAACAAACTTGAAGAGTCATCATCTCTAACAATGTACTTATACTTCAAGGTTAAGTAAACATAGACACATAAATAACAGTACATCTCATCTTCAGAGAATATATTTCATTTTTTCAAGTGCAAATAACCACATTGTAATACAATGTAGATTGTTCATCAGAAATAAGAAGTTCATCACTTACAGCAAATATCCTCCTAAGCTAAATCCTGAGTATACTATTACAATATTAGAATGAAAATTAGTGTTAACAAGTAAAAGAAACAATGTTACAGAGAAGACAAACTCCCATAATACATGCATTCAGATACTTTTCTGCACATGGAGATGTGACATTCAGACAAGTGAAAGAGAATTTAAAACAAATTGCTATAGATTAGTCTTTAACCACCCAAGGTTATGTCATTTCCTGCAGTTACTCTCTGAAGAGTTTCAAATGATTATTACACAATGATCAGATATTTTTAGTGTTCTTGTTGTTTATGTTTAATATCTTCATTTGTTTGGGACATCGTAAACATAACTGGTTTATTTAGTAGTCCACTCTTTGATGTGTATTGCCATTGAGCATAATTCTATAATTACATTTGCCTTTTTTGTTCTCTGTTGTTTTGGCTATACTGCTTTGCTTTGCTTTGTTGTCTTTGTTATCCTAGCATTGGGGCTTGAACTGGGACCTTAAGCACTCTCATTCAGCTTTCTGTCTCATGGCTGGTGCTTCACACTTGAGCCATACTTCCAGTCCCTAGAGTGAGTTCTTAAGAAATATTTGCTGAGTGATCTTCAGTAGCTTCTATCCGTGAGATGGTGATCTATAATTCGTTTTCCCCCTTGCCTGGAAATCTTTCATTGTCAGAGAAGGTAGAGTAGAGGAGCCAAAATGAGAAGAGGTTGATTAGTGTCTGTTAAAACCATTGTGTGGCAAGATTGGTGATGTTTCAGCTGGTGCCAATTTTTTTTTCCCATCCAGTATTCACTTGTCTACAAATACCTCACAGAAAATAGCTAAGAAAAAAATATAATGTCGAAAAAGTAGGACATAAGTAGAGCATTTAAAATCACTTTGGCTCTAAATGCTGCATGCACACTGATCTTGATCAAGCTTCTTAAATTTATAGGCTCTCATTTTCTCTTTTGTAGGAGTGACGTAAATTGATCTTACTTGGTTATTGTTAGGATAAAAATAACTGAGTGCCAGGCCTGCTTATAGAAAGCTCATGTGAACTTTAGCTATTAACAGTATTATGATTATCATTATTGTTGTTATTATTATGACTACTTTATTAGGACTACTAATATTATTTCTTGTCCTGGGGCTTGGACTCAGGGTCTGGGAGCTCTTACTGAGCTTTTTATTGTTGTTCAAGGCTAGCACTCTACCCCTTGAGTCACAGTTCCACTTACAGCTTGGCTTTTTTTTTGGGGGGGGGATTAATTGGCAATAAGAGTCTCACAGATTTTCTTATCCAAGTTGGTTTTGAACTGTGATCCTCAGATTTCAGCCTCTTAAGTAGTTAAGATGACAGGCTTGAGACTGGCATCTGGAGCTATTAACAATATTATTGTTATTCTTCTATAAGAATTTTCTAGGTGTGTCAGCTCCCTCACTATTAGTAGTGATCAAAACTTACCAGGGATTTGCTTATCAAACTACTCTATGACTCTTTTATCACTTGAAAGGAAGTAATCTTGGGAAGTGAAGTGTTTTCTGTCAAATTTCATGGAGAAGAGAAAAAGTCCAGAATATGAGGTCCTCTCCTGTATACAAAGATTCATAGTGGCAAAAATAAAACACTGCCCTCACCGAGCCAAGCTGGTCTGAGTTGAGCCCAGGCTAGTGCCTCCATGTCTTCCAGAAGAAGACCAGCTCATGTGACTTGCTCAACTCTTAATTCAGAATGTAGGGAAATGTTTTGTGGTAGAAAATAAAATAATGAAAACCAGGTACCGGTGGTTAACACCTGTAAGTCTATTTGTTCAAGCAGCTGAGACTTGGAGCACTGCAGCTTGAAGCTAACCTAGGAAGCAGTCTGTGAGACTCTATCTCTAATAATAAACCAGCAAAAAGCAGGACTGAGGACATGGCTCAAGTGGTAGAGTACTAGCTGTGAGCAGGAAAGATGAGTGAGAACACAAAGTCTTGAGTTCAATGCATGGTATCAGCTGTCAATAATGATGATGATGATGATAATAATAATATATAATTCTGAATTCATTAATGTTAATCTTTTCTGAATTATTATTTTATTATTATTTTTAAAGAAAGAACCTATTTATTAATTAAATTAAAATATAATGTCTACTCAGTTCATCATTTTATATTAAGTAACTAAAAAAGTAATTAGCCTGAGTGCCAGTGGCTCATGTCTGTAATACAAGATAATAAGGAGGCTGAGATCTGAGGATCACAGTTCAAAACCAGCCCAAGCAAGAAAGTCTATGAAACTCTTATCTCCAATTAACCTCCAAAAAGCCAGAAGTGGATCTGTGGCCTAAGTGGAAGAGTGCTAGTCTTCAGGGAAAAACAAAGAGACAGCACTGAGACACACACACACACACATTAGAAAGAAAAATGTTTGGGACTCTCAGAAATACCATTACTTTTCAACTTGGCCATTTTTCTTTAGAAATACTGAAGCAGTCAATGAAGAGGACTTCAGAGACTTGGGAGAAAACAGTGAAAAAAGTCTTTTCCAAATGATTGATCACACACTATAAGCTGGCCTTTTTTTCATTATCAACAATCAAGGCTCATGTTTTCAGTAATTCAGAGGGAAGAGCAGATTTGAATTTCAGACCTTCCAAGTGTGAACACAATGTAGACAAGTTGTAAATAACACTTGGCATCTTTTAAGTGAATGATATTACTTATTGGTAGCCCTGATTTTAATGTTCTCTTCCTCTAAACAGCTATATCTGGAATTCTCAACAATCATTGATGGAAAAGATCCCTTCAAACCACTAGTCTTTTGGGGACAACCCTCCACCTTTTATTTTATTTTATTTTATTTTTTGTGCCAGTCTTGGGGCTTGAATTCTGAGCTCGGGGGGTTGCACCTGAGCTTTTGTGCTCAAGGTTAGATTTCTCCTTGTTGAGCCACAGCTCTACTTCCAACTTTTGGTGGCTAATTGGAGATAAGAATCTCATGATTTTCCTTCCCAGTCTGGATTTGGACCTCCATCCTCAGATCTCAGAGTCCTGAGTAGCTAGGATTACAGGTGTGAGCCACAAATGCCTGGTCATATTCCACTCTTTTAATACAAGACTTGCAGATTGTAAACTGGTGCTAAAACCAGGCTTTCTTTTAATTACTTCCTGAAGAGTTACCAATGGAAAAAGAGAATTGACATAGTTCATGATTTATTATTTATTTTTACTAAAGTGGGTGATCATCTCTTCTGTGGTTTTGTGGTCCCTTTTCCAAAATAAGCCAATTAAAGTCTATTACAGCAGACCAGCTCTTGCCATAAAAATTGGTTAAAACAATGGTTCTATGATCAGCTATACAATGCAGATCCATGTTGTATTATCTTATTGTTTGATTTTCTACTAAGATATACAACACAGATCCATGTTGTGTTATCATAGTTTGAATTTCTACTAAGATATACAACACAGATCCATGTTGTGTTATCATATGTTTGAATTTCTACTAAGATAAAGCTAAATGTGAAAGCTTTCTACCATGTAATAGGGTTTGGCAGTTTATATACCCTAGACATTGTTAAAAAGTGAATTTAGATCCTAATTAGACAGAAAACAGGCGGGGCACTGGTGGCTCACACCTGTAATCCTAGCTTCTGAGGAGGCTGAGAGCTGAGGATCACAGTTCAAAGCCAGCCCAGGCAGGAAAGTCTGTGAGACTCTTATCTCCAATAAACCACTAGAAAACCGGATGTGGTGCTATGGCTCAAGCGGTAGAGCGCTTGCCTTGAGCTGAACTGCTGAGTGATAGTGCCCAGGCCCAGAGTTCAAGCCCCATGACCGACCAAAAAATAAATAAATAAATAAATAATAAAACATAAAATAGACAGAAGACAAAGGAGGAGGTGAGAGGTCAATGAAACTATGTGATTATCCATATTGACATTGTTGCAGTTTGTTTAAACAAATGTTCTCTCTTTCCTAGTACAAGTTACCTTTGCTATGTAGTTGTTGTTTTAAAATAATTCTTCTTTCTTTCCCATCTTTCTTTTTTTTCCTATCTGATCTGGGTGGTACGATTTCAGATATAAACTATGAGCACAAATATGACTCATGCACAGATCCATGGTGATGTTTAAAGAAACATGAAAATCTTAAAATTAATTTTTTATGTGTGGATGCTGGTACTAGAACTTGAACTCAGGGCCTGGAGGCTGGCCCTTAGATTTTACACTTAAGGCTGCTGCTTTATCACTTGAGCCAGAGCTCCACTTCCTTCTTTTAGGTGGTTAATTGGAAATAAGAGTCTCATGGCTTCCTGGCCAGACTGGCTTCTAACTGTGATCCTCAGGTCTCAGCCTCCTAATTAGCTAGGATTACTGGCATGAACCTGTATCTTTAAATATGATCTTAAAATGGAAACTAATGTAGATCTCAAGTCCAAACTTTAAGAGCTCCTTCTGTGATTCCAACTGAGACTATAAACATAAAATATGCATATAAGTAACATCTCAAAAGCAGAGACTATTAAAAAAAACCGCATAAATATGTGATGATTGAAGAATCAAAGCCATAGTCCTTAAAACTTTCCTGAGAGTTCTCCCAACCACAAATAGAGCTGCTGGAGACCCAAACAGTATACCGTACCTACAAATAAAGACATCGAAGAAGACAAAGTTGTTTCTTGAGAAAACACAATTTTAAGTGCAAGTGTCTCTGCCCAAAAGAAGGAAAATAAGAACATTTTCAAGCAATGTGATTTGAAAAGCCCCAGAAAGAGTTGCATAAATTTCAGTTTGAATCCCTAACCTATTTCAATCCATCACTCTTTCCAATAAAAATTTTAATCTTGATCTCAAATGACAATCCAAGAAAGCTGGAATTAGTTTAACTTTAATGTGAACACATGTTGAATACGGCTGAGCCAAGTCTATGGAAAGTTTGTTATGAATACATATTGTTCCATGTATGCTCTGTGTTGACTTCCCAATTCCAGGAGTTGTTCCAGGACTCTTAGGGGGCCATAGTCACTGGTCAGTTGTTTATTGGTGCTTGCATACTTCTGGGAAGGGATAGGAAATGGCCATGCATTGGTGAAATTGACAGCAACACAGCTTATTACCTGTGCTTGGAATCAAAAATCCCATTCAGTGCTCACCCTCTTGTGTTATTTAGACTTCACCGGCTCTTCATACTTTTATTTTTTTTTCAGGTAATGGGCTAACTTCTGAGATACACAATTTCAAAGAAAAACAGGACAGGAAAACACACGATTTGTAACTTGGCCAGTATATGACGTACTGGGTTAATTCACTAGGCATTATTTTTAGGTATTAGTAAAGCTATATCATTTTTGTTTAAAATAATTGTTTTTTTTTCTGCTCAAAGAATGTTTAGATGTTTCAAGAGGAGAGACAATATCTATGAACTAGGTTGCCAGGGAGTTGAGGGGTCTTGCAGAAGCTACAGGATTGAGTTAATTAGTCAAATCTAGTATAAAATGTTAAAAAAATATGTATTAAAAAATTAAAAAGGCTTTCACACAAATGGTGTCAACGATCACCAGGTTGGAGGCAGGCTGGCACAGACGGGGAGAAAGGGATCCACCATGCTTTTCTCTCCATCTTTTCTGATTTTACCTGCAAGAGGAAAGATCAATGCTGAAGGGGAGAGTTCAGATGTCCAGGATTGGGCAGGAAACCATGAACCCTGGGGATTTGCCATATTTGTTGGATAGGTGAATTGGAATCAGGTACAAATACAGCTCACTTCTAGATATGAAGGATGGGGATCCAAATGAGAAAAGAGTCTAAGTGATGTGCATTGACTCAATTGGATTCATCTCTCTGTCTCTGTCTCTCTCTGTATTTCTGTGTCTCTGGGTCTGTCTCTGTGTCCATCTGTCTGTCTGTCTGTCTGTCTGTCTGTCTGTCTGTCTGTCTGTCTGTCTGTCTGTCTCTCTCTCTCTCTCTCTCTCTCTCTCTCTCTCTCTCTCTCTCTCTCTCTCTCTCTCTCTCTCTCTCTCTCAGTCCCTATCCTGAACTTGAACTCAGAGGCTGAGCTAATGGAGATCAGAGTTTCCAAGACTTCCCTGCCTAGGCTGACATCTCTCTTTCTCTTAAGCAGCATCTAAATTTCTAAAGAACAAGAGTCTTAAATGGAGACCTTCTGTAAAAAAAATAGCAACCAAACTCCTGGACCCTTTGTAAATTTCATCCTTAGAATTCAAGTCTACCTACTAAAGTGTATGCTTATGTATAGAAGACTTTTAATGAAAAACTACACTGAGGATGAAGCAATAATTCATTTTTTCCAGTGTGAAAAGTTATTTCTAATATAAAACTATGGAAAATGAAATGTGCTATAATCAGAAACATGGACATGAGGATTACACATATTTTACAAGTCCCAGGAATACTTCTCTTTGGAAGGATTCTGTGTCAATCTGTCCTTTTAAATAATAATCAGGTTTAAAATAATAATAATTACTCTGGTTTAGGTACTTATTGTTTTCAAAAGATACTGACATAAAGTCACTTTTAAGTGAAATTAAGTGATATAGTCTGCTTGTGTTTTAAATTTGTGTTTTAATTTTCAAAATTAAAAATCAAGTGAGGGGGCTGGGAAGTTGGCTCAGTGGTAGAGTGCTTGCCTTGTATGCCTGAGGCACTGGATTTGATTCATCAGCACCACATAAGCAGAAAAAAATGGAAGTGGCACTGTGGCTCAAGGGGTAGAGTGCTAGCCTTGAGCTGAAGAGCTGAGGGACAGTGCCCAGACCCAGAGTTCAGGCACCATGACTGACCAAAAAAAATAAATAAATAAATCAAGTGAGGGCCAGGTATTGTGGCACACATCTGTAATCCCAGCTATGCAGAATGGTATATGGTTTCAGGCCATCCTGGGCAAAAATTCAAGACTCTATGTGAAAAATAACTGAAGCAAGAAAGGGCTGGAGGAATAGCTTAAATGTAACAGTGCCTTAGTGCTGGGAATACAGGCATGTACTACCATAGCTGCCTTCATTTTAGATTAAGCAATAATTCTAAAAGGTTAATTCATAGTTGGGGCTAGATACCATGGGCATCTATGTCTCAAGTTTTAAAAAATATCATGTATGTCACATAATGTGTGTGTATGTGTGTGCACGCACACGGGTGCAAGTCCTGGGACTTGAACTTAGAGCTTGGGCACTGTCCCTAGGCTTTTAGTGCTCAAAACTAGCACTCTACCTCTTGAACCACAGCTCAGCTTCCACTTTTTGCTTGTTAATGGGAGATATGAGTCTCATAGACTTTCCTGCCCAGTCTGGATTCAAACTTCAATCCTCAGTTCTCAGCCACCTGAGTAGCTAGGATTACAGGTGTGAGCCATGGCGCCAAGCTATTTTATTAATTTTTATGGTTGTGTATATAAATAGCAAAGGGGAAGGAATCACAGGAAATCACTTTGCCACAGTACATATTGAGGACTTTTATGTATTATGAACTGCAACCATTACTATTCTCTTTCATAAACACAGGATTTGAGACTCATAGTGATTAGCCCAGATGCCAGAGACCTCAGATAATTAAATATGTGCACTAGATATCTAATTTATGATTTTAATGCCAAGGTTACAGCCTTTTCCTCCTACCATCTAGATCTTTTAAGGATTGTGTATATATATATATATATATATATATATATATATACACATATACATATACATGCATACAACAATGCTATCATAGCCAATTATATAATTAACAAATGATGATTCGTCTTTCCTTACCTATCCAAAACTAAGTATTGTTTAATTATTAGTATTAGGCCACATTATAGCTACCATTGTCCCAACTGAGAATTGTTTAAACAGGAGAAATTCTATCTAGGAAAACTCACTGACAGTTCCTTGTAAATCTAATCTTTATTGTCAATAATAGCAAAGGTCACAAAATACATTTGCTCCTTAAGCATATACAATTTTATTTTCATTTTTGCACACTCATACTGACTGGGGCTTGAACTCAGGACTGGATACTGTCTCTTAGCTGGTGTTCTACCACTTGAGCCACACCTCCTCTTCTAGATTTTGCTGGTTCATTAGAGATAAGAGACTCAAGTACTTTCCTGCCTGGGCTGTATTTGAACCATGATCCTCAGGTCTCAGCCTCCTGAGTAGCTAGGATTCGAGTGTGAGCCACCAGCGCCCAACACTGTATGTTTGTTTTTAATGTTGCATTCATAATAACATATTTAGAGCAAAAGGACTGAAATTATAAGTGTTGCCATTTATTTACTTTAAAGGATTTTGTGATATCACCAGTTTTCTGCCTCTGTTTTTCAAAACTTGACATCATTAGCATAATTCTCACTTAATTTGGCATAATTGTCTAATAAATACACCCTGATGAGTGAAAATAGTAAAGAATCTAAAAGCTCACAATGCTGATAAGCTTCTATAATACTTTATCACTCCATTCTGGAACCAAAGAAAAGGGAGGCAAGTTTTAGATTATTTTTGAAAGAAGCCATGGCTACATATTAACTCTGAGCAGAGAAATTCCTGTTTGCCTAAAACTGATCAGTTTCATTATAAGACCAAGAGAGCCAAAAGAAATGCATTTATATTTAATGTACTGTGAGCAGAGAAATTCCTGTTTGTCTAAAACTGATCAGTTTTATGATAAGACCAAGAGAACCAAAAGAAATGGATTTTTATGTAATGTACTTTGAGAAATACAATTTCAAATCCCTGGTTAATTTACAAATCCAATAGCAACTTAAAATGCTGTTGTTTTTACTAAGTTTTCTTTTTAGAAAATACAAGTACTGACTGGGCACTGGTGACTCCTGTCGGTAACCTTAGCTACTCAGAAGGCTAAGATCTGAGGAATTTGGTTTGAATGCATCAGGGACAGAAAGTCTGTGATACTCTTATTTCCAATTTACCACCCAAAAGCCACAAGTAGAAGTATGGCTCAAGTGGTAGAGTGCCAGCCTTGATTGACAATGCTAAGGGATAGCACATAGGCCCTAATTTCAAGCCCAGGACCAGCACCAAAAATAAAAACAAGCCAACAAACAAATAATAGAAGTACTAAACTGTAATTTATAAACTATCAACCATTTTCTAAATTCTATACTTACTATAATTAGATCTGTGTCTCAGTTGGATATTTCCAGTTTAATTTGCAATAACAATAGAGAACTGGCCCTAAGAAGCTTGCCTTTGACCGCAATTTGTTTCTTCTCAGAAGAAAGGGGAATGCTTCATTTCTGGAGAAGCTTTGGTATCAATCTTGGTATTGCTGTGGTCATCTGCAGAATGGGGTCAGCATGATGCCTTTCATGATGGAGCCCGGCCCTCCTTATTCCTGCCAGCGTGGGTAGAGAGGGCCATTTTGTTGTCTCCATCCAGCAAGGCTGAGGAGACGGAGTCTGTGGCAAGATTTCTTTGGCCAAAGCAATGGAAAGCACAGGCGAATATCCAAGTATCTGAGGTGAATGTGTGTTTTGCTGCCCCAAATACTTGAGCATCTCTTTAATTTCACTACAATGATGTGAACATGGATCTTGCTGCTGGTATAAGCTTATCTACTTCTTGGATCTCTTCCCATGTTTATCTACAAATGGTGAGGGTGTGTGTATATATGTATGTATGTGTGTGGTACAATGTGTGCTTATATGTCTAAATTGGTATCGAAATTAAATGAAACTTTTAGGTCCCTGACTATATGATTATTAAATTGGTAGATGTAAAGTTATTTTGAAGTAATTGCAGCCTGGCATGCCTCAAAAATAATTCTGAGTATAAATCCTCATCTGCTTATCTAACAATAATACTTTTGAATACAGGGATTCTTGAACACAATATGAATATTTAGGGTAGGTACCAGAGACATCTAAATTCTGATTTAGCACCAAGAGTTCCATAAATTATCAGCAGATCCTGTGTTCTTTTTACTACATCCAGGGTGTGTGTGTGTGTGTGTGTGTGTGTGTGTGTGTGTGTGTGTGTGTGTGTGTGTGTGTGTGTGTGTGTCTGTGTGTGTGTCTGTGTGTGTGTCTGTGTATGTGTCTGTGTGTCTGTGTGTCTGTGTGTCTGTACTGGGGCTTGGACTCAGGGCTTTTGTGCTCTCACTTAGCTTTTTCACTCACAGCTGATATGCTCTACCACTTGAGCCACTGCTCCACTTCATGCTTCTCACTAGTTAATTGGAGATAAGAGTCTCATAGACTTTTTGGTGCAAGCTGGCTTCAAAATGCAATTCCTAGTTCTCAGCTTCCTGAGTAGCTAGGATTTACAGGTATGAGCCACCAGCAGCTGGCTCAAGGTCTTTGAGTTAGTCATACAAATAAAACCCTAGGCAATACAAGAGTCAGCTAACTTTTTTTTTCTAATGGGTAACTTTGGCTTTATTTTTCCCCACAGTGTATTTTTTTGTAATTAAATTACTTTTTTTAAGTCAATATATACCAGACAATGAGGGAAAGATAAATGGATAAAAACTTTTTTATTTTTTTTTTGGGTCCGGTCGTGGGGCCTGAACTCTGGGCCTGGGCGCTGTCCCTCAGCTCTTCAGCTCAAGGCTAGCGCTCTACCACTTGAGCCACAGCGCCACTTCAGGCTTTTTTCTGTTTGCTTATGTGGTGCTGAGGAATTGAACCCAGGGCCCCGAGCATGCAAGGCAAGCGCTCTACCACTGAGCCACCTTCCCAGCCTCTGGATAAAAACTTAAAGCAGGAATTTTTACTACTTAGGACAACGCTGGTAATCTTCCTAATATGATGAATGTAAGAAATTAACTATGCATTTTCTTTTTTTTTTTTGGGTCCAGTCGTGGGGCCTGAACTCTGGGCCTGAGCGCTGTCCCTCAGCTCTTCAGCTCAAAGCTAGTGCTCTACCACTTGAGCCACAGCTCCACTTTTGGCTTTTTTCTTTTTTGCTTATGTGGTGTTGAGGAATTGAACCCAGGGCCTCAGGCATGCAAGGCAAGCGCTCTACCACTGAGCCAACTTCCCAGCCCCTAACTATGCATTTTCTTTGTTGATACTGGGTAGAATCCTACTATACTAAGAAGACTAGTTGGGGTCCTTGTGTCTCAATGCAGAGAAAAGATTTCAGGGGGAATTCTTTTCTTCCAGAGTCCAAGGTTGTGAGATGAAGGACAGAGAAATCACTTGGTGACTTCTAAGAATAATTCTTGACTTAAAATTGTATGTTCAAATGGCAACACAAATGCAAAGATTTCACACTTACTGGGAAGAAATGGAAAGACAAACATGGAATCCATGGAGAAATTGACAACAATAGGACTGCAAAAACATTCTCAATTTAGACAAAGAAATGACTTTTCCATATTTGTGAAAGAAATTTGTAGGATGATGTCTCCAAGTAAACACATTATTGGATTAATTTTTGCCTGAATGGTAAAAATTGGCATGCTCAGGATAAAAATCTCTGCTAGTATAGAGCAACTGGAAGTAATAAAGAATCCTGAACATTTTCATATGAAAGACTTTTAGACTACCATTGCTCATAATTGAAAATATAACCATATTACTCAGAATAAAAAATGCCGTGATAGCTTTCATTAGGTTAGTTTATTCAGCTATTTTACCTTAACTTATGCACCAAAGACTTTCAAAGTAGTTTAGTCATCAACCAAAATGACCATCTTGAGAAAGAATCTGACAACCATGCTATTAGGCCAAGTAAAGCAATTTCCATAGATTACAGCTAATGCAGATGACAGCTAACTTGTATTGCTTTCTAATCTGAAACTATATATTTTTCCTCAGAAACACACACACACACACACACACACACACACACACACACCCATACACATGCACAAAATCTGAATAAAAATCCACCTAAGACAAAATACAGGTATAAAGCTTCTAGTAAAATAAGATAAACAACACAAGTATGTTTTGAGGCACAACAATTTCTATAATTTTCCTATTATCTGTTCTAGTTTCAATTCTTTCTCCAAAACATTTTCAAATTCTATGGAGTATAATATTTTGGGGGTTGAGAATCAGACAGAATGAAGTATTTTAGATAATAGTAATTTTTCCTATCTGCTCACTGATTGAAACCTCAGACTTAAATTAACAAATATACTGTAAGATAGCTTACAGGTATATATGCAGAAAGCTTAAAAGTAAGATGCTGATTTCATTTCCTTCTTTGGAAGCTTTAGTGACAGACATGTTTGTTCACCCAGGTATGGGAAAAATATTCCTAACAATGGATGGTGTTGCCGGGGGTATTTTTCTTGTTGTTATTTGTTTTGTGTCTGTACTGGGGCTTGAACTCATGGCTAATTGGAGATAAGAGTCTCACGACTTTCTTTCTCAAGCTGACTTTGAACCTTAATCCTCAGATCTTGTGCCTAGCTACTGAAGATATTTTAACACAGCAGGAGAGTAAAGGAAAGAACAAATTTTAAAATGGTTAGTAAGGGGAAGAAGGTATGGCTTAAATGGTAGAGCATCAGCCTGTGATCAAAAGCAATAGGCCCTGTGTTCAATTCCTCATCTGGAAAAACAAAACAAAACAAGACAAAATGAAACAAAAACCTATTTGGGCACTGGTAATCCTAGCTACTGAGGAGGCTGAGATCAGAGGCTGAGATTTGAACCTGCCCAGGCAGAAAGATCTAAGAAACTCATATTTCCAATTAACCAGCAAAAAATTGGAAGTAGGGTAGTGGCTCAAGTAGCAGAGTACCATCCATGAGGGAAAAAGCCAAGTGAGAACATAAGGTAAGACTTTGAGTTCAAGTCCCATTACCAGTACCATTTAAAAAAAAAAAGGTCAAGGGGCTGGGAAGGGGGCTCAGTGGTAGAATGCTTGCTTTGCATGCATGAGGCCCTGGGTTCAATTCCTCAGCATCACCTAAGCAGAAAAGCTGGAAGTGGTGCTGTGGTTCAAGTGGTAGAGCACCATACTTGAGCTGAAGAGCTGAGGGACAGCGCCCAGGCCCAGAGTTCAGGCCCCACAATTGACCAAAAAAAATTTTTTTTAAAAAGGTCAATAAATATTTCTAAAAGAAGAACCGTGGCATTGTAATTTTAATGTGACATTGAGAAAAGAACTACAAAACTATGTAAAGGATAGGGCAATTCAGTATTTATGAATGAACATGCAAATATGAATTTTATAGCAGTACAAAAGATAGCTCACACAAAGATTACCGTAAAACACATCAGAGAAAGTCTCAATATTTATGAAATTTTGGAAGATAGCAATCATATTTGGAACATCAGGGAAAGATTTCTGAGGTTAGTAATACTTGAGCCAAAAAGGTCAATATGACTTAGGCAACAGAAAGGATGAGATGACTAGATGCTGGTAGTTCATGTAATTATAGCTACTCAGGAGGCTGAGATCTGAGGTGCACAGTTCAAAGCCAGCCTGAGCAGCCAAGTCTGTGAGACTTTTGTTTCCAATTAACCACCCAAAAGCTGGAAGTGGAACTATGGCTCTAGTAGGAGAGCACCAGTCTTGAGTAGAAAAAAAAAAAAAAAAAAAAGCTAAGAAACAGTACCAATCCCTGAGTTCAAGCCCCTGGCACCAAAAAACAAAAAAAAAAGATATGAGACATATACTAAATTCTATGAATCCCAGAAGAGATAGAGACATAGTAGTCTCTGTGTGTGTGTGTGTGTATGTGTGTATGCGTGTGTGTGTGTGTATGTGTGAATCATTTGAACATTGGTAGTTGGCAATGAGGAGTGGTGACTAATAGAACATAGACATTCTGAAAGAATTGCATACAACCTCTTGGGAACTAAGCTTAAAAGAATTGTCTTCTCCACAGTCAATGAGAGAAAAGGCAGTTAATAGGCACTCTATGTCCTGTTCCACATTCCACTCAGCAACACAGATGCCAGCAGCAAAGAGAGTGTATCTCCAACTCACCTTGGTCCCCTCACTTCCTCTATAAGGACAACTATAGCTGGGGTAGTTTGAAAATAAGCAATGAATAACCACAGGATATGTATATAAGTTATCTTCTTATGAGAGTCATAAAGATATACCATGTGCTGTCAGGATGAGCCACGTTAACAGTCAATATCTATCCACACACAAAAATAGAAAAGAAATAGTACAACAGTCAACACTAGAAAGTCTTAGAAGGAAATGAGAACACGGATGAGTCCTAAATTTTCAAGCACAAACCTTTGGCATTTATTTTCCAGAAGATCTGAAGAAAACAACAAAACCAACATTCTTTAAAGCTTGCCCAGCATAAATAAATTCTCTATCTATCTATCTATCTATCTATCTATCTATCTATCTATCTATCTATCTATCTATCTATCTGATTGTTTGATGTGAATCTGAATGTCAGATGTCTTTTGATTTTCAATCTGAAAGTACGTGTGCCTTACCTCGCACAACAAGGTCAGCTGAGGCTGAAGAATTGTCTACAATCGTCTGGGCAGTGCACGTGTATCTTCCTGCGTGTTTGAGCTGGGCATTTCGGATGAGGAGTTCCCCGTTGGCATCCAGCTGTTAGGGAAGGAGAGCAGTCATTCCAGTCAGTAGAATTCTGTCACCAATTCTATGGCATTTAGTATACAAAGACTGTGTTTTTTTTTCCTATGGAAATGAGCATCATTGGAAAAAAATTTTTGTTTTAGCTGGTCACCTGTGGCTCACATCTATAATTCTAGCTACTTAGAAGGGCTGAGACTTGAAGGACCATGGTTCAAGGCTAGCCAGGGCAGAAAAATTTGTGAGACTCCATCTCCAGTTCTCCAACAAAATGTCAGCCTGGAAATGTGGCTCAGGTGGTAGAGCTTGAGCCTTGCATGCTAGTTGAGTAAGCCTGAGGCCTGAGTTCAAATCCTGGTACCAGGGCTTCAGTTTCTCAACTGAAAATTGACCAAATCAACTATTTAAATTCCCCTTAGCCTTTGTATCTTTAACCTTTCTAATAACAAAAATAATTTCTGTGAACATTATTTTATTATCCTGAGAGAAAGTTAAAAGATTATTCATTATTGATATTATTGAGATTATTATTATTATTATTATTATTATTGAGATTATTGATACCTTTTAAAGAAAAACATGAAGGTCTAATGATCTGGGCACTAAATGAGAGTGTGGATAGAGGTTTCAACCTGGGCGGACAAATCCAAGACACTCTTATTGCCAAATAACCAGAAAAATACTAAAAATGGAGGTATGGTAGAGCGCTAGCCTTGAGCACAAAGGCTCAGGAATAGCACCTAGGACCTGAGTTCAAGCCCTAGCACTGCACACGCACACACACACACACACACACACACACACACACACACACACGTTCATGCACGCATGCACAGATGGACACATGCAAAGACATAAACAGATAGTTATAATCTGGGCATATTGGCTTAAATGGTTGAAAGAGATCCTAACAGAAAGTCACAGAAAGTCCTTTGCTGACTTTGGTAGGGGGAGGGGGAGGAGGGTTGGGTGGAGGGACTGGGGTGGGGGGTGGGGGGGAGGATAGGATGGGAAGGGGAAACAAAGGAGGAGGCTACAATGCTTGATAAGAAATGTACTCATTATCTTGCCCATGTAATTGTAACCCCTCTCTACAGTATTTTCACAATAAAAAAATATATATATTAGAAAAAATAAAATAAAAATAAAATAAAAGTCCTTTGCTGGTTGGCTACACACACAACTTGTTCTTTGATATTAGGTGGTCTCAGTTAACACACAGGTAGATATTTGGTTATTTAGTGTCTGTTGGGGTCTTCCTGTCCCTTAAAGTCAAGATTCCCTAATATGGAAACACTTTCTCATACTTCTGCAAATTCTTGAATTAGGGGAAGGCACTTTGTTGTTGTTCAGCCGCCTTTCTCTTGGTCTATATATATTCATTCTTTGACCATACCAAGCAGCTTCAGACAAGACAATAAACCCCTTTCCTGTGTTTTACCATTAAAACATACCAACACCAAGTATTTCCTCACAAGATGGCCTATCAAAACTTAAAAGTAGATGCAACAGGCTGTATCCTACAAGGCAGAACAAATAAATATTTAAGTATCAGACCTTCTATATTTCTGTTCTCAAAAGTCCTCCTAGTCACCTGTTGTTAATTTTTGGTTTTGTTTTGTTGGTCCTGGGACTTGAACTCTGGACCTGGACACTCTCCCTGAGCTCTTCAGCTCAAGGTATACTCTCTACTACTTGAGCCATAGTGCCACTTCTGGTTTTCAGGTGGTTAACTGGAGATAAGAGTCTCACAGACTTTCCTGCCTGGGCTGGCTTTGAACCGTGATCCTCATATCTCAACCTCTTGAGTAGCTAGGATTACAGGCGTGAGCCCATCTATAGTCACATGTTTAATGGAGAGTCTCTAATACCCTTCATCTCTTCCAAAAGCCCTCCATCTTGCTAACAGGTGTTCCTGCTACTGTCTCTTCCTCTTTCTTTTCATTTTATCCCCTTGAAACAAAAATTGGTTTTACTTCATTGTATGTCACTTAAATTCTTTTAATAGCTGCATGGACTTCAATGATACCTAGTCCTCAGATCCTTGCTTTTTGTGTTTAGTTATTCCATTTCTGCCTCTTGCTTCTCCTGTAATTCTAATTTTGACTCCAACTCTTCCGCTCCCTTTTTTAAGCCTCCCCAAAGCCTTGACCTTCTTTTCCACAGAGTTAGCTTTTTCTAGTTCAGCTGTGGTTTCTCCAGAAACTTTTGTGACATACAATTCTACTGTTTTCTTTTGGATGCCAGTCCTGAAATTTGAACTCAGGGCTTAGGTGCTGTCTCTGCACTTTATTCACTCAAGGCTAGTGCTCTACAACTTGAGCCATAGCTCCACTTCTGCGTTTTTGTTGGCTTATTGGAGATCAGAGTCTCATAAACTTTCCTACTCCAGAAGGCTTTAAACTATGATCCTCAGATCTCAGCCTCCTGAATAGCTAGGATTACAGATGGGAATGACAATTCTTTTTTTTTTTAATTTAATTTTATTTTATTTGTGAACATACTGTACAGAGGAGTTACAATTACGTGGGCAGGATAATGCGTACATTTCTTACCAAGCATTGCAGCCTCCTCCTTTGTTTACCCTTCACATCCCTTCCCAGCCTCCCCCCTCCCCCCCAATCCCAATCCTTCTCCTTCCCCCCCTTCCCCCCCCCCCCCCGCACTGACGTTGTAAAGCTAGTTTTGGACATGACAACTTGTACTTCTCATTGTTGCAACAGGTCCACCTGTATCCTTAAACAACTGGTTTTTCCCCATCTCCTCCACAAGTTATACTGACATCAAATATAGTGAAAGCAGGGGTTATACTGTGGGGGAGGGATATACAAAGCAACAAAGAGATAATCTTATAAATGCATTAGAAACACATGCATGAAAGAAAAAAACATTAAAATACACATCTAAGGGTTCATTTTCCTGACATCACATTATCTGACCTTTTCCGCTTGACTCATACATATACTAGATATTACAAATAAGGGAAACCATGGGACCTATGTTTTTTTGGGCTTGGCTTACTTCACTTAATATAATTTTTTCCAAGTCTTTCCATTTCCTAACAAATGGGGCAATGTCATTCTTTCTGATGGAGACATAGAATTCCATTGTGTATATATACCACATTTTCTTGATCCATTCATCTACTGAGGGGCATCTGGGTTGGTTCCATATCTTAGCTATGGTAAATAATGCTGCAATAAACATAGTTGTGCTGGTAGCTTTAGTGTGGTCTTGTTTGTAAAAATTTGGGTAAATGCCCAAAAGTGGGGGAATGACAATTCTTAAACTCTCCTGCTTTTCAATTTCCTCACAATTTCATCATTAAGTCTTAAATCTGTCCATCATTTTCCATCACTTTTGCCTCTGTCCTTACCCAAAGTACCAATATCTCTCTCCTGACCTGGCCTCCATCTGCTATTTGATCACTACCTGCTCCTTTGTACTGTTGTATTTATTGCCCAGACTAGCCTTTAATTAATGAATGTTGGATCATATAGAGTCTGAACTCAGGTCCCTATCTGCTCACTGAGCTTGCTTGCTCAGAGCTAGCACTCTACTACTTGAGCCATGCCTGCCATCTGGCATTGTGCTGGTAAGATAGAGAAAGAAGTCTTTAAGACTTTTCTGCCCAGGCTGGCTTCAGATCATCATCCTCCAGGTCTCAATCTTCTTGGTGCCTAAGATTGTAGGTGTGAGCCATAGACATCTGGCTAGAATAATCTTTGAAATAAATGCAACTGTGACAGGTTGCCAGTGCCTCATGCCTTGGTCTGGCTACTTGAGGAGGCTGAGATCTGAGAATCACAGTTGGAAGCCATCCCAGGCAGGAAAATCCGTGAAACTGTTATGTCCATTAAACTATCAAAAAAGCCGGACGTGGGGCTGTGGCACAAGTGGTAGAGCACTAGCTCTAGCTAGTGCTTTGAGCAAAAGCAGCTTGGGGAGAGCAACCAGGCCTTGAGTTCAAGCCCTAGGATGGGCAACAAAAAAAAAAAAAAAAAGGAAGGAAGAAAGGAAAAACAAAAGAAAAACCAGCAACTGTGCTCATCACACCCATTTCTTTCCTTTTTTTTGGTCAGTCATGGGGCTTGAACTCAGGGCCTAGATGCTGTCCCTGAGCTCTTTTGCTCAAGGTGAGAGCTCTACCAATTTGAGCCACAGCTCCACTTCTGGTTTTTGAGTGGTTAATTGGAGATTAACCTGGGATGGCTTTGAATTGTGATCCTCAGATCTCAGCCTCCTGAGTAGCTAGGATGACAAGTGTGAGTCACAGCACCCAGCCAATACACCCATTTCTATAAAGGAAAATCAGAACCGAAAACCTGAAACACTTAAAAATTCTCTTTTCTCAGATAAAATACATAAGCTTCCTAACAGTCAACTTGTGTCTATTCTTCTGGTTTACCCAAGACGCCATCTCACCTGGCACTGCTATCTTCCTTATACCCTGTTCTTTGGGGAGAAGGTACTCATAAATTCACCTTGTCCTCTCTCTCTGCTATGATTCTCCAGGGTGTCTCATCTCTTGCAATTGTGATTCCTTATAGCACCTTAGCTAAAACAACATGCTTCACATTCCACCCCACTAACATCAATTCAAACCATCTTCCCAGGCAAGGCTTTCTCTGGATTAAACAAATCATCTCATTATATCTATCTGTCTATCTAATCTATCGAATCTATCAAATCTATCTATCGAATCTATCGAATCTATCTATCTATCTATCTATCTATCTATCTATCTATCTATCTATCTATCTATCTTTATCATGGCACCTTGAACCTGTGTCACATCATATTACATATCTCAAGGGTGATTACATATTTGTGCAATTGTATGTTTAAAGTGATGCTCCCTACCAGGCACTAGTGGCTCACATATATAATCTTAACTAGGAGATCTGAGGATCATAGCTGAAAGCCAATCTGGATAGAAAAGACCGAGAGACTCTTATCTCCTATTAATTACCAAAAAGCCAGCAGTAAAGGTATGCCTCAAGTGGCATGGTGCCAGCTTTGAGGAAGTAAAAGCTGAGCAAGAGCATAAGGCCCTGAGTTCAAGCCTTAGTGCCAGCACAAAAATCAGCCAATTAATCAATTAATTAAATGAGACTCCTGACAGACTCTTAGTTTCACATAAACCCAAGATAAATCTCTATTACATATCTACGGATCTGAAGACCATGACGTTATTACCAGTATAGGTTCAGGGATGGAATTATAGTGAATATACTAAGACTTGGGAATTGGCTCTTAAGATAATTACAATAATAATTTTAGCCACAATCAGAATTAGTTTACCAAATATATATAACCTGATACAATGATAGCCCCTTAAAATTACCTAAAATGCTTAGTTAAACAGACAATATGTCATACTTTCCCAAGATTTCTCTTTTTGGGGGGGTTAGATAATGAAGTGATTAAGATAAAATAGCTGAATTGAGATCAGCTACTGCTTTCCAAATATTTTAGATCAAGTACCCATAAATAATATATTTCTAGTTATTGGTACTCTGATTTCAAGAAAAAAGTAAAAAGCTTAAGAAAAAAGTAACATATATATATATATATATATATATATATATATGAAAAGTACATTCTTGTCATATAAGAAATCTTAAAGATTTTCATTCCATTTGTATAGTTAGAATTTGGCTTTGGCACAAGAGAAGTCAGGTTTTGCCTTCTGTTTCTGGAAAGACATTGGTAAACGTTTTTCTCATGTCTTTGCTGGAATCTTGGGTTGAGATGGATAGTTTAACAGCATAATTTAGGATGGGAAGCTTGAATTACACTTGAATAAGCTTAGAGTAAGAGCTACTTGAGGACAAGGGGTCAGGTCCCACTGGATGTTCTAACTACGTGACATAGGCTGAGAGTTAGCTATACTTGTAGTCTGGCTGATCCTTCCAGAAGGACCAGCACTGTGCCTCTGGGTAACATGGCATCAGTGAACCTGAAGGTTGAGGTTAATGATGTGGGCAATCAGCCCACCATCAGCCCCCCTGGTTGGCAGTACTTTGTACAAATGGCCACACATCGAAGCTGACAGGGTGAGATGAGTTTTGATTCCATGGGGAGAAAACAATGGAGACTCTGTTCCTCATATTTCTCCTGGACTTCCACTATGACTGACTTAGTGTACAACCTCTTCTGGTAAGAGACTGTAACCACAAGTATAATCACATCTCCTAGTGAAAAATGGAAATGAAGGCATTTTGGCAATGCCTTCAACTTTGCAAAGAAGTGAGGGTAAAGGAACTGGCCAAATTCCTCAGACCATACTGAATGGAATTCATCTAAGAAAGTGAGAAAAAATGCTTTTTTATATTTATGTATTTAATTTTACATGAATGTATTCAAACTTATATATTAAAATGTATTTTAAAAAACTTTAAAATCTGGATACTGGTGGCTCACACCTGTATTTCTAGCTACTCATGAAGCTGAGATCTGAGGACTACAGTTTGAGGCCTGTCTGGGCAGGAAAGACTACTGAGACTCTTCAATTAACCACCTAAGCTATGGCTCAAAGTGGTAGAATGCTAGCCTTTAAGTGAAGGAAGCCAGGCCCAAAGAAACCTAGGTCCTATGGTTTCCCTTATTTGCAATAACTAGTATATGTCTGAGACAAGCAGAAATGGTCAGATAAATTGATGTTAGGTGAAATAAACCCCAAGTTCTGGACCCAAATGTTTTCTTCTTTCTTGATAGTGTGTCTAACATATTTATAAGATATTTCTTTGTTGCTTTGTATGTCCCTCCCCCACAGTATTTGATGTTGGTATAATTTGTGGAGGGGAAGGGAAAAACAAATTGTTTAAATAGGGATGCAGGTGGACCCATTGCAACAATGAGATGTACAAGACGTTATGTCAAAAATAAACTATACATAATTGGCTTGGGGGGGAGGGTGGAGATGGGAAGGGATGGGAAGGGGAAACAAAGGAGGAGGCAACAATGCTTGATAAGAAATGCACTCATTACCTTGCCCATGTATAGTATTTTCACAATAAAAAAATATAAAAAATATCATGGACAGTGCCCACACTGTGAATTTAAGCCCCATGACCAATAACAAAAACTTTTAAACAGTAAGATTTTATATATGAACTAGCACGACAACTAATTCACACACATAACCAAGTAATTTTTCTAGTGAGGAGAAAACAAAATGATAGAAAATAATCACATGAACTACTAGCCATTGACAAGACAGACTTTTCAAGCCTTTATATTAAAGAATATAGTTGTGTGTGAGGATAAAAAAAGTTTCCCTAAACAAAGGAAAAGCTCATAGTTCTATGGTATTATTTCTTTAAATGAACTTGGTACTGTGGATGCTTCATGTTTTTAACTGACAAATTGTTGTAGTAGTTGCAGATGTAGCTCTATGTTATATGATGTGATCACCATGCAAAAGGACCTGAATTCAATCCCCCACAAAAGGAAGCAAAATTAAAAAATCTACTAATAATAGAGATAATCCAGCTGCTAAACTCTGTCTCAAATAAATAAGATAAAGCATCACTTCTATTAAATATATTTTGCTACTCAACTTTGCAGTAAGAAAATAATAGCAACAACAACAAAAAAGAAAAGAATAGCAACAATAAAACAGAAAGTTGGGTGCTGGTGGTTCATATCTGTAGTTGTAACTACTCCAGAGTCTGAGGTCTGAGGATCATGGTTCATAGCTAGCCTAGGCAGAAAAATCTGGGACATTATTATCTCGTTAATCAGTGGAAAGCCAGACGTAGAGATGTGGCTCAAGTGGTAGACCACCAGAGTAAAAAAGCTAAGGGACAGCACCCAAGATCTGAGTTCAAGCCACAGTACTGGCACAAAACATTAATAATAATAATAATACACAAAGAAATAGGTTGTTTTTGGGGGGGGGTCGGTCGTGGGACTTGAACTCCGGGGTTGGACGCTGTCCCTCAGCTCTTCAGCTCAAGGTGAGCGCTCTACCATTTGAGCCATAGCGCCACTTCCAGTTTTTTAGTGGTTTATTGGAGATAAGAGTCTTGCTTGCCTGGGCTGGCTTTGAACCGTGATCCTCAGATCTCAGCCTCCTCAGTAGCTAGGATTACAGGCGTGAGCCACCAGCACCTGGCTTAAGTAACAAGTTGCTGTATCAGGTTGGCCTTTTAAAAATCTTATATGCCACATATGGATTATTTTTAATGAAATAACTATCCTTCTGTCCTTAAATTATCAGGACATTCTTCCCCTATGTGTATTTATTTGATTCTGATAGGAATGATGTAGTCTTTCTATAGAAACATATATAATAAAAACCATAAATTATTTTATGTCCCCAAATATATCAAATTTATACTCATTGGATTTTCACAATAAACTCTCTTTATAATTTCTAATTAATAACATTTAAGTGATCAACTAGTTTCTATTAACAAACTATATTATTTTGGTGCTGGTCTCAGGGTACGTGCACTGTCCTGAGCTTTTATGCTCAAGGCTGGTGCTTTTACACTTGATCTCACAGCTCCACTTCTGGCATTTTTTGGTGGTTAATTTGAGTTAAGGGTCTCATGGACATTGAACCTCCATCCTCAGATCTCAGCAACCTGAGTAGCTAGGATTACAGGTGTCAGCCACTGGTGCCAGGCTCAGGTTCATTCTAAACTCAGATCTGCTTTAAATATTAGAACTTAGGTAGGTCCTGATGAGCTAATGTCAAAAAATTGTAATACGCAACTTCTATTTTCATTTGCTCTATATTTGGTGAAGGTGTGATACTAAAAGTCCTCCTCCTAGAAGAGCAAGGGAAAAATATACTATATCATTTCAGGTAGAATTGTGTCCATTGAAAAGCTTTCCTGAAGCTATTCAAGTACCTGCCTGCAATCCTGCCTACTCAGGAGGCTGAGATGTGAGGATCGCAGTTCAAAGCCAGCTGAGGAAGGAAAGTCCATGAGACTCTGATCTTCAATGAACTACCAAAAAAGCCAGAAGTGGAGCTGTAGCTCAAATGGCAGAGCACTACTAGCCTGAAACATAAAAGCTCAGAGACAGCACCTAGGCCCAGAGTTCAAGCCCCAGGACTGGTACAAAAATTTTATTTTTAAAAAAAATAAAGCTTTTCTGACATTTCTGTAAATGCTGCTAGCACTTTCCATACCTCAGGAGAAGCTGAGGTTCCCCGCGGTTGACCGAGCGCTTACAAAGCGAGTCAGGAGCCTGGACCTCAGCACATTTTAGCCACAAATTAGATACGAATGCTCTATATTTGCACTAAAAACCACAGCTTGGCTCACTTACAAAATTCTTCCCTTCCTTAGAGGAGAGTTGAATCACATACTGGAAACTGTGATAGCAGAACTCAGGGATATTCCAAAGGGGATATGTGGTCAACCACTTTGAAGTTGCCCTGAGTTTAAATCAAGACTTCCAATATAAAAATTCCTATTCTTCTCTTTTCCCTTCCCTCAACACTTAGGACAGAATGAAATGCAGAACATAAAATGATTAATTCGTTTCTATTAACAAACTGCATTAATCATAATAATATAGAAGCTGTATGATATAGACAAGACATACTTTTTTTTCCCACTGAAAGGCGGGAAATACAGGGAGAAGGCTGAAAGAGAACATACATATGCCAGTCTTGGGGCTTGAGCTTAGGGCCGGGGTGCTGTCCCTGAGCATTTTTGCTCAAGGCAAATGCTCTGTCACTTGAACCACAGCTCCACTTCTGATTTTCTGATGGTTAATTGGGATAAAAGTCTCATAGACTTTCCTGTCCAGGCTGGCTTTGAACCATGATCTCAGATCTTAGCTACCTGAGTAGCTAGGATTACAGGTCTGAGACACTGGCACCTAGTTAGAAATACATATATTTTTAAGTATACACTTTATAAACATAAGTAAAAATTATGAAATATGTGTGCTATATGCCATGCACATGAAAACAAAACTCTCCTTCCTCTGGCTTGTTAGAGTTGTAACAGCATAACAAACATACTGTACATAGTTGCAAATGTCAGTGCCTTACCATCAACTCTACAAGGAAATATTTACGAAAGGTTGCCTAGGTGGTGAGCTGCTATAGACACTTTGCATGTATAAATATATTTACTCTTTTAATATTTAGGGTGGGGAGATGATCCAGGGATTTAAGCTTGGGGTTACACAATTGCCTGGGTTGTTTTCTTGGCTGGTGCTCTACCACCTGAGCCATGCCTCCAGTTCTACTTTGTGCTGGTTAATTAGAGATGGAGTCTCATGGATCTTTTTTTTCCTATCCAGGCTAGCTTTGAACCACAGTCTTCCAGAACTCAGCCTCCTGAATAGCTAGGATTACAGATGTGGGACACCCCTACAGTGAGATTCAGACAATCATGATGACATACATAGTTCTTAAGCTAACACCTGGATATTAGCTAAATTAAGACAGTTTGTGTCAGTTGTGTGGTGTAGGAAAATAGTTTGTGATCATGTAAGAGACTGTCTTAAGTTGCTTATGGGCTGTGATGTCAGTAATTTGTTTTCAAGGGTTTGATGGGAGAGATAAAGAGAGAGAATTATGATGATGAGGTGGAGGAGGATAGATAATTAGAAAAGGCAAATATGCTTTTATTTTCTTCTTCTTTTCTAGTGTTCATCAAAACGTAAGGGTTTAAAACTTCACAATGCATAGCCAGTCACCGGCAGCCCACATCTATAACCCTAAGGTGTGAGGATCACTGTTTGAGACCAGCCCAGGCAGACAGACTCTGATCTCCAATTAACAAGCAAAACATAGTGGAGATGTGGCTCAAGTGGCAGAGCACCAGCCTCGTGTAAAAAAGCAGAGCAGAGAGGGAGAGGATCTGAATTAAAGTCCCAGGAGAGGCACATGCATACACACACACACACACACACACACACACACACACACACACACACACACATTCACAATGCACATAAATCTGTACTACTTATAATTTTGAAAATGTTTATCTATCTTCCTAATTACTTATTTCCTTAACACTCTCATCTGCTTAAAATAACAGCTTTGATTTCCAACACAGAATGCTTCAAACTTTTCAGTGGCCGGTATTGCTTATTTCCGTCTAATTTTCCTTACATTTTCACTGGATGTATTTCTTAATCTGGATTATAATAAACAATTCAAGCTCTATAATTCCTTGTATGTGGGCATTTCAGGATGCTTTAAAGCACCAGTGCTAAACAAATGCACAAGTCCAAAACCACATCACATTCCAGCAGTGTAATAACCCAAAACACCTTTATCCTTGGCCAAAATCTGTGGAGAACAAAATGTATCCAGGCTGAACAAGGGATACAGGACTTAGACCATTTTAGGGACTACAGGATCCTCTGCTGGGGCTTCTTCAACCACTCTGATAGTCAAACTATATCCTCCAATCCTTTAGCCCATCACTCAAGACAGTTTCATGTTAAATGAATTGTTATTCTTCCTCTTTCTAATGTTGCTGGCATTGGGGCTTGAATTTGCTTGACTTGCTCACAAGACTGGTGTTCTACTACTTAAGCCACATCTCCAGCCTGGGTTTTTGCTGGTTATTTTGGAGACAGAGTTTCAAGGAGTTTTCTGTCGAGGCTAGCTTCAAATGGTGATCCTCTGGATCCTTGCTTCTTGAGTATTTGGGATTAAAAGTGTGACTCACTGGTACCTGTCTCTGCCTCTTGATTTTTCCCTTTTGATTTTTTTCTTGTTCAGAAAGAAGTATTTTGCTCAGGATCACAGCATCCTCTAGTATGAAAAGCAGATTTGTCAGGTCAAAACAACCTTTGTGACATATGCAATTGATATTTCTTTAAAAAGCAAAACAAGCTTTGGGAAATAAAAAAAATTTAAATTTGAATGGTGCCATTTGCAAACAAATTCACAACTCCCTACCTGAAATATTCACACTTCCTGACCTAAAAGGATCACTAAGACTTGCCAAGGACTTTATCATTAACACCTACATGTGCTGCCAACGTTGCTAATAGTGCAGAAGACTCACAACTCGCCAGAACTGAGGGAGCATGAAGGCCTCAAGAAACAAGATTATAGAATCCATCAGGAACTGGATAGTTGTCTTCTCAGTTTTTCCAACAACTATAGGAGAGTTAATTTAGTAGATACAGCTGGGTGCTGGTGGCTCACGCCTGTAATCCTAGCTACTCCAGAGGCTGAAATCTGAGGATCACAGTTCAAAGCCAGTCCTGGTAAGAAAATTTCTTATCTCCAATTAGCCAGCTAAAAGCCAAAAGTGAGCTGCGGTTCAAATGGTAGAGAGCCAGCCTTGAGCAAAAAAGTGAGCAAGCAAGCAAACAAGCGAGTGAAAGAGACTCTCTATATACATCTATTAATTACATATATGTTAATATCAATTAACATAAATATAATATAAATTATATAACATAATATAAATTACATATTTATATATCATTGTTTTATGTCTTCTAGTTTATTATATATTTATTTTATCTTATTATTATCTTATTATTTTGCTATGTATATATGTAAATGTATGTGTGCTTTCAATCACAGAATTGGGAAGTTTCAGAAACTCAGAGGTTAACCAAAATAATGACGTTGACAAGATTACCACCAAATAGTATGACTGTCAAAATAGACATTAAAAATGTGGCTATTAAAAACTAATTCCTACAAATGAGATACCACCATGAAAGAATAAAGTGATATATTATAAATATGTATTTTAAGAGAAGTTCTGAAGTCCTTTAAAGAAAATTTGGTGTTTTAATCTAAATCAATTCTCTCAATAAATGACTGCCTTTTATATTTTTTTCCCTGGTGGCAGAGCTTTAACTCAGAATTTTATGCTCTTGCTTGTTCAGCTTTCTTGCTCAAGCATGGTGCTCTATCACCTGAACCATGCTTCTAGGATGCTGGTTATTTTGGAGATAGAGTTTCTCAGCCTTTTCTACCTGAGCTGGCTTTGAACCTCAATCCTCAAGCTATTCAAGAATAGCTAGTATTACAGGTGTGAGTCTTGGCAGCAGGCTTGCTTTCCATATTTCTCTAATGGAGCCAGTAGCTCTGACTTGGAGAATAAAAACACAAGTTGCTTTATAATCAGATTTGAAAAGTGTATGATTAGTTGCTACATAAGTTTAGCAAGATAAAATAAATGCAGACAAACTACTTTAATGGCTTACTGTACATTTTGTATTGTATTTTAGATTCATGTGTATATTTTTAACATCTCTCTGTGGACAAATGCAGGTTCAAGTGAAATATTACTAGCCATTGTCACAGAACAATACAATATTTAGCATATTTTTATTAACTAAATGGAATAATGACATGATAGGTAAACTATAGATATTTAATTATATGTTCTTATAAGCTAAGTTTGTAATCACAGCCTAGACTTTGAATTACAAGTTACATTTCAAAAAAAAGAATTTTACATAAAGTAGGTTCATTAAATGTAATGGCAATATTATTTTTACTTATGTTTTTAAAGAAATGCATATTTTAGCTTGGTAATGGTGGCTCACACTAGTAACCCTAACTACTCTAGAGGCTGAGATCTGAGAATTACAGTTCAAAGCCAGCCAGGCAGAAAAGTTCATGAGACTCATATTGCCAATTAACCACCAAAAGTCTGGAAGTGGAGCTGTTGGTCAAGTGGTAGAGTGCTAGCCTTAAGTGTAAAAAGCTAAGGGACAGCACCCAGACCCTGAGTTCAAGCTCCAGGAACAGTACAAAAGAAAAAAAAAATGCTCATCATTAAAAATGTGGCTATTTTATTCTTGATAAATTATATGACTATAGTTGGAAAGAATTCTATGAAAAAATTAATAGTTATCTATATCTCACAATTTATTCATAAATTGGATTGCATACATGTAATTTCATAAAGTGTGAAATTCAAGTTAGAACAAGACTTGAAATATGAAGACTTTCACATGGCTGCCATCTAGTGGTCAAATGTAATCATAGCATGCTGAAATCAAAGTACTTTTGGTTATCAAATATATTTTGATACTAAATGAAAAGTCAAAAAGATTTAAATTTGATATCTTATCATCTTTATTTATCCCTCTAGGTTCTGATATTAATCTGAAGAGTTGAGATTATTAAAACATGATGGTAATTACACCAGTTGGATGGCTAGTTGGAGAGCTTCCAAAACATTTCATTTGAATGTGAACCTCACAGTGTTGTCTCTGGTTTATTTTAGCTGGGTGGTGATCTCTGTCTTGCATTGCACTGTATTTTACTTGTTCTAGTGCCTCTTACCATATTTGTCAATATCAAGGGACCGGAACACAGTTTTAAATAAATGTGACTCACTTAACGGTTTCCAGAACTAAGGAAAATCATTGAAACATTATTGAAGAAAATGCACCTTGATCTTTCTGCCAATGCCATCTCGAGCAAAAGATAAATGCATGTTCCCTAATTGTTATCCCTATGACCACCTAAGCTGTAGCTAGGAGGAGGCTGGAACAGCCATCGCTAAGTAGTAATTTACTCCAGGAGCAATCACAGACAATGATCGGATAGGTACCTCAAACATTTCTGATGCTTTTTATTGATGTGATATATATAGAGATAGATAGATAGATAGATAGATAGATAGATAGATAGATAGATAGATAGATTTGTCAGACAGATTTTTATTTCAGGGTGAAAGCCTGAGAGGAATGCCAGAATCTTCCAGACAGACTAGAAAGACAACAGAGATACAATATATTGAGTAGTGCAATCTGACCTTGAAGTTTGCCTAATTTAAAAAAGGGGAAGGGAGAACGGGGAGAACAGGGGTTTCTCTAGGGAGAATGGGGCTTTAGTAGGTCCAAAAGACAGAATTAAGCTTGGTTGTTTACTTGAAATACATATTCTTATCTGACTTGAGTTTCCTGAATGAAGAGAACTGCTCTTACCTATCTAGCCATCGATCATGAGGAACTAACAGGACGCATGAGGGATGTCCCTGAAGGCTGTTGTGTATTTGGTGAGTGAACACGTTTCTATTCAGGTGGATCACTGGCAGAATGAGTGGATGGATCCTGAGACACTTGTGGTCAGAAACCTGCTCTGTATCCATGGAGGGGCAGCTCCCAAACCTCTGGAGCTTCACTAGCAAAAACCGACCCAGGGAATTCATTTTCTTGGTAGGTATTTCTTAATTAGTATTCCAATCATTTTTCTCTCATTTTGAGGCATGGCCTTCAGTTTTCTGTCCCTTCCTCCTACTCTTCTTCCCTTCCCTCCCTCCCTCCCTCCTTCCTTCTCTTTCCCTTGATGTTCTCCCTCCCTCTCTTCCTTCATCCTTCCTTCTTTTCTCCCCCATTTTCTCCCTCCCTTCCTTTCCTTCCTTTCCCCCCATCCCTTTCTTCCTCCCTTCCTCTTTCTCCCTCTCTTCCTTCTTCTCTGCTTCACTCCCTCCCTCTTTCTCTCCTTCCTTCCTTACTTTTATCCTCCCTTCTCTCCATCCTTCCTTTTTCTCTTTCACTCCCTTCCTTACTTCCTCTTCTTTTTTTCCTAGCCTTTTCTTTTTACAATGGTTATTTACACCAATCAAGATAATGAACTATTATTTTAAAGAATATATACAATATTCAGTAAATTAGGGCAATTTTTTTGTCCTAAAAATCTATTAACATAGAGCTTTGCTATAACCAAAAAATATGGCATAAACTATGCTTGTCATACTTCCAGATGAAAGTTATTTATTACACCAACAACTACATATATATATATATATATATATATATATATATATTCAAAAGTTGCTTTGTTTATTTATGGAGGCAGTACTGGAGTTTGAACTCAGGGCCTAAATCACATTTGCCTACTTGGCTGATGCTCTACTACTTGAGCCATGCCTCCAGTCCAGTTTTATAGCGGTTAAATGGACAAAAGGGTCTCATGGACTTTTCTCTCCTGGCTGGCTTTGAACCACAGTCCTCCCTATCTCTGTCTTCTGAGTAGCTAGGATTACCTGTGCGAACCACTGGCACCTGACTCAAATTCTTCGTCTTTAATTATTTTTTAAATCTACCAATGGTTGTATGAGGAAGTTTCAATTTAACATGTGCATTTATGTATACAGTGCATCTTGATCAATCAATCCTCCTAAGATTCTCTCTCTTCCTCTCTTTTCCCCTTTCCCACCAGTCACAGCAAATTTCTGACTTCCTCTCTCATATATTTTTTGAAAAAAAAATCTTTGTCTAGTCTATCCTTTTTCTTAAGCTGAAAAAATATGGAATACTATCTTCTTTAAAAAATATAATCTGAGCTGGGTGATGGTGGCTCATGCTTATAATCCTAGCTACTTAGGAGGCTGAGATCTGAGGTTCAAAGTCAGCCCTGCAGGAAAAGTCTGTGAGACTCTTATCTCTAATTAACCACCAGAAAACCAGAAGTGGAGCCATGGCTCAAAGTAGTAGAGTGCTAGCTTTGAGCTCACAAAAGCTCACAACAGCACCGAGGTTCCCAAGTCCTGAGTTCAAACCCCAGGAATGACAAAAATGTACACACACACACACACACACACACACACAATCTGAAGAACAACTACATTGTTAAAGATGCTGGCTGTTCACTAATGTTGGACAAAACCCCACCAAAATCATACCAGCCAAAGGAAAAAAAATCACAATCAAAACTCAAGATTTATATGTCTCTCAAATAAAAAGAGGAAGGGGGAGAATACAGTCATAATATTCAATGTATATCCTATAAAATTAAGAGAACATTGAGGAAAGGGGCTGGGTGGGGAAGGGGAGGGGAAATGTGGAAAGAGTGACGAGATGTCATCAAGATGACATGTTGATTGCTACCTCCTTTGTATAACTACTTAAAGATAATAGAATACAAATTGAAATAAAGTATAATTTAAACAATTTACAAGTCTCTTCAGAAATATTCAGTAGGAGTATCAGAACAAAATATAAAAGGGACTACAACAACCATTTTACATGATTTTTAGTCTCATGAAAGTTCTTTTTTCTTAATGAAACTGGGTTCTAATAGCTCAAGTCTGTATTTTGAGTTAAGGTTTGAGAGGGGGGAAGGGGCAGGGAGGGGAGGAGCAAAAAGAAGGGCTGCAGGTATGGCTCAAGAGGTACAGCACCAGTGAGTAAGCAAGCCATGCAAGCATGAGGTCCCAAGTTCAAAGCTCAGACCTACAAAAACATAAAAACCAGTGGAATCATAGTAAACAGGATCAAATTAATTGATGCCCTAATTCAGACACACAAACATTGGGACATCCTATGACAAAACTGAAAACATACCATAAAGTTCCTCTGGTAGTGCACATTCTCCTTGTTGAAATCAATCACATAACCGTTGAAGGACCACACGAAGGTGAGGTCGAGGCTGGGGTCAAAGGACGCTGCACATTGCATGGTGGCATTCTCTCCAACCGTGATATCAGCGTTAATGGGAGCCAGGATGATCCGCGTGGGATCTAGACATTTTTAAATGGAAGACAGTTGTCCTATTACTTACTGCACTCGAAGAATCAAAGCCCATGTACTGTGATTTGTTTCTGCAGAGGGATTTGATATTTGGCATCTAAACTCTTCAAGAAATCTCATCGCAAAACACATTTCCCCAGAAACCTTTTGAAATGGGTCCTGTCTCAGTCCTGAGTCACTTGTCTGTCAGTCCCTTGGAAGTTAAGGCCCAGCAGATTTCACTTTGGGATGGTTTCTTACCTGTGATTACAAGGGTGCCCGTGCTGTTAGCTTTCCCTCTGTTATTCTCTGCGAAGCACGTGTAGACACCGCCATCATTCCTTGTAATGTTATTGATTTCCAAGCTCCCATCTTCCCAAATCAGGACTCTATTGAAATGGAAACATCCATCAGTCACAAAATTAATCTAACAAAACACAAAACACTTTAATATTGTTTGCCTTATATCACAAACACTTTAGTGAGACTGGGGTTTAAAATCGAGGGCTGGCACAACTCAGGAAGGCATTCTACCATTTCAGCCATACCTCACTACTAATTTTGTGTGTGTGTGTGTGTGTGTGTTTGTGTGTGCACGCGCGCGCGTGCGTGTGCGCAGCTGTTCCTGGAGGCATTGCCCCTGAGTTATTTTGCTCAAGGCTGGTGCTTGCCACTTGAGCCGTAATTCCACATTCAGCATTTAGCTGGTTAAATAGAGATTACAAGTTTCATGCAGTTTCTTGCCTGGCTAGCTTCAAATTGCCATCTTCAGATCTCAGCCTCTTAAGTAGCTAAGATTAAAGGCATGAGCCACCAGGTGGAATGCATTAGCATCACTACTAGAAGATCCTTTTTAAAAATTTCATAAGCTATTTCATTGTAGCAAGGACAGGAACAGGGACAGTTAAGACTGCATCTATGCAGTCTGATTAGTCATATGCATACATACATAGTGAGCTACATTCAACACGCAAGAAAACAAAGGAAAGTTAAGGAACTCCTGCAATACTATATGTTTTGTTGTAAAATCTCCCCACTGTGAGTAGCGTTGGATAATTTTTTTCAACAACAAAGAAGAAAGACAGAAACAGACTGAAAGGCATACATTACAGATCCTAAGTGCAAAATACTCCCAACTTTTCCCAAGACAAAACTGCTGACTCCACTATTTTTTGTAGGAAATGAAATCAGTTTCAATTACTTCTGTTCCATGATTTAAATTTGCCCTTACAAATCCTCTTGGAGAGTAGATGAATGGAAAGAGGAAGGATGGGAGAATGCAATTATCATATTCAATGTACAGATAAGAAAATGGAAAAAAAAGAAAATGGAAGCAGGTAACTTGAGGGGAGGGGTGGAGTTGGGGGAGATGGGGAAGAATGATGGAAAGGGCGACATGGCTCAAGATGCATTGTACTCATCAACTGACATGTTGCATCGAAACCCCCTTGTACAACTACTTAAAGATAATAATAATAATTTAAAAATCCAGAATCCTTTGCTAAGGCACCTTTTGTGCATGAGGTAATGTTGGGAATAGAACCTGGTTCAAACCCAGCCTGAAGAGAATCCATGAGACTCTTAACTCCATATTAATTAGCAAAAAGCCAGAAGGGGAGCTATGTATGGTTCAAGTGCCATCCTTGAGAAAAAAGCTTAGGGATAGCACCCAAGCCTTGAGTTCAAGCCCCAGTACTGACACATACAACCACATAAAGCTAATTTGTATACAATATGCTATCCTTGATTTTCACTCAACACTAGAATTGTATTTTTTCCTTGGTCTTTCCAAAAGCTAATCATCTTGATGTATTCTTTCTTTGCATAATATTAATGGGAGACCAAAATGCTTAAATTAATAACAAATTAAATTTTTACATCAAGGAAGCATTATAAAAATAGAGTTCCTGTAATGGTCAGCCTGTATTGATTGAATTTTTTGTTGGTGGTGGTGGTCATGGGACTTGAACTCTGGGCCTGGGCACTGTCCCTCAGTTCTTTAGCTCAAGGCTAGCATTCTACTACTTGAGCTACAGAGCCACTTCCACTTTTCTGAGTGGTTTATTGGAAATAAGAATCTCACAAACTTTTCTGTCCAGGCTGGCTTTGAAGGGATCCTCAGATCTCAGCCTCCTGAGTAGCTAGGATTACAGGTGTGAACTACCAGCGCCTGGAAAGATTGAAATTTTAATTAGGAAAATGCTATGCAAGGAGGAGGGAAAGGACCAGGCTGTGAACATATGCCCTCCAATGAAGGGGGAAAGTGGAGAAGGTTTTGCATTCCCAGGAGGGATATTAATAGATTAGATCTATCCAAAACTCCTAAGCAGGATCTGGTATCACAAAAGTCAAATCACTGTTAAAAAAAAAAAAAATACTGATATGGCTGGGTGCTGGTGGCTCACACCTGTAATACTAGCTACTTAGGAGGCTGAGATCTGAGAATCGTGGTTCAAAGCCAGCCTAAGCAATAAAGTCCATGAGACTCTTACCTACGATTAACCACCAAAAAAGACAGAAGTGGAGCTGTGATTCAAGTAGTAGAGTGCCAGCCAACCTTGAGTAAAAATGCTCAGGAAAATGAGAGAGGGAGAGGGAGAGAGGAAGGAAGGGAGAGAGAAAAAAAAGGAGGAGGAGGAGGAGGAAGAAGAGGAGGGGAGGATGAAAAAATTACAGATCATATATTGCCAAAAATATATTAAACAAATTTCATACATTCCATAGAAGGTATGAAAATGGTCAACACACAACATACAAGATGAAATTCCTTTGGCCATGAATATTCTCTTCGCTATAATCAATCAAATAGCCATGAAAGGACTAAATTAAAGTATCGGATCCAAGATGGGACCAAGGACCAGGACACTGCATGGTGGCATGTAATAATAGCTGCATATTCCTTATAACAAATAATTATTTGCTTAAAGACACTAAGTAGGCAGATGTTAATCATAGTGCAGGCTTTCAGGAAGTCTTTTTTTTTTTTTTCTTTTTTTGGTTGGTCATGAGACTTGAACTCAAGGCCTGGGCACTGTCCCTGAGCTTCTTTGTGCTCAAGGTTAGCTCTCTACCACTTGAGCCACAGCTCCACTTCTGGTTTTCTGGTGGTGAATTGGAGATCAGAGTCCCATGGACTTTTTTGCCTGGGCTGGCTTTGAACCGTAATCCTCAGATTTCAGCCTCTTGAGAAGCTAGGATTACAGGCATGAGCCACCATTGTCCCCTCCCTTTTTAAATTAATGGACCACATTTGCCTTAATGAAGCAAGTGGTTTTCCACATCCTATCATAAAATGTGACTTAAACCACTACGTAACAAGATCCCACAGGTTACAGGCCTGAAAGCAATGAACCCAGTTATTTTAGAAATATAACCTCAAGACTTCATATTTGGAAGTTAGGACAGACTGTCACTCTACTGCTACCGAAAAATATACACATTTTTAAAGAAACTTTTGAAGAAATATTTTTTTTAGATTCTCCCTTAGTAACAGCTTCTGTAACAGCAATTCCTCTGGGAATTTCTTAATCTTTTATGTTGCACCTTTTCCATATTTCTGTTCATACTTTGTAAGGTGCTAAAAACAAAAAAAACTGCTTTATTAATATAGCTTCTCATATTTAGATTGTATTGTTTCCCACTGGATTTTACTCTGTATGTGTATGCGTGTGTGTGCCCATACTGGCACTTGAACTCAGGGCCTGGTTACAGTCTCCTTAGCTTTTTTTCATTCAAAGCTGGCACTCTACAACTTGACCCACAGCTCTACTTCTGTCTATTTTTTATTATTGATTGGAGATAAGAGTCTCATGGACTTTCCTGCTGACATTGGCTTTGAACTATCATCCTCAGATCTCAGCCTCATGGGTAGCTAGGATTACAAGAGTGGGGTAGTGGATTTTACTTTTCCTAAGTATGTCATTTCCAAAACTTCAAATTATCTTTGAGAGTGTATGCAAAACATACAAATGTATAGCCTATATTAAAGAAAGTCTAACAAGCAAATAAAGGCTCATGCCTGTAATCTTCACTACTCAGAAGGCTGAGTTATCAAAAGAAATAATGATTTGAAGCTAGCCAGAGCAGGAAAGTCTATAAGACTCATATCTCCAACAAATTTATTTCCAACAAAAAGTCCAAAATAAAGTCATGACTTAAGTGACAGAGTAATAGCCATGAGCAAAACAAGCTCATCCAGACCCTGAGTTCAGGCCTTAGGACAAGCACATAATAAATACATAAATAAGAAAGTAAGTAAGTAAATAAATAAATAAACCAACAAAATGTCAGGACAGGCTGGAGATGTGGCTCAAGTGGTAGAATCCCACCAAAATATTGGCAGATAGTCTAATTGTTGGGATACAGGTGAGAACAACTATTGATTTTAGAACATGGGAAGATACGTTAGTTTTGAAATTACCGCTGTGTTTTCCTACCAAAATACATAGTAGGTTACTTGTGTAAAATTATACAAACATGAATGGTTATCAATGCCTTTGTTAAGGACAAAGGAAGAAAAATCTTGTTTCATTCCCCATTGTTTATTAGCTATGTGGACTTAAGCAATTTACAGATAGCTCTGTGCTTCCATTTTCTAAATTTCTTACAAGTTACACAATCTTGCTGTTAGTCCTGGTTAAAAGCCAGCCTGGGCAGGAAAAGCCCTTACCACCAATGAATAACCAAAAAGCTAGAAGTGAAGGTATGGCTCAAGTGGTAGAGTGCCAGCATTGACAGAAAAACCTAAAGGACAGTGCGTAGGCCTCAAAACTCATTCACACATACACAGGCACAGACACAGACATAGACACACAAACACAGACAGACATGCACACATACACAATACACATCCTGAAAACTTAACCGTAACTTGAATAGTTACTGGTTTGGATGAACGAGTATTTCTGTTCTTTTTTTTTTTTTTTTTGGAGGCTGGGGGTGGGGGGGTTCTGGTCATGGGGCCTGAACTCTGGGCCTGGGCGCTGTCCCTCAGTTCTTCAGCTAAAGGCTAGCATTCTACCACTTGAGCCACAGCGCCACTTCCGGCTTCTTTTCTTTTTTGCTTATGTGGTGCTGAGGAATCGAACCTAGGGCCTCAGGCATGCAAGGCAAGCGCTCTACCATAGAGCCACCTTCCCAGCCCCTCTGTTCATTTTATGACAGTAAAGCCTATGAAGAAAAGTTGGAGGAAATAATTAGATTAATAGTATGCAAACATGTCTTCTACAGAATAAACCTCCCATTTGTGATTAATGTCAATTAGATGTCTTTCATTTCAGAACTGACCTACTGCTGTTGACAAGCCATTCTGTTCCTTTGCTCCAGGAAAACTTAGGTTTTGGTGCGGCTTTGGGCTTACACTCAATGATCACCCTTCCTCCTTTAGCAGCCAGAAGCTTCTTCTTCATTGGATTGAATTCAAAAGTTGGAGCCAAAGCTACAAAGGAAAACAAATGAGTAAGTTTTTCTTTTTACTAATGAACCCAACTTTCCTTTTTTTTTTTTTTTTTCTGGTCGGTCGTGGGCCTGAACTCTGGGCCTGGCGCTGTCCCTCAGCTCTTTAGCTCAAGGCTAGCACTCTCCCACTTGAGCCAGAGCCACTTCTGGCTTTTTTCTGCTTATGAGGTACTGAGGAATTGAACCTAGGGCCTCATGCATGCAAGGCAAGCGTTCTACCACTGAGCTACCTTCCCAGCCCCCATTCTTTTTTTAGTTTTGGTAAATGCCAGTACTGGGACTTGAACTCAGGGCCTAGGCACTGTCTCTGTGTCTGGCTGGAGTTTTTAATTTCATTTTATTGTTATTATAAAAATAGTGTACAGAAGGGTTACAGTTATATAAGTCAGGTATTGAGTACATTTCTTTCTGGACAATGTCACTCCATCCCTTGCTCTCTCCCAACTTGTTCCTCCCAGCCTCACCCACAAGTTGTATGGTTCATTTTCAACATAGTTTCTAGTGCGTACCACTGCTATGTTTGTTCACCTTTTGTCCCTCTATTTCTGTACCCCCCTCTTACCCACCCCCCCAAAGGCAGATAAATGAACAACAAAACATAAGAACAAAACAAAACAGCAACGAAGAAAAAAAAATCTCTTGTTTCCATTTCCTGGTGGTTGGAGTTTTTGATTAGTAATTATAAGATATTAAGTCCAGGGAGGAGGAAAGCCCCAAAGAGGGGAACCTTACAGGAGCCTGGATTATATGCATATTTTACTATTAGTCTTCACTTCCATGTAACTTTGCAGTCAGTATTCACTGACAGATATTAGAAAGGAAAAACTTGTCAAATGTGGTACAAGGGCAGGTTGCTACTGGTTACTAGGAGACTGAGATCTTAGGGCTGGAGTTTGAAGCCAGCTTGGGCAGGAAAGACTATGAGATTCTTATCTCCAATAAACTAGCCCCCAAGACAGAAGTGGAGCTGTAGCTCAAGTAGTAGAGCATTGAACTTGAGAGAAAAAGCTCAGGGACAGCACCCAGACCTTGAATTCAAGTCCTAGGATGGCCCTCCCTGCCCCCCCCCAAGTGGTCAAGAGCAGAAAGCATAGCTCAGAGGTAGAGTACGTGCCTAGTATGGACAAAGACTGGGGTTTGATCCCCGTACCACAAACATCAATCAGTCCATCAATCCATCAATATGTAAGTTTTGCTTTACCATTTTAAGATGCTGAAAGAACATGATATTCCATGTTAACTCAAAATGACTACACAGTTCATCTTCTTAAAAATAAAGTCAGGTAATTCCAGCAATTGAGGAGATTGAGATCTGAGGATTGTGGTTCAAAGCCAGCCTAAGCATGAGAATTTTATCTCCAATTAACTAGAAAAAGAAAAGCTGGAAGTAGAGTGATAAAGTGTCAGCCTTGAGTGAAAAAGGCTGAGGAACGACACCCAGGCTCTGAGTTTAAACCTAGCCCTGGCACAAAAGGAATTAATTAAATTAAAATATATTTAAACAATGCAATTTAACCAACTATTGCTTTCATTCTAAGTACATGCACTGAGAATCTTCAAAGAACAAAAGAAAATTTTAAAGAGTTACAGTACTTTAGCCAGAGTGGAGGTAAGGCTCAGTGGCAAAACACCAGCCTTAAGTGAAAAAAGCTAAGGAACAGTGTGTGGTTCAAAGCCAGCCCAGGGGAGGAAAGTCCATGAAACTCTTATCTCTAAATAACTATCAAAACAGAAAAAAGCTGGAAATAGAGCTGTGGCTCAAGTGGTAGAATTCTAGCCTTTAGCCAAAAAGCTCAGGGAGAGTGCCCAGGCCTTGAATTGAAGCCCTAGGACTGGTACAACAAAAATAAAAATCAAATTCAACTCAAGGTGATCTCTGAGTACTCTATCATCTTTTGCTCTTGTGGTTTGCGGGAGGCACGTTGAAGAGAAATCAGAAATGACACTGACCCAGAATCTTCAGCTCAGCATTGGCGTAGATGGCTCCATAAGTGTTTTCTGCAATGCACTGATACATGCCAGCATTGTCAAAAGTCACATCGTAGAGTCGCAGCTCCCCTTTATGGTACTGGAATGGATGAAAATCAAATAGTCTTGATGAACTTGAATTAAAAAATGGCTTTCTTGTAGGTTTGGGGCTTGTTTTTTTCATCTTTCCTACTGTTCACCTAAAATGCACAGTGAGATTTTCATGGCATGGGGGAAGAAAAGCCCACTTACCATGCCCAGTGGCTCTTGTTCTATTCATCTTACAGAGCTGAGGCTCCATCTTTGTTCCTCTGGGGCCAGCTGGGAAATTACAGGGAGAAGATAGAGAAGCTACTTGTCCCCAGAGCTAAAGGTAGGACTTAGGGGGTCACTCTTAACCTCTGTTTCTGTGAGGTTCAGGGAAACAGAGGCAAGAAAAAGGAGGGCAATAGCAGGCAAGTGGAGATGGATGAGTAAAAAGAAGGGGAACAAAGTGGAACAAAGGAAAAAATAAGGAGAGAGAAAGAGAAAGAGAGAAGGTGAAGATAAGATCACAGGAAGTTGTTTAAACTCAAGATATTTAATATTTAGATTCTTGCTTGCTTTTTTTAAAAAAAATGGTTAACGAAACCTTTGTATTATAAAGTACGCCATACGTTTTTGGCATTCCTGCTCTATTTATCTTGTAATCACCCTCAAATGTTTCCTGAATAAGGACTCCTGTACATACCGCATATCCATTTTTCAGCCATCGGATGGTAGGGATGGGTTTTCCGGTAGCTATGCAAGGCCAGTAGAGATCACTGCCTATGTCAACCTCTGTGTCATTGATATGTTCTACCCATTCTGGAAACGCTACAAAGCAAAGAACACGATGAATGGCAAGCACAAACCTTAACAACTACCTTAATTTTTATTTTTGAGTAGTTTATTGGACATAAAGAGTCTCACAAACTTTTCTACCTGGGCTGACATTGAACCATGATCCTCAGATCTCAGCCTCCTGAGTAGCTATGACTAAAGGCATGAGTCACAGGCTCCTGGCACAGCCACCATCATTTTAAGTATAAGTGATACATTTGTTTAACATTATTTTGAAGTACACATGAACTATTGCATGTGTCCTGAAATAAATGTTACCACCATTGAAATGGTGGAAGTTGTTACAAAATAAAGAAACTATAATTTAATTAGTACTTCTGCTTCTGCTTTAAGTTATGTTTGTCTGGAACGCGAATCCATACTCCATTTTTTTTCTATTCAATGTAAATTCAAATCTGTCCAACTATGAATTTGGAGTTTTCAAGAATTAGACCTCAACTTTTATCTCCTATTTTGGAAGAGACTAAAGCAAGAGAAATAGGGAACTCTGTAGAGTTAAAAATAAATATAGTCCTCAGGAAGCTGAGATCTGATGATCGTGGTTCCAAGCCAAGCCAGCCTGGGAAAGGAAAGTCTGTGAGACTCTTATCTCCAGTGAACCACCAAAAAGCTGGAAGTGGAGTTGTGCCCGAGTGGCATAGCATTAGCCTTAAGTGAAAAAGTTCAGGGACAGTTCCCAGGCCCTGAGTTCAAGCCCTATGACTGGTTCAAAAAAAAAAAAAAGATCTTGTTGAAACCTCTGAGTATTTTATTCCACATTATAGAACATCACAGAAATGATCTGAAATAAAATAGTTACAAGTGTCATCTTAAAGAAAAATCTCTCTTCTCAGATATATTAATCTTAATGTACAAGAATCAAAGAAGACAGCAAAGCAAGGTAATTCTGTGCAAGAAAAATGATTCCTTATACCAGAGGTTCTCAAAGTCTGGTTTCAGATCTGGTAGTGTCTACGTCTTCTGGGAACTTGTTAGAAATAAATATTCCAAAGTTCACATTAGACCTTCTGAAACAGAAATCTCAAGGAAAGATCTAGAAGCCTATGTTTTAACAAGTCCTATAAGTAATCTCAATAAATATTAAAGTATGCACACTACTGATTCAAACTCAGCCATAATGCCTAAGTTGTGCCATAAATAAAAAGGTACTGTCAAAAAAAAGGTAGAGTACCAGCCTTGACAAAACAAACAAAACAAAACAAAAAACAAACTAGGTAGGGCCCTGAGTTCTCATCCCAATACCATCATGAAGAGAGAAAGAGAGAATGATAAAGGGAATAAGTGAACTACATTAATTGTATATTTTGAATTAAAATAAAAATCTTATATCCTTCTATGTAATGTAATATATATATATAAGTATTTTAAAACTATCAGTTATTATAGAAATGACTGAATAAGACACTGAAGAACTTCACAGAAAATGTAGACATCTACCTTGAACATAAATTCTTGCCTGGTGTTTATCCTTCCCTCTAATATTCTCAGCCTCACATTCATAAATGCCTTCATCTTCTAGCTGGATATTGAAGATCTTCAGGACAGCTCCCGAGGTGCTAATCTCAGCAGTGCTAGGCATTGGTTCTAGCACCTTCCTCCATCGGATATCAGGAACAGGACTTTAAATAGAAGAAACAAGACCTTGAGCTCCACAAAACTTAAAAGACCATTTTCTTGTTTCCAGCAAACCATACACATCATTTACTTCCTAAAAGGGGACAAAAACCATGTTGCCTGCAGGCTCACACCTGTCATCCTAGCTAACCAGGAGGCTGAGATCTGAGAATTCTTGTTCCAAGCCAGCCTGGACAGAAGAGTTTATGAGACTCTTTTTTCCAACTAACCACCAAAGCCAGAAGTGGAGCTTGGCTCAAATGGTAAAGCGCTATTTGAAAAAGCCAAGCAAGAGTGCAAGGCCCTGACTTCATGCCCTAGTACTGGTGCACACACACACACACACACACACACACACACACACACACACACACACACACACACACACACACAATAAACATGTCTTTACATGCCAGAGAAAAGTAAAAGTATACTTACTTTCCAAGTGCAAAACACTCTAGAGTCACATTTTGACCCATTAGTGCATATATGTCCTTGAACTGTACTACGATATCAGCTGGGTATGGTTTTGTTGTTCCTATGATTAAAATAATACAAACATTTGTGAAATATTAAGCACAATATGATTTTTTAATATTGTGTTATTGTAAGATTAGAATGGCTTTAATATAAAAGGCTTTCCTCTATGTAGATACTGTTCAAGCCACAATGTAATGGCTTGTTGGGTTTCTTTCTTTTTTTTTTTTTTTTTTTTTTGCCAGTTCTAGGGCTTGAACTCAGGGCCTGGACTTGTCCCTGAGCCTCTTTATGCTTAAGGATAGCACTCTACCACTTGAGCCACAGGGCCACTTCTGGCTTTTTTTGAATGGTTTACTTGAGATAAGAGTCTCACAAACTTTGCTGCCCAGGCTGGCTTCAAACTACAAGTCTTGGCTCTTAGCCTATTGAGTAGCTAGGATTATAGGTAAGAGCCACCAGTGCCCTGCCATCGTGACTTGTTTGAACACACTAGGTATTAGTATGAACTTGATCAAGCATTTTCAATAACAGCAACTGTGTAATGAGTCTGATTCAGTTCATTAAACAAATTCAAGGAATCATGAAATAGGTGAAACAATTGTGGTCAGTGTTCTATAGGACTCTGAAAGATAGAAAAAGAAGAAAAGAAATGGGGGAAAATAGAAAAGAAAAAGAGCAAGTGTAAAAGAAAGAAGGAGAGCTGGGGGCTGGAGGCTCATGCCTGTAACGCTAGCTATTCAGAAGGCTGAGATCTGCAGATTGTGGTTCAAAGCCAGCTTCCACAGTTAAGTCCATAAGACTCAACTTCAATTAAGCAGCAAAAAGTGAGAAGTAGAAGACGTGTGGCTCAAGTGCCAGCTTTGAACTGAAAAGCAAAACAAGCAAGAGTACTGGCAAAACAATCCCCAGTAGTGACACCTAAAGAAAGAGAGGAAGAGAGAAAGAAGGAAAGGAAGAAATGAAGGAAAGAAAAGACAGAAGATAAAAAGAAAAAAAGAAAGAAGGAAGAGAGGAGAAAGAAAAGACAGAAGATAAAAAGAAAAAAAGAAAGAAGGAAGAGAGGAGAAAGAAAAGACAGAAGATAAAAAGAAAAAAAAGAAGGAAGAGAGAAAGAAAGAAAAGAAAAAAGAAAGGAAAGAAAAGGAGAAAGAAGGGAAAGAAGGAAGGAAAAAAGAGAAAAAAAGAAAAAAACAAATTGTCCACAGAGATGAAGACAAATGAGAAACAAGTTGAAAAGGAAATAAAGGAAAACATTTACAACATGGTACTAGTTAATCTAGATACTTGATGTCATTCTTTTACCATATATTCTGAACAATTTGATATTCTCTCCATCTGTAAGGATAAGAAACAGGCTCAGAAAGAGTCAATCTGTTGTATGTATTTTACATAAGAGGCTAGTAAATATATGATGTTTTGACCACATGTAAGTCAAAACAAAACAAACTACTGAGAAAGAGGAACTGCCTAAGGAAGGAGTTAGAATTATCAAAAGACTGTGAGACGCTCTGTGCTGGTGGCTCACACGTGTAATCCTAGCTACCCAAGAGGCTGAGATCTGAGGATCTTGGTTCAAAGCCAGCCCAGGCAGGAAAGTCCCTAAAACTCTTCTCTCCAATTAATCACAGAAAAAGCTGGAAATTATGCTGTGGATCAAGTGGTAGAATGCTAGCCTTGAGCAAAAAAGGTGCCCCCGGGCAGCACCTAGGCCCAGAATTCAAGCCCCAGGACTGGCAACAAACAAACAAACAAACAAAACACCCAAATGATGAGAACCTCATGTTAAGAAGCCAATTGAACTAGGTCAGTTAAATTGAAAAAAGTAACTTATTATGATTAAGTTCCAGGCTGGTGCTAGGAAATTAGAATCTAGGATCTCACATGATGTTAAATTACACGCAGTGGGAGATCGGCTTGAATCTCCAATGTAGAAGGCCTCCCTTGTAACTTCTTAACTGTGGGCATCTCACTAAACCCAACAAATAAAATACTTACGTTCAGGGATTGGAATGAGTGGGATAAATTTGCTGAACACACTCTTGGTAATAGAAGGACTGGATACAAAGCAGGAATAATTGCCTCTGTCAGAAGCCTCAACGTTTGCAATGTAGAGGTTGCCATTAGTCTGAGACACAAATCTTCGTTTGTCCATTGTGATAAAGACAGGAAATTCATTTAAGAGCCAGCGATAGCTAAGATCATCTAGAAGAAAAGATTTTTTTATTAAATATTAAGCTCTTTTCCAAAAGCAAAGATGGCTTTCTGATTATAAACTATTACTTAGTCTAATAGAGATTAGAGTACAACAAATGTTGGAAGAAAGCCCAGACAAACTCTGCATATTTTCCAGTTGATACCATGTTTTTCATGAATATAAACATGGTATTGAGCAATTACATCCATTGATTTATTTCTATTAGTTAATGAATTTAGGAGCCTTCTTACTTTTTTTTTATTGATTGGCCAGCTGAAAGTCAGAGCGGGTAAGTACCTTGCCTGGAATTTTCATGAGCATTAAGTAGAACTTAGATTTGGAGTTGAAGTCTCTAATTTACAAAGACTGTGGCTTACCTTGAGCATACATTATAAATAAACTCAAAATGACATACTACACTGTGGCTTTATCTTTCTTCCTATCTGTACTATCATTTAAAATTATATGTTTGGAAATACTCAAAGAAGCTATGGTGGTGATGTTTGTCTAAATATATCAATTTGTCTGATTAATTTAATATCTGATTCTCTAATTTACTTAAGTACCTTCAGTGCGGCTATAAACAAGATAGATATGAACTCTGTCCCAAATGAGACTTATAGCAGAATTAATATAACTATACTGACAGGTGCTAGTGGTCCACACCTATAATCCTAGCTACTTGGAAGGCTGAGATCTGCGGATCAAGTTTGAAGTCAGCCTGAGCAGGAAAGTCTTTCACAGTCTTATCTCCAATTAACCATCACTATGAAAAAAACCTGGAAATGGAGCTATGGTTCAAGCAGTAAAGTACCATTCCTGAACAAAAAACCTAAGGAACAAAACCCAGGCCTTGAGTTCAAGGCCAGTATCAATCAGCACATATACACAGAAATAATCTAATTTTACTTAGCAAGCTCTAGCCCACTGCGGAACCCAACCCTACATCATTACAACAGTAGAAGCCTACCGGTATTTTCAAACGAGGGATTTGCTAGATTAACTGCCTTATCAAGAGAACAGAGAACAGGGAAGGAGGCAACAGTGCTTGATAAGGAATGTACTCATTACCTTGCTCATGTAATTGTAACCCCTCTGTACGGTATTTTCACAATTAAGAAAAAAAAGAGTAACAGGGAAACAGAGCTGATATTCTAATCTTCCTCTCCAGATCTCCATCTGGAATAAGCTATACCAAAAGTACAAGGGTAGCCATTCTTCCTCTTTAAATTAGAGCTGGGACCATCTTAGTTCTCAGAGCTCAGCCCTAACTGAGATTTCTAAGACCCAGTGGATTTTCTCTATATGTTTCTTCATCCCATGCATATAAGAAAAATCAGTTCTCTTCCTTTTTCTCTTAGTACTATAGACTGAATCACCGTAAACTTAATTTTTCAGCACGAGTAAGTGCCAGCACATGTTTAAGAAATGTTGCTTTTATTGATAGAACATTTCTTGCCCCAGGGGAATGGATCATACATATCACAAAGGAACTCTGTTTTGATCAACTGTAGTGGAAATCTGTTTTGATCAACTGCAATGCATCTAGTGAGTTTCACGGTATTACTTTGAACCACACCACCTACCTAACATTGCTAAATAATGCAGTGTTCTCCTAGCAATATACCTGAAGTACTTTGGTGTGCCCAGGAGGAATGATTTGAAAACATTTTAGGAGATTTTCGTGCTTTATTAAAAATTAGCCTTGACACACTAGAATTCATCCGTACTGATAAATTCACCTTAGCTTCTTTTCAGGGTGTTGATAGCGTAATCTTCAGTAAGCATGTTTAGAATGTAATCTGCACAACGTTTCCCATATTGTGAAAGTATTCGCTACACTGCTCTCCTACTCTTGCTCACTTTTGTTTTTTAATTTTTTTATTGTAAAGATACTATACAGAGGGTTACAGTTACATGAGTGAGGTAATGAGAACACTTCCTCTTGAACATTGTTACCCCCTCCATTGTTTTCCCCCTACCATCCCCTCCCTCCCTCCGTTCCCCAAGGTTCTTTTTTTTTTTGATTGTGATTAAGTGATTACTTAATTTCCGGAAATTCACAGTATTGTGGAATAATGATGCTCATTTAAAGTCACAAGTTCATTCTAACTTTCCTGGAGCAAATTGTCTATCACATTCTGTAATATATAACGGTGCTCACATGTTATATACCATATATGTGATCAGCAGCATGGGGATATTTGGTAGTGGTTCAACCAGATGAGTGGGAGTTCTTTGTTTCTTAAGTCCTGTTAGTTTTGTCATATCACCTAACATTTTGGATTTATCATCCACTTATCAGGGAGACCATGTACTGTTTGTCTCTTCGTTCTTGGCTTACCTCGCTCAACATGATTCCTTCTAGCTCCATCCATTTCCCTGCAAATGCCATTATTTTGTCATTTCTAATGGCTGCATAATATTCCATTGTGTATAGATACCACAATTTTTGGATCCATTCATCTGTGGTGGGGCATCTAGGTTGTTTCCATATCCTAGCTATTGCGAACAGTGCTGCAATAAACATGGAGGTGCACATGTCCTTGTATATTGGTTCCTGTTGCTCAGGGTAGATGCCTAGAAGTGGTATGACTGGGTCGTAAGGGAGGTCAATCTTTAGCTTTCTAAGGACCCTCCAGACTGCTTTCCAAAGTGGTTGTATAAGTGTACATTCCCACCAGCAGTGTAATAGCGTTCCTCGTTCTCCACATCCCCTCCAGCATTTGTCGTTGGCTGATTTGTGGATGTGGGACATTCTGACTGGGGTAAGGTGGTATCTCAGGGTTGTCTTTATTTGCATTTCCTTTACCACCAGGGATGATGAACATTTCCTCATGTGTTTCTTTGCCATTTTTATTTCTTCATTTGAGAAGTCCCTCTTTAGTTCCCTTGCCCATTTAGTAATTGGTTTGTTAGGTTTGGGAGGGATTAGTTTCTTGAGTTCCCTGTATATACAGGATGTTAACCCCTTGTCTGATATATTGCTGGTAAATATTTTTTCCCAATTAGTTGGTTGTCTTTCTAGCTTGGTTGCGATAGCTTTATCTGTGCAGAAGCTTTTTATTTTAAGGTAGTCCCATTTGTCGAGTCTCTCTCCAACTTGTTGTGACCCTGGGACTCTGTTCAGGAAGTTCCTTCCTGTGCCTATTAGTTCAAGTGTCTCTCCTACTCTGTCCTGCAGTAGTTTCAGAGATTCAGGTTTAATGTTAAGGTCTTTAATCCATTTTGAGTTGATGTTGGTGCATGGTGATAGGCTGGGGTCCACTTTTAGTTTTCTGCATGTGGCTGCCCAGTTTTCCCAGCACCAGCGGTTGAAGAGGCTGTGTTTCTTCCATTGTATGTCTTTGGCTCCTTTGTCGAATATCAGCTGGCTGTAGGCCTGTGGATTTATTTCTGGATCTTCTATTCTGTTCCATTGGTCTTCGGGTCTGTTTTTGTGCCAGTACCATGCTGTCTTTGTTATTATAGCTCTGTAGTAGAGTTTGAAGTTCGGCATGGATAGCCCTCCCATATTGTCTTTATCCCCTAGAATTGTTTTGGCTATTCTAGGTCTTTTGTTGTTCCATATGAATTTTTGGACTGTTTTCTGTATTTCAGTGATGTACGTCATTGGGATTTTAATAGGAATTGCGTTGAATTTGTATATTAGTTTTGGAAGTACTACCATCTTTACTATATTAAGTCGGCCTATCCAGGAGCATGGGAGGTCTTTCCATTTCCTAGTATCTTCTGCAATTTCTTTAACTTTTTATAGTTCTCATTAAATAGTTCTTTTACATCTTTGGTTAGGTTAATTCCTAAATATTTTATTTTTCGGGAGGTTATTGTGAATGGGGTTGCTCCCTTTATTTCCCTCTCCTGTACATTATCAGTGTATAGGAAGGCAACTGATTTTTGTGGGTTTATTTTGTATCCTGCTATTTTGCCGAAGTGATTTATGATTTCTAAGAGTTTGGGGATGGAGTTTTTGGGATCGTGGAGGTATAGTATCATGTCGTCTGCAAAAAGTTTAACTTCTTCTTTCCCTATGCGGATCCCTTTAATGTCTTTTTCTTGCCTCATTGCCCTGGCTAAGGGTTCTAGGACTATATTGAAGAGGAGTGGAGACAGTGGGCATCCTTGCCTTGTTCCTGATTTTAGGAGAATTGGTTGTAGCTTTTCCCCATTAAGTATAATATTGGCTATTGCTCTGTCATAAATGGCTTTTATTGTTTTTAGAAATGTTCCTTCTATTCCTATTTTCTCCAGAGCTTTTAGCATGAATGAATGTTGAATTTTGTCAAAGGCCTTTTCTGCATCTGTGGCGATAATCATGTGATTCTTGACCTTGGCTCTGTTGATATGTTGGATTACATTTATTAACTTACGTATGTTAAACCATCCCTGTGTCTCTGGGTTGCAGCCTACCTGGTCATAGTGAATTATTTTTTTTATGTGTTTCTGGATTCTGTTAGCTAGAATCTTGTTAAGGATCTTTGCATCTGTGTTCATCAAGGAGATTGGCCTGTAATTCTCCTTTTTGGTTGGGTCTTTGCCTGGTTTGGGGATGAGTGTGATATTGGCTTCGTAGAATGAGTTTGGGATAGCTCCCTCCTTCTCTGTTTCTCTGAAGAGCTTGAGGAGTATGGGTATTAGTTCTTGTTTAAAGGTCTTATAGAATTCTGTTGTGAATCCATCTGGTCCTGGGCTTTTTTTTGTTGGAAGACTTTTGATAGCTTCCTGTATCTCATTATAGGATATTGGCTTATTTAATTGGTTAACTTCTTCTTTGCTCAGTTTGGGCAACTTGTATTTCTCTAAAAATGCATCCATTTCTGCCCGATTTTCTTCCTTTAGAGAGTATAGCTTTTGAAAGTAGTCTGTTAGAATTGTTTGGATGTCTTGGGTACCTGTTGTGATGTTTCCCGTGGCATCCCTAATCCTATTAATATGGGTTTCCTCTCTTCTTTTTTTAATTAATCTAGCCAATGGGCCATCAATTTTGTTTATTTTTTCAAAGAACCAGCTTTTTGTTTGGTTTATTTTGGTTATGGTTTTCTGATTTTCTAATTGGTTAATCTCTGCTTTTAATTTGGTTATCTGGCTTCGTCTAGTAGCTTTAGGTCCCATTTTTTCTTGTTTTTCTAGCTGTTTTAATTGCAACATGAGATTATTTACTTGGTCTGTCTCCATTCTCTTGATGTGGGCACTGAGGGCAATAAATTTGCCCCTCAGGACTGCTTTTGCTGTGTCCCACAAGTTTCTTTGTGAGGTGTTTTCATTTTCATTGAGTTGTAGGAAATGCTTTATTTCTTCTCTGATCTCTTCTGTTGTCCAGGCATTGTTGAGGAGTGTGCTGTTCAATTTCCATGTATTAGAGAAATTTCTGCGGTATGCTTTGTTATTGAGAGCTAGCTTGATTCCACTGTGGTCAGATAGGATACAGGGGATCATGTCGATTCCTTTGTATTTGCTTAAGTTCCTTGCATGAACTATGATATGGTCTATTTTGGAGAAAGTTCCGTGAGCTGCTGAGAAGAATGTGTACTGTGTTGTTTTAGGGTGAAATACTCGGTAGATGTCAGTTAATTCCGCTTGAAGTATGGCCTCTCTTAATTCGGTAGCTTCTTTGCCAATCCTCTGGTTGGTAGACCTGTCCTTTGGTGAGAGTGGTGTGTTAAAGTCTCCTAGTATTATCGTATTGGGATCTATTTTATTCTGTAAGTTTGAGAGCATTTGTTTGACATATCTGGGTGCACCAATATTTGGGGCATATAAGTTGATGATGGTTATATCCTCCTCTTGGATTGTTCCCTTTATTGATATGTAGTGTCCGTCCTTGTCTTTCTGTACTGATTTTAATGAAAAGTTTATTTTGTCAGATATCAGGATAGCTACACCTACTTTCTTACTGGGGGCTTTTGATTGGTAGATCCTTTTCCACCCCTTTACTCTGAGTTTGTTTGTATGTTTGGCTGAGAGGTGGGTCTCCTGAAGGCAACAGATGGATGGGTCTTGTTTTCTGATCCAGTCCTCAGTTCGTTTTCTTTTAATTGGCGAATTCAACCCATTTATATTAAGAGAAAGTATAGAGAGATGCATTGTTGTCCCTGCCATTCCGTTTTCCTAAGTTTTTCTTCTTTCCTTTCCTCCTGTGCTTGCTCAGTTAGACTTTGAGTAAAGCCTGTTTGGGGCAGGCCCCAGTTCCTGGTTGCTTTCTTCAGGTTGTGTCCCCCCTCTTAGAATTCTTTGTAATGCTGGCTTAATGTTTATGTATTCATTTAGTTTTTCTTTGCTATTAAAAGTTTTCAGTTCTCCATCGAATGTGAATGCTAGCTTTGCCGGGTATATCATCTGGGTTGGCAGTTATTGGCTCTCAGGGCTCGTATGGTGCTTTCCCAGGCTTTTCTTGCATTCATTGTTTGTGTGGAGAGATCTGCACTGATTCTTATTTTTATCCCGTTGTAGTATAGCTCCTTCTTCATTTTTGCTGCATGCAGGATTGTTTCCTTATTATTCAGATCTATCATTTTTACTATAATGTGTCTAGAAGTGTTTCTCCTGGGGTCTTGCTTGTTGGGTGTTCGATAAGCTTTTGTGATGTAGTTAAGATGGTCATTTTTGAGGTGGGGAAAATTTTCATTGATTATATTGTTAAATAGGTGTTGCATTCCCTTGCTCTGGAATTCCTCACCTTCGTCCACTCCAATTATGCGAAGGTTAAATTTTTTAGCATTATCTGCTTGCTCTTGAATTTCCCTTTGGTTTAATTTGAGTGATTTTTCCATATCTGTCACTTTTTGGTCCAGTTGGTGTATTCTGTCTTCTGTATCTGACACTCTACCTTCCATTTCATTCACTCTGTTGACAGTGGCTTCTATAGTGGTTTGCATGGAGGAAATGGATCCCTTTATGGATTCAATGTTGGTTCTCAGAGTACTGATCTCACCTCTCAATGAGGTATGCATTACCTCTAATTTGGCGTTTATCTCACTTCTTACTGAGGTTTGTGCAGTTTCTATTTTTGCATGCATCTCTTGTTTGATACCCTGTATCTCTTTGGATAGTTCATCCTTGTGCTCTTTCAATTTCTGATCAATTTCTCACTTTATTTCTTGAGTCATTGCCTCCAGCAACCCTTGGATGTAGCTTTTGTCTTCCATTCCTGCTTTGCTCCCACTAGGGCTCTCCCCTGCGTGGCTGCTGGCTTTTGAGGTGAGCTTGTTGTCCTGGGTGGTGGTAAACCTTGTGATTTTTCTCTGTGATTTTCGCATGGAGGTTCAGGAGACTGCTCTTCAATTTTGTTTTGGTGTGTCTGTCTTTGCTTGGTTGCTGATTCTGTATTGGTAGAGAGAGTCTGTGCCTGATCTGGGTTCTGTTGGGAGCCTAGTTCCAGCTGCTATTCTGACTTACTTAGGATTCTCAGCTCTCTGCTGTAGATTGCTGGCAGTTCCCACCTTTGGAAGGGTTGAACAGCCTAGACTGCTTGTGTTTGCTCCTACGGGTGCTCTTGTGAAGAACAGATGCTCTGGATGCACTCTCCCAAATACTGGAGTCTGCTATGGGCTCCTGATGTGTTTTTGTTTGTTTGTTTTGGGCTGGTTGTGGGCTTGAACTCTAGGTTTGGGTGCTGTCCCTCAGCTTCTCAGCTCAAGGCTGGCACCCTACCATTTGAGCCACAGCACCACTTCTGACCCTTTTTGCTTTTGTGATGCTGAGGAATCAGATCCAGGGCCTCATACATCCACGACTATCATTCTATTGCTGAGCCGCCTTAACAGTCTGAGCTCCTGCTTACTATCAGGTGCTGGCAGCCTGTGTTGCCCAATTCCCAGTCTAGGGTATATGGGTGGAGTTTTGGTGGGGTTTGGGCTTCTCTTGTCCTGGGCCTCCAGGTCTTTTGTTGTCACAGGCATGCTTCCCAGGGAGTGTTGTTTCCTGGTTTTCTCCCCTCTGTTGAGGCGTATGCTCAGCTTTTTACTTCAGTTGGGAGGAGTTGGTTGTGTTGTTCAGGCGCCGGATCCCGGGGCCTGGTTCCGGCCCCAGCCTGGAGCACACTCGTTAGGCTTGTGCTGATGTGTATACCACCTAGGTTATGCAGCCTGGAGAGCACTCGTTAGGCCTGTGCTGATGTGTATACCACCTAGGTTATATAGCCTGGGTGACACAGTTCAAATTTCTTCTACTGTTGGTAGTCTTGACCCAGGGGCGCTGTTCCTGGCTTGGGCATTTAAGATCCCTTCCAGGGGCACTCTTGCTCTAGCCTGGCCAGCTGAGTGTGCTCCACGGGCTGGTGGAGCTCTCAAACAGTTCCCAGTTTTAGTGGGTCCTGTGGTCCGGGTGTTGGGGTAGGGAGTCTAGGTCAGGGTCTGGGGATTCCCTCCAGCTCTGGTCTCCCTTGAGGGATACACTTCCCCTGTGGGGTACTCACCCTGGAGCTGGTTGTTTCTGTGTGGTGTAGGTCGTCAGTTGTTGTTGCAATCCGGGCTGGGTTGGGCGGTGGTGGCTCTGTGTGATTCTTTTCTGTCTCTGCCTCTGTCGAAGCTGTCGGGTCAAAAGTGTCCACGCTCAGGCAGCTTCTTCGCGGTACCTCTGGGGCCCGAGCGGCCCCGCCGGGTCGTTGCGATCGCGATCAGGCAGGTGGTCTGTGGACAGGTCCCTTTGTCGCGCTGCTGGTGCCCAGCGGCTTTGGCGGGATGGAGCCTCTCTGCTCAGGTGGAGAGTGAGGGGTGGGGGTGGGATCCTCGTGGAGACTCCCGGCTGGTAGGTTTCTCTGTTCCTGGCGATCTGCTGTTCTGCAAACTGGTACCTGGTGATCTGAAAGCGGCCCCCCATGTCTCTGGGGCTCCCGCAGCCCCCGCCGGGCCGGCTGGCAGGCGGCTTGGCGCACTGCCGCGGGGCCAGTAAAGGTTGGGGGAGGGGTCTTCGCTTTTCTCTGTTCTGAAATTCTTCTTTTCCTCTCTTTCTTTTTTTGTTATTCTCCGCCTCTGGTTTTTCTCTGAGTGTTCGTCTTTTTGTTGTTGTCGGTCTCTTGGGGAGATTAAGCGTTGGAACTCGAACTCTCTTTTTGGTTGGAGAGAGCTGTGGCGTTTCCCTACTGCCCCGTCGCCATCTTGGTCCCCCCTCCTCTTGCTCACTTTTTAAATATCTCTATCTGTTGTTAAATGTTTTGTACTTTGACTATGGGGCCTATTTTTTAAATTACAGGGTTTGTACTCCTCTCATCTCTCTCTCTCTCTCTCTCTCTCTCTCTCTCTCTCTCTCTCTCTCTCTCTCTCTCTCTCTCTCCCTGTTCTCTTTCTCTGTGTGTTTTTGTATTTTCTGTCTTTGTCTCTTTCTCTCTCTGTTTCCATCTCTCTCTTTCTCTCTCTGTTTCCATCTCTTTCTTTCTGAAAATATGCTTATATTTTGTGAGACATAGTAAGTCACATTTTATGGGTATATTCACAGAAAATTAGTTGGAAATAATGCATCGGATTCTCATTTTCCATGATGTAGGTGTTTAAAAGCCTTAGACATTTGGTAGTTATTTATTGCAGTATATAAAATAAAATCTAAAAATGTTTACCTTTCCATGAAACATAACTCTTACATGCCATCAATTTAATAAACACATTTATTTATTTTTTTTAATTCTCTGATCCTTTCATTCCTCAAAATTTGTACTTACTCTGTGTTTGCATTAAGCAATCAATTTTATATGATATTATTATAAAACCCAATAAACATTTGTACTGAAATGTGTACTTGACTGTCCACAAATAAGTAGCAGCATTCAGATAAAAGTGTTTCTCTTAGGAAAACTCAAATCCAAAGGAACAATGTAATAAATTATAAAAGCTGAGGTTTTTTTTTCCTTCTGGATCTTTTATTCTGTGAGGGAGGTAACATTTCTACAGTTGTTAACCAAACATTTCAGCAAAGTAAGACTTTGTAAATAGTAATATTGGGTCCAAAATATACAGGATATTTGGTTTCATATTACTTAATTTAAAAAATAGTCCTATATATGATGATTAATAACCACTGAAATTGCATCTCTATTATTTTCAAATACACTTAAAATCACAAGTTCTATGAATAAGATGGTGGGGAAATTTTCATTCCCAAATTTCAAGTGAGGAAATTTATAGGGACGTATCTGAGTTTTACACAGACGAGTTCTCAGGTCACCGCCAGAGCAACAGGGTATAGCAACTGAAAATAGTTGCATATAAAGCATTTGTAGAGATTCAGAACCCAACTGTAGATTCAGTTGTTCCCCCAATCCAAAGAAATTCTGAGCTGTAAGGCACAAAACCTTAAACCAGGCTAGATGGCTCACATCTACAATCCTAGCTATTCTGAAGGCTGAGATGTGAAGATCACAGTTCAAACCCAAACCTGGTAAGAAAAGTCTATGAGACTCTTATCTCCAATTAACCATCCAGAAGCAGGGAAGTGAAGCTGTGACTCAGGTAGTAGAGCATCATTTTTGAGTGGAAAAAGCTAAGAGAGGGCACAAGATCCTGAGTTCAAGTCCCACTATCAACTAGTTTGGAGACCTAGCTAGCTAAGATTCTATTCTGTTATTAATGATGTTTATTGGATTCATTTAAAACAAACTCAATTTATGGGGTGCTGGTGGCTCATGACTATAATTCCAACCACTCAGGAGGCTGAGTAAGGCTCACGGTTCAAAGCCAGCCTGGTCAGGAAAGTTAATGGCACTCTTATCTCTAATTAAGTAGCAAAAATGTCAGAAGGAGAAGTATGGCTTAAGTGTCAGAGCACCAACCTTGAGTAAAAAAGCTAAGGGATAGCACTCAGGCTCTGAGTCTAAGCCTCAGTAAAACACAAAAAATAAAATTGAATAAAATGAAATACAATGAAACAAATTCAACCTTAGTTTTCAGTTCTTCCACAGAAGCATGTGTGTTTTTAAAAAGGTTGAAGAGATAATTGACTCTCATATCTTCATGGTAGGACGTTTCTCCCAACCTTGGTTTGACCAATGAAAATCTTCCCTCAGCATACCAGGAAAGATGCCACAGAGACAGAAACTTACACTTCCTTTAGAGAAATCTCAGAATCTGTTCCTTGAGAATCTTCTCCTGCCTTCTCTACACACTCTAACTTCCTATGTCATCAAAATCAATTTAGATCATGATAAATCACAAATTGATGTGCCTCTCCTAAGCTCTTCATACTCATACAGCTGTCAACCAAACATCCTTCTGGAAGTCCAGTAGAAATTTCACATTTCCCTTGCTCATACTTATCCTAATTCTCCTTCAACCATTATCTTTTCATGAGCGACACTGAAGATTAAAATAGTTTATTTATGGTTTCAACTGTTCTTCAAGCAAGCGCCTAGGCCCTCACAGTCTCTCACTTCAATAATGTGGGACTATTTTAACTTTCAAATGTGAGAAGCATATTGATCAAGTAACCATAGTTACAGAGAAAGTCATCAATATTTGATACAGTAACAACAATAATTATATACTCACATAATTTTCATACATATAGGAAATTTGGCATGCAACATATGTATGACTTTGCATGCAGTATGTGCATAATTTTACATGCAAGATATGAAATGTGGATATAATACATGTGAAATATGTGTGTGCATATGTGTATACACATACATTGGATGGATGTATTCCACATAAAATTATAGGTCAGTTGTTTCATTCTCTATGGGGATATCTAAAGGCCAATTTATTACATAAAGAGCATAAAAACTTGTGGGGGGTGAGGAGGAGGGAAAGTAGGAGAAAAATGAGGGAAAGGGTAACACATTTGACAAGAAATGTACTTATTACTTTACTTATGTAACTGTAGCCCCACTGTATATCAACTTGACAATAAAAAAATAAAAAAAACTGTAAAAACATGTTTTTTTTGCTTTTGAAATGCATTATTTATGTTAGCCCAAAGCAAAATGTGATAAATAAGGCAAGTGAAAGTAAGTATAGGAAGTACTCATTTTTAATTTAACACATTAGTGGTTTTATTTTAGCTAGGTAATTTAGAAGAAATAACTACTCAAAGTTGAGTTTCATACTAAATGTTATTCAATTTTTGTCCCTTTTTCTTTTTTCTTTCTCTTTGTTTCCTAGAAACACGGAGGATAGAACCCCAGACCTTCTGTGTGCTAGACAAATGTTTTACCACCATACTCCATTCCTAGATCAGGTTTGTCCCCCCCTCCCTCCCTCCACTTTTCCTGCCTTACCCACCCTTCCTCCCTTCCTCCCTTCCTCCCTTCCTTCCTTCCTTCCTTCCTTCCTCTCTCTCTCTCTCTCTCTCTCTCTCTCTCTCTCTCTCTCTCTCTCTCTCTCTCTCTCTCTCTCTCTCTCTCTCTTTCTTTCTTTCTTTCTTTCTGGTCCGGTCGTGGGGCCTGAACTCTGGGCCTGGGCACTGTCCCTCAGCTCTTCAGCTCAAGGCTAGTGCTCTACCACCTGAGCCACAGTGCCACTTCCAGATTTTTTCTTTTTGCTTATGTGGTGCTGAGGAATTGAACCCAGGGCCTCATGCATGCAAGGCAAGTGCTCTACCACTGAGCCACTTTCCCAGCCACTCTTTCCTTCCTTCCTTCCTTCCTTCTTTCTCTTTCTTTCTTTCTTTCTTTCTTTCTTTCTTTCTTTCTTTCTTTCTTTCTTTCTTTCTTTCTTTCTTTCTTTCTTTCTTTCTTTCTTTCTTTCTTTCTTTCTTTCCTCTCACTGGTACTGGGGCTTGAATTCAGGGCTTTGTGTTCTCACTTGTTTGTTGTGGTGGTTGTTGTTTCCATGAGAGGCTAGTGCTCTATCATTGAGCCGCAGCTCATTTCCAGCTTCTGGCAGTTAATTGGCAATAAGAGTCTCACAGAATTTCCTTCCTGGGCTAGCTTTGAATTATGATTTTTCAGACCTCAGCTTCCTGAGTAGCTAGGATTATAGGCATGAGCTACCAGCACTGGGTGCCTCTTTTCTAAAGTGAATACTTGCCCTTGAAGATTAGTGCTCCTAAAGAGACTAATAACTGCCAGGCACTGTGGCTCATGCTTGTAATCCTAGCTACTCAGGAGGCTGAAATCTGAGGGTCATGGTTAAAGCCAGGCCACGCAGGAAAGTCCATGAGACTCATCTCCAATTAACCACATGAAAACTGGACATGGCGCTGTGGCTCAAGCCTTGAGCTGAAGAGCTTAGGGACAGTGCCCAGGCCCAGAGTTCAAGCCCCACAACTGACAAAAAAAAGAAAGACTAATAACTTACGTCTTTTTTTTATCTGATATTTAGCTACAATTCATAGTCTATTTGTAGATGTCAACTTGTTAAGGAAATGATTCTTTGATGCTGTTCTATTTCAGAAAAATCTATCATAATTTCTAGAAAAATCTATTATAATTTCTCCATTTAAGAGTAATTTTAATAAGGACATAAGTGAACATATATATTATACATTGAAATAAATGATTAGAGGTCCTTCGCGTAGAGTCAAGAAATGAGCCAGAAAGGAAGTGTCTATAAACCAGTAATCAGTGAAACCTTTCAAAGTTATGCAAATATTGAGGCTTATTGAATGAATTATAAGCCATGATGATTAGGATAATTAGGTCATTAATAATGTATCATTATTACAAGGAAAAATGGCAATGTGCCCTTTTCATTTCCTAGATGCTTAAAGTCACAGAGAAATGAAGTTTACCTGGAAAATGGTAGGGAGGATCACAGAGGAGAACCATTCCCTTCCCTTCTTTCACTTTGACCTCAGGACGCTCTTCAGGCGGGAAAGGATCAAGATCTGGTAACAAAAGAAAAAGACCAAAACAGAGAATGCTATGGAGAGAACACTAGTCATAGAAAGAGCACTAGTCATTGAGATTTTAGCCTTTCAGGAACAGCCTCACTTCTGGGATGGAATACTTTGAAATAGGTGTGGGGAAGTCCATGGAAATGAACTTGTTTTTAGAGTCTAGGAACTGGATTGGAGTTCTGTCATGAGCTTCAAGCCTACAGCCATCAGAACAGCCCATACATGAATGAGGCCACCAGGCACTGGCTGCTCATGACTGTTATCCTAACTACTCAGGAGGCTGAGATATGAGGATCAAGGTTCAAAGCTACCCTGGGCAGAAAAAGTCCATGAGACATTTGTCTGCAATTAACCACCAAGAAGTTGGAAGTGGAGGGTTGGCTCAAGCACCAGCCTGGGATAAAAAGCTAAGGGAGAGTGCTCAGTCCTTGAGTTGAAGTCCCACTAAAGGCAAATACACCACAAAAAGAAAAAAAATACCTAGAGAAATGGGCTAATTTTGAGCTTTCTAGTTCTGGTCCTGAGGAAGAAGAACTCAGATTCTGGAAAGGAATACAGGAAAAAGCAGAATCCTATTTGGAAATCATGAAAGTTATTAGTTCTGTGCCCCAGTACTGGCACAAAAGAAACCAAACTTTGACATGCAGAAGACTTGTCTCACCAAAAACAACCTACTCCCTCTGGAGAAAGTAGTAGTAGCAGAGCTCCTTTTGCTCAAGGCTCTTGAACCACAGTATCACTTCCAGTTTTCTCTGTGACTAATTAGAGATAAGAGTCTCATGGACTTTCTTGCCCAGGCTGGTTTCAAACCATGATGCTCAGATCTCAGCCTCCTGAGTAACTAGTTATAAACTACTGGTGCCTAGCTATTTTTTAAGTAATATTTTTTTGTGTTTGTATGCCAGTACTGAGGTCTGAACTTAGGGCCTGTGCCCTCCTATGGTTTTTCCACTCCAGTCTGGCACTCTACCACTGGAGCCATAGCTCCACTTCTGCTTTTTTTGCTAGTTAGATGGAGATATGGGTCTCATAGACTTTTATGCCCAGCCTGGCTTGGAACCACAATTTTCTCAGATCTCAGCCTCCCAAGTAGCTAGGATTAGAAGTGTGTGTCTCAGAGGGATTTTGGAATAGAAGGAAAAAGCCCCAAGAATTGATTGCCCAAGATTGAACCCTCCAGACAATTCATACTTTTAACCCATAATTAAAAGACATCTAATTTTCACTTCGTCTAAACAAACCTACCCTTTCATAGAAGTTACTTAACTTACACCCAAAGCTCAGTGTTGCTTCTGTGCTCCGCACCATCCCATAGTTATTTGAGGCCAAGCAATAATATATGCCAGCGTCTTTCTGTTTATCAGGGTTGTTGATGACGAGGTTCCCACCCACCATGCTGTACCGGTCACTTGTCAGATCCACATCCCCATTATTCATTCTCCACCTAGAAGGAAAAAAAAAACAGTACAAAAAAAAATCACAAGGCCTGGAAACTTGACTAGACCAAAACTGAGTAATTACTAGAGTCTTCCTGAGTAATCTGGATATAGCCCCACATAAAATAAAATGGTTGCCAGGCACTGGAGACTTACACCTGTAATGCTAGCTACTCAGGAGGCTGAGGCCTGAGGATCAAGGTTTGAAGCCAGCCTGGGCAGGAAAGTCTGTGAGAGAAGAAAAAAAGCTGAAAGTAGAGATGTGGCTCAAATAGTAGAGTATCAGCCTTGAGCAATAAAGCTAAGGGACAGTGTCCCATTGCTGAGTTCAAACCTCAGGACTACCATAAAATACAAAAAACCACAATAACTAAAATTAAAAATGGTTAAGTAAATAATAAAGGTTGATATTCCTTCACAACTTAACAATTCTCAAAATAAAAGCTCATGATTTATAATTTACCTAAATGTTAAACTGCATGATGTATTTACTCTTTTTAAATAGAAACATCCTAAATAAATGTTTTGTTGACTTTTATTACAAGAATTGACTCCCCCCACCCTCTTTTGTGATGCCAAAACTGGGTCTTGAACTTAGATCCTGGGCACTGTCTCTTAGCAATTTTGGTCAAGGCTGGCACTCTACCATTTGAGACACAGCTCCACTTCTGGCTTTTTGGTGATTAATTGGAGATAAGAGTCTCATGGACTTTCCTGCCTGGCTTCAAATCAGGATCCTCAGATCTCAACTTACTGAGCAGCTAGGATTACAGGGTGAGCCATCAGTTTATGAATTGAAATTTATGAGATGGTCTTATACACACATATATATGCTATGTAGAATATTAAAACCATATCTCAAACAGAAGTAAAATATAAACTCTCAATATCTGACTAAATAGGAAAGTTTTCAATAAAACTAATTGAAATCAGGCTTAAGCTCAGTGAGTGTCATATTTTGGCCACTAGAAGGCGCTCACATAGTTTGAAAAATGACAAAACTGGGTTGGGTTTTTTTTTTTTTTATTCCAAGGCACAAACTAGTAAAATCTGATTTTCCTTAGCCTAGAAGAGCAAGTGCTGACTGCTGCCTTTTCATATTACTTAGAAATTACTCTAGGCAAAGGGATTTTCCCCCACTATATAATCTAACAATGTTCGTGAGATGCAATATAGGTAATCATACCAGTAATTGATATGGATTAAATTATGAATAAATTGATTGGAATCCAGATCTGATCTTCTCTAAGAGCGATAAGAAGACCTGTAGAAAAAAGTTTTACCAATGCCTATGGGTCACACCTGTAATCCTAGCTACTCAGGAGGTGAGATCAGAAGATTGAAGTTTGAAGCCAGCTAAACTGACAAATCTAATATTCACTTCAATTAACCAGCAAAAAACAGGAAATAAAGCTGTCGCTCCATAGAAAGAGCTTGAGGCCCTGAGTTCAAGCCCACGTACCATCACACACACACACACACACACACACACACAAGCATGCTAGCTTTGACCAGAAAATACTTTTCAGTTAAGTTGAAAACTTGCAAGATTTTTAAAAAATCATCCTGATTTGCTTCACATTAACATACAGAGCTGGGGGTGGGACTGGATGTTCAACTTTGTTATGAGTGTATCCTGCATTTGATAGTAATAAGACAAAGGGAGGGAGGGAGGGTGGAAGGGAGGGGAGGGGAGGATTGGGAGGGAAGGTAAAAAGGGAGAGGAGAAAGGGGAGAGAAGGAAGGGAAGGAGGAAGGGAGAAAGGAAGGGGAGGGGAGAAGAGGAGAGGGGAAGAGAAGAGAGGGGAGGAGAGGAAGAGAGGCAGAGAGGGAAAAAAGGAAGGAAAGAAAGAAGGGAGGGGGAGATGGAGGAAGAGATGAGGGGAAGAGGGAAGGGGGCCTGGGGAACTCCATGCAGGTGTTTTCTTCTTACTGTCTCTGCCAGGTGGGGAAGAAATAGCAAGGGGCATAGCCTTTCCAAACTGTGTTTCTAGAACATTCACTGAAACTATCCTGTTCTAGTTGGTGGTTGATGGTTACTGAAACAGCTTATGAGATTCTATCAATCTACTTATATAGATAAATACCCAAAAGAGAATATGGTCCCCTGGAAGTTATAAAAATCTGACTCTCAATCCTAGATGTCTCTATGAGTTATTCCAACACACCAATTTACTTACTCAGAATTCAGCTTTTTCTCCTGTGAAATTGTCTTAGGTTAGATCTCTTTTCTCCATAACTCTACTGGTGATGCTAGTCCAAGACTAAGGCTGTGCATGGGTTGGTTTTGAACACCTTGAGGGTAGAAATTAGTCTAGGCCATTGAATACTTTTAGAACTAATGTATTATTTATAATTTATATTGCACTTCCATGCATGAAATTGAAACAATAAAAATAATTTCAAAGTGATGGCGATTTTGTACCTAAGTGCATGTTTTAAGACTTAAAAACATTATAGCCAGAGGCAAGAGAAAATGAATACAATTAAAATTAAATGGAGGTAGGAGGAAATTCTCTGATAATAACTTTGTTTTTATTACCATAGCATGCTATTTTTCTACACAGGAAAAAAAGTCTACTATTAAAATCAACCTTATTGAGTGACAACCTTTAATTAAGTCAGGTGACACTAAGCCACTACAGCCCCCATTTCCCTGTCAATCACTTGCTTTGTCTTCATGAAACCATTTCACAAATGAAATTCAAAGCCATTGGCATTTTTGACTCTTTCTCTGTATCAAAATAGACACTTAATATACAAATCATCTGAAGCAGAAAATTCCATTGTGTGTGTGTATGTGTGTGTGTGTGTGTGTGTGTGCGCGCGCGCGCGTGTGCACACACGCACGCATGTGCGTGCACATGCTCTGGTACTGGGGCTTGAACTCAGGGACTGGGAAATGTCCCTTAGCCTTTTCACTCAAGGCTGACACTCTACTCCCTGAGTTGGTTAATTAGACATTTCTGCCCAGGCTGTATTTGAACCACGATCCTCAGATCTCAGCCTTCTAAGTAGGTAGGATTAGAGGGTGTGAGTCACGGTTGCCTGGCTCCAATGTTACTTTTTATACGGTTATTTTTGATAGATAGCATAAATACAGAACTCAGAAAAAAGAGAAAGGTATTTCTATAGATATATACATATTTCTATAGATATATTTCAATAGATGGAGACATTTAAGAAATGTAAATATAAATAGATTTGTGATTTTATTGAAAAAGGCAATACTTTCTAAAATTATCTCTACTAGTTTTTGACATGTAGTTAATACAGAAATGTTACCCATCATTTGTGGTGTGATTCAGACCTTACCTACAAAAACATTTCAGCTTCACACGTGTGTGTGTGTGTGTGTGTGTGTGTGTGTGTGTGTGTGTTTAGGTCATGAACTTTTTTCATATAGCTTTTGCGTGTTTAAAAGCATTATCTTCATTAGATAATTTTGGCATGGATAATGTCCAATGTCATCTCTGCATGAAATAGAAAGTGAATTATGTTCATATATTTAAGTAAAGCTACTGCAAGGAACTTGTAGTATATGCCTACAATCCTAGTTACTCAGGTGGAAAGATCTGTGGATCATGGTGCAAAGCCAGGAAAAGAAGCCTCCAGGAAAATCCGTGAGTCTCATCTCCAATTAACCATCAAAAAAGCTGGAAGTGTCACTGTGGCTCAACTGGTAGAGTGGTAGCCTTGAGCAAAACAGCTCAGGGACTGTGTCCAGGCTCAGAGGTCAAGCTCCAGTACCAGTACACAAAAAAAGAAACAGGAGTTGAATATCAGATAATGTCTGTTCACAGCATGTATGTCACTATGTGAATGTCTCTATACCATGGTTTCTTTATAGGGGCTGAGTGGTAGTTTTCCATCCAACTCTCCCTTCCCAAAAGAAGAGCAAGGCACATTACTTGTAAACTGGAAAAGGGCTGGCCCTTGCCCTGCAGTTGAGTGAGACTTTTCCTTCCAGAGATTCTTCTGGATAAATGGTATTGATTGGTTGCTCTTCAAAGATCGGGCCAAATCCCTTGTCTTCCTCAGAAACTGCAAGACAAAATAAAATTCTTTTACATAATGCCATTTTGATCAGGCAAAGAACATTTAGAAACATCAAAAAGTTATTTTTTAAAAAGTCAGAAACACAGAATCTCTCCATTTTAATCTGAAACAAAGACATTGCCTTCATCACAATTTGCTCCCTCTTCCCTCATCAATTCCTTGGGTTGGCCAAGATGTATACACAGCTTCTCAATCAAAGCATGCTTTCATGGCTCTGGGCCTTTGCCTCCTGATGATGGCTTTTGATCTTTTCTAACTTCAGCCTTGGAGCTGAGAGCCATGCTGCCCTTAATCATTTAATCAAGCTTGCCTCAAAGTGCCATTTATCAATACTCCACCTCTTATAAAATGGAGATATTCAAATCTATGTCATAAAGTTATGGGTAGAATTATTTTGAGACAATGCATGGAAGACAGATGTGCGTCTGACTTTGAGTTAGTAATCAATACATGCTGATTTTTCAGGAATTCTCATGAATTTACTGATCTTTTCCAAGTTTATTTTGCTTGATTTTGGTAGTACTAGGGATGGAACCCAGTGCCTCACGCCTGTAATGCAGGTGCTCCACTACTTAAGCCACTAGCTCCAATTAATCATATACATATATTTTTCATTCAAGGCTGGTACTCTACCTCTTGAGCCACAGACCAACTTCTGGCATTGAATTTAACTTCTGGCTAGTTAATTGGAGATAAAAGTCTCATGGACTTTCCTGCTTGGCCTGGCTTCAAACCATGATCCTTAGATCTCAGCTTGCCAGGTAGCTAGGATTACAGGCGTGAGCCATTGAAGCTCGGATGTCTGATAATGATTTTGAGTCTTAACCTTGACTGTCTCAAGTTGCATATTGCTCTTGAGGCTGAGAAAACCAGAAATGTATATAATGTTTTCTGCTTCACTTGTAATAATGTTACTGATGATCCTGCTGTTTTGCTGGCCTTTGAGGGTGTAAGAGCACACCAGGAGGAGGGAAAGAGAAATGAACCCAAGTCCCATATGACAAGGACTTTGATTTTATACATTAGGACTTAAGTTTCTAATCACTAAAAGAAATGACCTTGCTGTGAGCTGCAGTAAAACTCATGGACTATTTTTCTTCCCAGTTGGACAACTTCATAAGCATTTCCTCAAGTTTCTCTCAGATAGCTTTTCTGACAAACAATTTAGTAACACCTGCCAATGGAGAATTGTGCTGTTCCCCCCCGTGCATATAAAAATGCCCAGAAAGTAAAGCAGAGAAACAGATTCTTGACAGGCATAAATAGATTCCCTTCTTATAGGCAAAATGAATTCTACTCGTATTTTTATTATTCTATATTATTTCTATTCTGTATTTTTATCTCTGTTCATTCATGAACTAATAGAAATCTTTACTCCTATAATTCTTTTTCTTGTAGTTCATCAAGAATAGAATAGAATAATAGAATAGAACAGAATAGAATAGCCAAGAAGAATAGAGTTCTACCCCTTGGTGAAGAAATAGTTTTGGTATACTCATTTACATAGCCAAATTTAAAAAAAAATGAAGACATTAGCATTGAGAAAACCAAAAAGTATTGTGTATGGGGATTTAAAGCTCATAAATACATTTTAACCTCATGATATTTATGTTATAACCATGATGATGATGATGATGTAGTTATTTATCATCAACTTTAGGAAAAACATGAGTGCATGAGCCAGTTATTCATCCAGGACAACAGAAAGTCAGTCCTGCCCTGGACTGGCCCATTTGTTTTTACTCTGTACAGTGAAAAACATATCAGATGTTCACCTTGAGAGCTACAGTGGCTAGTATTTTCAGTTCCTGACTTGAGTCTAGCTTTGGATATAACAATGAGGTTTTAGACACAATGCTAGAAATACAACGCAGGAAAGAAGAAAAATAGGTGATTTGGAGTTTGTTAAAATACAAAGTGTTTTGCTTGGCAAAAGACACTGTGATGACAATCTCTGGTCTTCTGCCTTGAGGGTTTTCATTTGAACTTTCTCCACCTTACATCTCATAGCAACCAATTGGTAGAATGAACTAACTAAAGATCAGGCCCACTAATAATGGAGAAGTGAGTATTGATTACATATGATGTCATAAAACTTGAACTCACCTCCCAGGTGTGGGATTGCCTTAGTTAACCTGATTGTGTTTTTCAGATAAAAATACTAAAAATAGAGCTACCATGTGATCCAGTGATACCACTCTTGGGTGTTTATTTGAAAGATTACATGACAAGATACAGCCGAGTCACCTGTATGCCCATGTTCATTACATCATGGTTTATAATAGCCATGTTATGGAAACAGCATGTGTTCTCTATAATGGATAAACAAATTGTTGTGTGTAGATATATGTGCATACACATACTATATATGTAATATATAATATAATATATAATGTAATATAAACACAATGGAATTTTATGTAGCTCTCAGGAAGAATGAAATTATGTCATTTGCAGGGAAATGGAATAATGTGGAAACTATCATACTGAACAAAGTAAGCCCAGAAAGACAAAGCATATGTGTTTTTTTTTTTTTCATATGTACATCTTAGGCCTAAAATAGGGGTTGGAGGCATGGTTCAGCTGGTTGAACACTAGCCAATGAGCAAAAGCATCAGGTACTGAGTTTGTGTCTGGTCTCAGACAATAAAAAAAAAGAAGACTGAAAATATAATCTCCCATATAAACACAACAGAAGCATGCCATATAAACACAACAGAAGCGTGTGCTATGTACAGGATTCCATTGACTTCAGTATAGTATATGCAGGCTGGATCTCCATGGAGTAAACCTTTTGAACAATTTGGCAGCTTCACAAAATAAGTATCAGGAAACTGATATGAGATTGTAAGGGAGAGGGAGCGGTGAGAAGGGGGGATGAATGAAGAAGAGAACTGAGGATAAATACCCCCAGAATACTCAGTGTCTGTATGTGATCAAGGAAATAGGAAATGTGAAATGAGTCTGGGAGGGGGGTGAGGAACTGACAGGATGGGGGAGAAGGATGGAAGGGACGACTCTGATCAAGAAGCACTGGACACTATTGATGGAATGTGAAATAGTAACCCCTTTGTACAACCATCTGAAGTTCAGAAAAATTAAAAAAAATAAAATTAAATAAAAATTAAAATGTTAGACAGTTTTGCCTGTGTAGCATCTCCTTTCATAATGGCCTCTAGTAGAGTCATTTATAGAGAAGGTGATAAATTAGCGTTTTCCACTGAAGTTAGAATATTACTAGTTTCCTTGAAAGAGCTACTCTCATCATTTTGAAGTCATGTGAGTAGTATTCATTCAAAATTGCCTTGATTGGGTTAAAGTAACACATTTGTAAAGTAATAAAGAAATGCATTCCTGTCACAGAATGCCACATATCATAACATGACTGCAGAAATAATTTTACACTTTTAAAAAATATTTTTAAATATTAAAAAAATTTTAATCAGTGGCACAAAGGAGCTGCCATTCAACAAAGCAGTTTATGAATACAGTACATCTTGATAAATGTCACCCTTTTCAACATTCTCATCCATTTCTCCCAACTTACCCTTCCTTCACTTTTCTTAAAATTTGTAAGATATATACTGAATTTTTTTTTGAGGGGGGGAGGTCCAGTCGTGGGGCCTGAACTCTGGGCCTGGGTGCTGTCCCTCAGCTCTTCAGCTCAAGGCTAGCGCTCTACCATTTGAGCCACAGCGCCACTTCTGGCTTTTTTCTTTTTGCTTATGGGGTGCTGAGGAATCGAACCCAGGGCCTCAGGCATGCAAGGCAAGCACTCTACCACTGAGCCAACTTCCCAGCCCTTATACTGAATTTTTGACTGCTTTCTGTCCCATTTTTCTTTATTCATCTATTCCCCTCCCCTTGACCACACTCCAACTGGTGTTTATTTTGCTGAGCTATGATTTTGCCTTCCTAAGGAATTACACTGTTTGAATTCTCCTCCAAATCTACTGTATTCAAATTAATGCATTTATGTATATATATACTATGTATATAGTATATATTACATAGTATTACATAGTATATATATATATACATAGTATATATATATACATATATACATATATATTATGTAATATACTATGTAATTTAATTATTTAATTTTATATTTATAAACCAACTCTGGCTTCCACATTTGAGGGAAAACATGCAACCTCTGTCTCTTGGGGCCTCACTTCACATAATTTTTTCTAGGTCCTCCCATTTCTTTGCAATGATGCAGTATCATTTTTTTCAATGGATGAGTAAAGTTCCATTGCATATATATATACCACAGTTTCTTGATCCCCTTGGCCATTGAGAGGCATCTGGGCTGATTCCATACCTTGGCTATAGAGAATAGTGCTGCAATGAACATGGTTGTGCTGATGGTTTTACTGTATCCTGGTTTGTAATCTTTGGGATAAATGCCCAGAAATGGAATTGCTAGATCATAGGGTAGTTGTATGTTTAGTAGGAATAATTACAATTTTTTAACTGGTTAAAAAAGATTAAGAGAGCCAGACACCAATGGCACCCATTTCTAATCCTTGCTACTCAGGAGGTTTAGATCTAAGGATTGAGATTAAGAGCTGGCCCAGACAGACAAATCCATGAGATTCTGCAATGAGCTAGTAAAAGGCTAGAAGTGGCTGTGTGGTTCAAGTGGTAGAGCGCCAACTTTAAAAGAAAAAGTCCCATAGGACAGCAGCCAGGCCCTGCGTTCAAGCTCCAGTACTGGCTCTCTCTCTCTCTCTCTCTCTCTCTCTCTCTCTCTCTCTCTCTCTCTCTCTCTCTCTCTCTGTCTTTCTCTCTGTGTCTTTCTCTCTCTCTCTGTCTCTCTCTCTCTCTCATACATACACACACAGATTAAGAGAAAAATCACACGAGTATTTGCAGCAAAATTTATAAATATGAGTGACAGACAAGCATGAATGCTTTTTTTGCACTGAAGTTTTCAGTTTTATAATTAATGCAATCAGTTGATTGTCAGATATAAAATGGGAAGACATCTCTCACTATGTGGAGGTGGCCCCTAGCAATCCTGCTGTTTGATTTTGTTTTAGAAGGTATAAGTAAAATTATAGCTTGTGATTGGGAATTATTTTTCTTCACTTATCTCTGTGTTAAAATACATTCCATTTCTCATTCTGAAATATGTCATCTTGATCGGTTAGTTATTACACATAATTTTATATAAGTATGTGGGTAAGAAGGGTCTCTGGAAAGATCTATTGGAGAATAGCAATGCCATGAAACTTCAAAGTATCTTAATATAGAAAATTTTATAATATTTACAGTATGGCAATCATCACTGACTGGAAAATGGTGCAAGCTTTCTTGAAATGTAGTAAGCTAGCCAAATGGGACAATGCATATATTGTCCCAAAATGTATTGTAGACAGTGGAGCTCTTATTTCCGTGCTTACCACTTGTAACTGATAAGAGAACAGAAAACACAGGGCTTAGACTTCAAATACTTTGATGGTCTAATCATTTCAGGTCATAGGTCATAGGTAACCTTTCAATATTTACTGTCAATAAAATATAGCTAAGTGCCAGTAACTCACATTTGTAATTCTAGCTACTCAGGAGGCTGAGATCTGAGAACTAAGGTTCAAAGTCAGCCTAGGCAGACAAGTCCATGGTCTCTAATTAATAGCAAACAGCTGAAGTGGAGAAGTGGAGTGTGGCTCAACTAGCAGAACACTACCCTTGAGAGAAAAAGCTAAGGGACAGATTCCAGTCCCTGAGTTCCAACCCTAGGATCTACACACACACACACACACACACACACACACACACACACACACACACACACACACACACACACACACACACACACACACACACACACACACACACACACACACACTGTGACAATATTTTAAATACTGTTGGGATACTTAAAATATTCAAAATTTAGTTGCCTAGAGGGGTTGTAGTTCAGTAGTATAGAGCTTGCCTAATATGTACAAGACCCTGGATTTGTTTCATTATAAAAACAAAGAAAGAAATTTAGTAGAATAGCATTGTTACAAAGAATGTAGGAAAAAATGAATATTCCTTATATTCAATATTTTCCATTTACTACAATACTATTTGATTCTGACTCTTGCACCTCACTCAGCAAGTAACATAAGTAAATCTATGACCATAGGAAAAAATACTGATAAAATTTCAAATTGATCTAGTAGTAGTCATTTGCTTTAAAGCAAGAATAAAAGTTATGATTTAATTGAAGAAAGCTTTCAAAAAGGCATACCCTCTGGTCAACTTACCTCCATGACCGTACCTTCTGTGCCACGTAAACTCTAAAAATAAAAGAAAAAAACAATTGTGATCATAAAGCCATTTGAGTTGTGATTTCAAACATGATTAAAGTAACTCAGATGCTACTCAGTGAAAATTAATACTGGCTCTTCACGATTAGAGGTAAAGTATGTATGTTCACATATGTATAGATGTTTATGACCTGTCTTCACATTAGACAGTTGTAGCATGAAAGCAATAAATACAATTAGGGTGGAATTTTGGATATAGTAAAATCACCTTCGTATTATTTCATTTATTATATGTAATGATGATAACATTACCAAAATATTTTCTTTTTTCTTTTTTTCTTTGCCAGTCTGCGTTCAGCCCCAGTAGTAACGTGCGCACGCATGCGCACGCACGCGCATGCGCACACACACGTACGTTAGAGATCAGAGATTCATGCCTGTAATCCTAGCTATTTAGGAGGTTGCAATCCTGAGGATTTCAGTTTGAAGTCAGTCTGACTATAACAATTCTTGAGACTCTACAGCTAATTAACCAGCAAAAATCCAGGAAGGAGACATGACTCAAGTAGTAAAATACTAGCTGTGAACAAGAAAATTGAGCAAGAGTTTGAGTACCAGTAAACCAGTTACCAGGAAAACAAATGAATAAATGAACAAGAACCATAATAGAATGTTCCTCAGGTTCATCATGAATGTGAGCAGCAGGAAGATATGTCAGATAGGGTGAGCTCCCTCTGTACTTTGGACTGAAAAGCAACTCAACAAGTACTTATTGAATTAGGTCACTGAAATGAAGGTACTAGAAAAATTGTTACAAAACACGTGCCTTTCCTATAAAAATATAACAGACATGTCATTGTAGGAGACACCTCTGAAATGTATGCTCTAACTTTCTTTGGCAGACAGAAATGTAATACTTCCTGTTCCTCCAACTAGAATGCTCTCAGAATTGTTTGTTACTTCATGTAACAAAATATGAACTATTTTAAGCATAATCTTCCTAAAATTGACTAGACAGGTGAAAAATGTGTAAGATGCAATAGTGTGTTGCATTTGCTCAAAAGAGCTTTCAACCTGGGCACTGTGGCTGATGCCTGTAATCCTAGCCCACTCAGGAGGCTAAGATCTGAGGATCAAGACTCAAAGCCACCTGAAAAAGAAAGTCTGTGAAACTATCAGCCCTAATTAACCAACAAAAAGCTGGAAGTGGAGCCGTGGCTCAACTGGTAGAGCACTAGCCTTGTGCAAAAATGCTCAGGGACAGGGCCTACACTCTTGAGTTCAAGCACCAAAACAAAAAACAAACAAAAACCCCTCACAAACTGATGAATTTAATGAATCAGTTGTTAAACACAATACAAAAATGGCATGAAACTGAGCTACAAATAAATAAATTTTATTAAGAACAATGAGAAGACATGTTTAAATCCATTACTTAATAATTCTTTTAATGATATTTTACTATTTACTATTTTATTCTTTAATTAAGGTAATTAAGTTTATATTTTCTGGATAGTGAGAATATTATATATTATTAAGCTTCTTGCTGATTGTGTGTGTGTGTGTGTGTGTGTACCAATCCTGGGCTTGAATTCAGGTCTTTTGCTCTTCTTTAGCTTTGTTATTCAAGGCTGGTGCTCTGCCACCGCTCCAACTCTGGCTTTTTGGTGGTTAATTGGAGGTAAGAGTCTCACAAATTTGTCTGCTTGATCTGGCTTTGAACCTCAGTCAGCAGAAAAGTCTCACAAATTTGTCTCCTTGGTCTGGCTTTGAACCTCAGTCAGCAGCTCTCATCCTGAGTAGTCAGGATTACAGATGTGAGCCTCAGCCACCAGCACCCAGCTTGTTGCTCAACTTCCTAATTCCATTGTAAATGACAGCAAGCATATGGACCATCCTTGGGTTTTATTCCCAGGAATAGACAAATGCTACTCTATAGATCTCCTCCCCCCTAGAGACTCAAATTTTAAATGTTTGCCAGTATAAGGTTCACTAAATGATGTTAAATTTTACTTGAATGTAAACATCTTGAAAAATAATGTCAATATTAAAATTGAACTATTTGTGTCCCATGTCAAAAGAAAATATGAATTTAAATTTATACAACAAATTTAATGAAATGGAAACAACATATTGATTATTGTGTTGACATAATTGATGGAGAGTAACATAAGGCTTATTTCTTACCTGCTAGACAAGTTGTAAAAGATAATAAAACAAGAGGACCGACCAGCAACCTCATTTTCATCTTGTGTTTGGTTTAATTTTCTGAAGAGGAAAAAGAAGCTGTAGCTTTATGGCAGTTGGACGATATTAAACACCTGCATCAATGATAAATTTAAAAAAAGGGAGTGGAAAAGGGAGAAAGGGGAGAGAGTGGAAGAAAGGGAATGGAAGGAAAGGCAGTTTTGAAGAAAAAGAAAAAGGGAGGAGAGAGAGAGGCAGCATTCATCATTTGGTGGTAACATTTTTACTTCCATTTTGTTCTATATATTTACATATATATTACAATAGAATAAGTTTTGACTTGTTTAAAAACATTTATTTTATAAATACCATGGAAAGAGTAGATTTGGTGTCGTGAGCCTTCAGCAAGATCTTAGGTATCCTCACATTCAGAAACTGAACACAATGTGTCTTGATCAATGAATGTGCACTGAAGTTCAAGTTTTGTTTCCTTTTCATCAGAGAGTATACTAATTTTTTTCCTGCAAAACTACAATTGTTGGCATTTCAATGTCGATGATTTTAGTTGTAGATTAACTTTTCAATGAAGTGCCACTAGGAAGATTCATTTCAAGATAGACTCAGTTGTATATGCTTTGTGAACTCACAGATATTCTATATAAGTATGATATATTACTACTATGTTTTTGTGGCTTGAAGAAAACTTTTGCTAGAAATAACTATTTTTATTTTTGTTTTTTGGGGCTTTTTTGTTGTTGTTGTTTTGTCGGTTGTGGGGCTTGAACTCTGGGTCTGGGTGCTGTCCCTCAGCTCTTCAGCTCAAGGTGAGCGCTCTACCACTTGAGCCACATAGCCACTTATTTTTATTTTTATTTTATTTTTAGTGCTCATACTGGGGCTTGAACTCAGGGTCTGGGATTTAGGTTATCACTCAAGCCATAGATCCACTTTCAGTTTCTTACTGGTGAATTGATAAGAGCTTCATGCACTTTCCTGCCTGGCTTCAAACAGCAATCCTAAGAACTCAGCCTCTTGAATAGCTAGGATTACAAGTATGAGTCACCAGTGTCCAATTCCAATGGTGTGCATGTATGCATGAGAGAGTGTGTGTGTGTGTGTGTGTGTGTGTGTGTGTGTGTGTGTGTGTGTGTGTGTGTGTACACATACCAGTTTGGGGGATTGAATTCTGTGCCTGGGCTACATGCCTGAGTATTTTTTCTCAAAGCTACTGCTCTACCACTTGAACCACAGCTACACTTCTGGCTTTTTGTTGGTTAATTGGAGTTGAGTCTCACAGACCTTCTTGCTAGGGCTGGGTTCAGAACATGATTTTCAGATCTCAGTCTCTTGAGTAGTCAGGCATGAACCACCAGCACCTAGCTTCACATGCTTTTAACTTCTCTTGTTGCCCAATTGTAATTCAAATTGATCTGAGGTTGCAAAAAAAACGTGTGCTATGATACTTTCCCTGTGAATCATATCTAGTAACCGGGGTGGAATTTAATAAAGTCTTTGACAACAGGAAAAAAAATTCCTATGCCAGCAAAGCAGAGCATTGCAACTTCTTTCATTCTTGCCCTCTCTCTCTCTCTCTCTCTCTCTCTCTCTCTCTCTCTCTCTCTCTCTCTCTCTCTCTCTCACACACACACACACACACACACACACACACACACACACACACACAAAAGGATAAGACCTGTTGAAAAAAAAAGAGGGGGGGGGAACAGTGCCAGATGGAAGAGCTCGCTCAATTTATACAGGGAGCTTTAAAGACTTCCTGAGCTATAATATCCTCTCTGTACAGCATTATTCCCCTGTAGGATGCCCACATCTAATGAAAAGGCTTCATCACAGCTGTCGTCCTGCCTACTGAGGCTTCATTCTAAGCCATTCCCTCTTGTGCCTCTGCACAGGCTCCGGATTTTAGCAGCTTCTGCATGCTATACAATATCTCCAAGTCTCCTAGGTGAAAAAGCAGGCATGAATTCCATTTCTTTTTCATTTCCATCTTTTGGTTTCTGTGTGTGTGTGTGTGTGTGTGTGTGTGTGTGTGTGTGTGTGTGTGTGTGTGTGTGTGTGTGTGTGTTTAAACAAGGTCTTTTCTCCGTAGCCCAGGCTAGCTTCAAACTCACAATCCTCCTGTTCCTACTTCCTGAAAGTTGAAGATATAGCATGCACCACCATGTCAGGTCATGAAGTATATTAATGTCTTGAAACAAGGGACCCATTCATGTCAGGAGAATAAGATGGATGATCTTATTAGGCTTACGAGGTGCTGGGCAGCTGAAGAGATGTGCCACAGACAAGCACATTCTTCTCAAGCAAACATGACGTAAGCTCTAACAGTTGTTTGTTTAAGTAAAAGCAAAGGATCATAGCTGCACATGACTGTCCCAGAGAGTGTCAATTGTACTTAGGTAATTTAGGTCCTTATTTCACAAAATAGCACAAGGGAATTTTCTTTTCAGTGTCCTTCCATTTTGAAAATTCAATGAGCTTTTATTTTTTCAAGCACATGCGGACATTAGTGAATTTTTGGTCTAATTAAATCACTTAGCTATCTATGTGTAGTGCATGCTATTCTAAGACTAGGAACCTGTTCTAATTTTCTTCAAAGAATATGCAAAAATGAATCATGTAAACATAAAGAATGATAATATTTGTGTGTATGTCAGTCCTGGGGCTTGAACTTAGGGCCTGGGCACTGTCTCTGAGCTCGTTTGCTCAAGGCTAGCTCTCTATCACTTGGGCCTCAGCTCTGCTTCTACTTTTGTAGCAGTTAATTGGAGATAAGAGTCTCAAGAGACTTTCCTGCCGGAGCTGTTTCCATACCTCAATCTTTAGATCTCAGCCTTCTGAGTAGGTAGGATTATCAGCATGAGCCACCCTTGCCAAGAAAGAAGAATAAATTTTAATTGTTCATTGATTGTATAGATATTTCTAAAGTGTATACCATGCCCAGATATTTGGGAAGAGCACCATACATTTTGGTATTTCAGGGATAAATAGCCAAGGAGGTATTTGTTCTTCAAGAGCAAATATTAACATTAATTGTTCTCTACCATAAATCACATAAGGCATGAAGCCTTATACATCTTGAGAATGCTCAATATCTATTGAGTGTACCCATTGAGTAATGACTAACAGAAAATCACGGCTCTATATTTGACCCTCAGAGGCACAGCAGCAGGAGAAAGCAGAAACTGATAGAGTGAAATCATAAAGTAGGGAAGGAAAGGTCAAGTTCAGACAGCATTGCAGAGTTTCATATGGCAGGGCCTACCCTCATGGGATCATTTGAGGAGATGAGTGGGAAGAGAAGTGGAGGAAAATTACAGGACCATAAAGGCCACGGGTTGAACTTTTGCTCCCATAATTCCACAGGCAATGAGTTTCTGCAGGGTAGCTCTGCACCAAAATATCATCACCATATTTCATCCTAAGCATTTGGGCTATGAAAATTCTGCTCATTTATTTTTTTTCAGCCTCTCCCATATCTCTCTGTTCCTTTATTCATTTAAAATAAAACTATAGTCCATTCTTCTTTTTAACTGTTGTCAGTATGCTTTATTTACTTTTTATTATCTATTTTTATTGGCATATATTAAATCATGACACTTCTGTACATGTACACAATCTACTTAGAACACACTTTGACTGTGTTTACCCTGCTATTACTTTTTGTTCTCCCCAATTTTCTTCCACCATCCTCATAGTTTCCCTTTACTTTCATGACCTGTTCTTTTGTTTGTTTGTTTGGTTTTCATTTTATTTCTCTTCGCTTCCAGTAATGAGAAACAAAACAAAACATGTGATACTTGTCATTGTGGGACTGACTTATTTCACTTAACATGATGAGCTCCAGTTCCATCCATTTTCTAACTAATGACATCATTTCATTCTTCTTAATGGCTGAGTAGATATGCCATTTTTTCAATTTACATTCACCCGTTGATGGGCATCTAGACCGATTGATTCCACAACTTAGCTAAGGCAAATAGCTGGACATTGAGCATAGATGTGCAGCTATCTTTGTAAACTGACTTTGATTCTGTGGGTAAATACAGAAAAGTGATGTAGCGGAATTGTATGGTAGTTGTATTTTTAGGTTTTTGAGCCATCTCTACACTGATTTCTATAGTGTATAGACTAATTTACATTTCCACTAACAGTGAATAAGAGTCTATGCATCCTCCCCCACTTCATCCTCATCAGAATTTTTAATCTTGATGATGGCCATTCTGACCAGGATAAGTTAAAATATAGGTGTGGTTTTGACTTGCATTTCCCTGATGGCTAAAGACATTGAATGTATTTCAATGTAATTATTGTCCAGATATATCCCTTCATTTGAAAAATGTCTATTTGACTGTCAATTTTGGTGATTAATTTTGTGTGTTCCTTCCTAGTACAGCCAGTGGGCAGATTCCTTAATTCTTGCATCCCAAAGCACTCAGGGTATTAAAGTTTCAGATTTATATTGACAATATGATCTTGGGAGATCTAGAGTGCTGTACCTTTTTTATTCAAACTTGTATTAAGTATTAATCAGATAGGCAGTACAGCAAGAATGAATATATACCTTTACATAAAATTATATGATTGTTAAAAAAACCCTGAAATCTAAAGAATTTAATAGCATCTGATATTATGTATCAATGTATTTCATGATATCAGGTAAATCCAAGTCTGATCAACCAATATACACTGAGTGCCTTACGGTATGAATGACATATATGAGCCAGAGTTGGTGAAGGAAATAGAGGAAAAGTCTTATGCTTAGAAGCTGAGTCTGGTTGGATACAAATATCAAAACCATCTCAGTAAATCTACCTTAGGTCTCAGCCATCAGGAGGAAACTTTGCCTGCACATGGATTGTTTAAGGCGCATGTATCCACTCTTGTGAGGCTTAATGGGAAATGTAACATTTAATGTGACTTTGGGAGAACACAACGGTATTATTCTGCTCTTTGCCTCAAATCCAGCCAATGATATACCATCACACCATAATTAACTCCAGAAGTGTCTGCTGATTACTTGTGATGTGTTAGATACTATGACAAGCCATAAAAACAAAACAATGAACTCAAAAGTCCTTATTTTAGCTAGGCACAGGTGGCTCATGCCTCTAATCTGAGCTACACAGGAGGCTGAGACTTGAAGATGGTGGTTTCAAACCAGCCCTGGCAGGAAAGTCTATGGGACTCTTATCTCCAATTAACTAGTAAAAAGCCAGAAGTAGAGCTGTGACCACTACAGAGAAAGTAAAAGGATAGCACCCCAGCCCTGAGTGCAAGCCCCAGTACGGGCATAAAAACAAGAAAACATAACACAAATAAAACACCCAACTTCCCTATCTTAGTAGTTAAGATAGCCCTCTGATTCAACATCTTAAGTATTAATTGAATTTTCCCATGGACCAGGCCCTGTGTGCATATGTGGAGACTCAGGACTGGGGCCTGGCTTTTCTAGCCTCTATTAGCCCCTCATCCTTTTTCTGTAGACAAAAAGGCAGGCTTGAGGGGTTAAGTGGCCTGAGATGAAGGTACAGATCAAGGAACAGCTCAGGGTGGCTAAGACATCACTGCTAGCAGTGGTGAAAATAGTGATGGTGGTAAAGACAGTGGGAAAGACAGGTGAGCAGGTGGGGATGATAAGAGGAGATGCTGATGGAGCTGGGAGACGTTCATATGTCACCACATGATACTAAATAGGTACAATGACAAGTTCTACATGGTGTGATAGAATCTGGAAATCTAGAAAGATACACCTGTCTCAATGCTATAGCTGTAGATACAGGATGCTATTGGGTCAATGTTTCTCAGAATCAAATCAGACTATACGTTAGTATGTCACCCGTCTTATGGAAGACTGGGAATAGGACCTAGCTCTTAGGTCATGAATAATATATCATGACAAAGATGACACTTTTGATGACAGCTATCTATCCAAATCAGCCAAAATGACTCAACAGCTGACTTCTATAAGAACTGTGGATTTGACATTGTTGAGACAAAGAAGAATAAGGGACAAAGAGTAGAGCCTGTACGTGCTCAGGTGCTTCAGAAAAACCTGCCCATCCTTTCAGGTCAGAAAACAGATATGCCAATGGCAGATAAATGAACAACTAATAAATGGATGTTCTTGTACTTGCTCATTGACAAATGAAAGAGAAGATGGGGGAGAATGGTGAAAGGGGTGATATCGATCAAGATGCATCTTACTACTTATAAACTGACATGTTAAATTATAACCTTTTGTACAACTACTTAAAGGAATTTTCTTAATAAAGACCCAGAAACACAACAAATCAAAGAAAGGTTGGACAAATGGGATTGAATGAAGCTGCAGCATGGCAAAGGACATAACTACAAGACCAATAGAAAGCCCACAGATTGGGAGAAAATCTTCACTAGCCATGCAATGGACAAGAGTCTCATATCTAAAATATACTTAGAACTCAAAAGATTAAATCCCCCAACAACAAATCCTCAAAGAAACAACTGCCTGATTAATAAGTGGGCTAAAGACTTAAAGAGAGACTTCTCTGAAGAGGAAATAAGAATGGCCAACAGACATATGAAGAAATGCTCATCTTCTCTGGCCATAAAGGAAATGCAAATCAAAAGAACATTGAGATTCCACCTCACCCCAGTTAGAATGGCTATAATCAAGAACTCTAATAACAACAGATGCTGGAGGGGATGTGGCCAGAAGGGAACCCTACTGCATTGTTGGTGGGAGTGTAAACTTGTTCAACCACTTTGGAAAGCAGTATAGAGGTTCCTCAAAAGACTCCACATAGAGCTTTCCTATGACCCAGCAATCCCACTTTTGGGCATTTACCCAAATGATCACAAGCAAGGTTATACTAAAGCTAACAGCAAAACTATGTTTATCGCAGCATTATTTACCATGGCTAAGAATGGAACCAACCCAGATGCCCCTCAGCAGATGAATAGATCAAGAAAATGTTATGTACAATGGAATTTTATGCCTCCATCAGAAAGAATGGAAAGACTTGGAAAAAAGTCATATTAAGTGAAGTAAGCCAGGCCCAAAGAAACGTAGGTCCCATGGTTTCACTTATTTGCAATAACTAGTATATGTCTAGGACAAGCAGAAGAGGTCACAAGCTATGTACATATGACCATATAATATGATGCTAAGTGAAATGAACCCCAAGATAGGGACATAAGTGGTTTTTATCTTTCTTGCTGTTGTTTTTAAGTATTTATAATGCACCATGTGATTTTTTTTGTTTCTTTTGTATGTTCTTCCCCCATGGTATAACTATTGTTTTCACTGTATTTGATTTAGATGCCCTGCATCTTGTATATACATTTTTCTAATTTGGGGAGGGGAAGGGAAATAACAAAATGCTTGAATAAGGATACAGGTTGACCCATTGTAACATTGAGATGTACAAGACATGATATTGAAAAGAAACTTTACAACCTCGGCGGTTGGGGGGAGGAAAGACTTGGGGAGGTGGGGAGGAAAGGGATGGTAGGGGAAAAACAAAGGAGAAGGTAACAATGCTTGATTGGAAATGTGCTCATTACCTTACTCATGTAATTGTAACCCTTCTGTACAGTATTTTTACAATAAAACATATACATATAAAGAACAACTTCAGAAGGTTTTGTTGTTTTATTTTCATATATGCATATGAAATATGTTAACCAGATTCACCCTCATCATTATTGTTATTATTTTTGCCAGTCCTTGGGCTTGAACTCAGGGCCTGGGCACTGTCCCTGAGCCTTGATGTGCTCATTACGTCACAGAACCACTTCCAGCTTTTTGGAGTGGTTTAGTGGAGATAAGATTCACATGGGAACTTTTCTACCCAGGCCGGCTTTGAACTGTGATCCTCAGATCTCAGCCTCCTGAGTAGCTAGTATTATAGGTGTGAACCTTCAAAGCCCAGCAATATTCACCCCCATTTACCCTCTCCATTTGCCCTCCCTGTCCCTCTGGTACTGGTCATCCCAATAAGGCTGTTGCCTTAAGTAATTCCTTCCAGAGAAAGATATACAAGTAGGACCTTTCTTTCTATGCCTATAAATCAGTCAAGTCTAAATTAAAATCTCATCTTGAGGTAGCTATTTTGATAAATGATTTTTTTTCCGGTCATGGGGCCTGAACTCTGGGCTCTTCAGCTCAAGGCTAGCGCTCTACCACTTAAGCCATAGTGGCACTTCCAGCTTTTTTCTTTTTGCTTATGTGGTGCTGGGAAATCAAACTCAGGGCCTCAGGCATGCAAGGCAAGCGCTCTACCACTGAGCCACCTTCCCAGCCAAAAATATGTGGAGAAGCTTAGTTAAAATTATATAAGGGGGCTGGGAAGGTGGCTCAGTGGTAGAGTGCTTGCCTTGCATGCATGAGGCACTGGGTTTGATTCTTCAGCACCACATAAGCAGAAAAAGCTGGAAGTGGTGCTGTGGCTCAAGTGGTAGAGCACTAGTCTTGAGCTGAAGAGCTGAGGGATAGTGTCTAGGCCCAGAGTTCTGGCCCCATGACTGACAAAAAAAATAAAAAATAGTATATATATGTATATATATATATATATACATATATATGTATATATAGAGAGAGAGTAGTCGTCTCTAGGTTTCTAGGTTGTAGAGGAAAGCATTTGTAGAGAAATCTATGCAAGGTATCATTTTCTGCAGATTATTTATTCTCTGGGAAAAAGAGCTCTGAAGTATGTCCAATGCAGTCTACTTGTCAATTGAAGGTCCTCCAAAAAGAACTATTGAGAATCTATGGGGGAGGAGGGGTTAGAAAGAAGGCTGTCACTGTCCAGTGTTTGGAGGGACCAGTGGCTCATATCTGCAATCCTAGCTATTCAGGAAGCTGAGATCTGAGGATCATAGTTTAAAGCCAACCCAGGAAGGAAAGTCCATGAGACTATTTTTTTTTAATTTAATTTTATTTTATTTGTGAACATACTGTACAGAGGAGTTACAATTACATGGGCAGGATAATGCGTACATTTCTTACCAAGCATTGCAGCCTCCTCCTTTGTTTACCCTTCCATGAGACTCTTAAGTCTAGCCATCAAAAAGCTGGAGGTGGAGTTGTGGCTCAAATGGTAGAATGTCAGCCTTGAGCAAAAACTGAAAAACTTCCCAGGCCTCCAGTACTGGTTTGAAGGAAGGGGAGGAGTGGGAGGAGGAAGGAGGGAGGAAGGAGGAGAAGGAAGAGGGAGGGAGGAAAAAAGAGGTGGGGAAGAAGAGGAGGAAGAGGAGGAGGAAGAGGAGGAGGAGGAGGAGGAGGAGAAAGAAGAGGAAGAAGAGGAGGAGGAGGAGGAGGAGGAGGAGGAGGAGGAGGAGGAGGAGGAGGAGGAGGAGGAGGAGGAGGAGGAGGAGGAGGAGGAGGAGGAAGGAGAGGAAGAAAAAGAAGGCAGAGGAAGAGGAGGTAGAAGAGAAGAAGGAGAAGGAGAAGAGGAGGAAGAGGAGGAGGAGGAGGAGGAAAAAGAGGAAGGAAGGAAAGAACAAAGGAATGGAAGGAAGGAAGGAAAAGAATAGCATATTTTATTTCAGTTTCATTACACATTGCAGTGGTGGTCACAAGCAAACATTGTGAATAAATGACACCAAAATTCAGAGGGAATGTATGAGTTGGGTAAAGCCATTTGGAAGTGACTAAGCTGTAATAATATCTTGATATGCAATAATAGGCTTTTGTTTTATGCAAGGGATAAATGAATGAAAGTAGAGCCACAGAAATATTATCTAAAATGATTCTTCCCCATCACCTCTCTTACCAGTAAAATAAAACAAGGGAAGGAAAGCAATGGCAGCTGTGTCTATTGGCAAGATCCCTACAGCTCCTGCTCTCTTGCCAGATTATCTGCTTTCTCTGTAAGTTTAGAAGAAATACTTTTGGCCTTTATTCTAAAGGTTTGTTGGAATAAAATATGGAGCTGGGCGCCGGTGGCTCACGCATGTAATCCTAGCTACTCAGGAGGCTGAGATCTGAGGATCGCGGCTCAAAGCCAGCTTGGGCAGGAAAGTCCGTGAAACTCTTATCTCCAATAAACTACCAGAAAACTGAAAGTGGCACTGTGGCTCAAGTGGTAGAGTGCTAGCCTTGAGCTGAAGAGCTGAGGGACAGCACCCAGACCCAGAGTTCAAGCCCCACGACCGACAAAAAAAAAAAAAGAAAAAGAGAATACGGTTGTGGTTGACAGTCTTGAGTACTGAATTCAAGCCTTGCCCATGTTAGGCATGTTCTCTACCACTAGATCCATAGCCCAATTACATTTGATTTTAGGTTATCAGATTAGGTCTTGGGCTTTTACTTGGGAAGGCTGTGGACAGTGATCTTCCTGTCTCTACCTTCCTAGCAGTTGGGAGTATATATATGCTTAGTAGCTGGGATTACAGATATTCAACACCATGTTGGCTTGTTTTTGAGCTAGGGCGTCATAATTTTGCCCAGGATAGCATCAAACTATGATCTTTCTATTTACACTTCCTGAGAAGCTGGTATTCTAACCATGGCCACCTCTCGAACAGGAAAAAGATTTTTAGCTAGGCTTTGGTGGCCTTATGCCTAAAATCCTAACTGCCTACACAGGCGGCTAAGATATACAGATCACATTACAAAGCCAGCACAGGCAGACAAATCTGGGAGACTCCTATCCCCAATTAACCAGAAAAAACTGGAACAGGAGGCATAGCTCACATGATAGAGCACCAATTGTAAACAAAAAAGCCAAGTAAGAATTCCAGGCCTTGTATTCAAGTCCCAGTACCAGCATACACACACACACACACACACACACACACACACACACACACACACACACACACACACACACACACACACACACACACACACACACACACACACACACACACACACACACACACACACACACACACACACACACGAATCTAAAGAAATTTTTGTGTGCTTCAAGATTTAAGGAATATTATAACTAAGGGAAAAGGGGTAGACAAATGAGGAGGAAAGGGGGAGAATGCAGTAAGAATTAAATGTAAATTAAGTAGAGTAAGGAAATGAATAGGGGAGGGATAGATGAGCATATTGAAAGGGGTGACATTGCTTAAAATTTATTGTACTCAGGGCTGAGAAGGTGTCTCAGTGGTAAAGTGCTTGCCTTGCATGCATGAGGCCCTGGGTTCAATTCCTCAGCACCACATAAGCAGAAGAAGCTGGAAGTGGCATTGTGGCTCAAGTGGTAGAGTGCTAGCCTTGAGCTGAAGAGCTGAGGGACAGCGCCCAGGCCCAGAGTTCAGGCCCCACCACCGACCCCCCCCTAAAAAAATATATATGTATATATACATATATATGTATATATATACATATACTGCTTTGTTAAATAGCAACTCATATAGAACTGTTTACAGATAATAAAAATAAAAAGTTTTAAAAATCAAATAAGCATGAAAGAGATATATTGTATTTATAAACTGCTTTGTTAAATGGCAACTCCTTTGTACAACCACTTAAAGATAATTATAAAAAAATTTTAAGTATGAAGATGTTAGACACTTGGAGGTTGGAAAATACAGATGTTTGTTCTCTTATTTTTTGTGAACTAATTATGAGCATATAATTTAAGGTTTTCTTCCTTCCTTTCTTTCTTTTCTTTTGGTATTGGTTCTGGGGTTTGAACTCAATGTCTGGGTGCTATCCCTGAGTTTTTTGGTCAAGGCTAGCATTCTACCACTTGAGCTACAATTCTTCTTCTGGTGGTTAATTGGGAATTAATTGGTGGTTAATTGAGAATATTGACTTTCCTGTCTAGGCTGGCTTTGAACTGTGATCCTTAGATCTCAGCCTCCTGAGTAGCTAGGATAACAGGCGTGAGCCACTAATGCCTAGCTAATATAAGATTTTTCTTTTTTTTTTTTTTTCTTTCCATGTTTAACCAACCCTCATGGGATAAGATTTTTCTTTAATAGCTATTTAAAGACCTTTAGTCTTTTGTTGGTGGGGGGGGGGGAGGGGTCCAGTCGTGAGGCCTGAACTCTGGGCCTGGGTGCTGTCAGGCCTGGGTGCTATCCCTCAGCTCTTCAGCTCAAGGCTAGCACTCTACCACTTGGGCCACAGCGCCACTTCTGGCTTTTTTTTTTCTGCTTATGTGGTCCTGAGGAATTGAACCCAGGGCCTCATGCATGCAAGGCAAGCACTCTACCACTGAGCCACCTTCCCAGCCCTCAGGGACAGAATTTAAACATTTAAATCAACATTTATACTTTATTGAATAAGACTAAAGGTCTTGGGCTGGGAAGGTGGCTCAGTGGTAGAGCGCTTGCCTTGCATGCCTGAGGCCCTGGGTTCGATTCCTCAGCACCACATAAGCATAAAGAAAAAAGCCAGAAGTGGTGCTGTGGCTCAAGTGGTAGAGCGCTAGCCTTGAGCTGAAGAGCTGAGGGACAGTGCCCAGACCCTGAGTACAGGCCCCACGACCAGACCCAAAAAAAAAAAAAAAATTCTGTCCCTGAGTTTTATATTATCATTGATACTGAAGTCATTTTGATATAGATTGAAAATTAAATTTTTACATGAGAGCATAATGATATAATGACCTACACAGTTAAGACAAAACAGTTTCCACAATTAATCCACAAAACTTGACACAAAACTAACATTTTCAGTTGAATTAAGTGACCATGCATTCTTCGTATTTGAAGTATATCTGAAATCATTAAACCAGTATGCTCCCATTTAATATTTGGGGCATTTTCATAAGTAATTTTTCTGTCATTCCTTTTTTCTTTATTTAGCCTCTCATTATTTGTGTTGTGTTTCAATTCTGTTTGCTTGGACTGATATATCTTGAATTCTAGCATGGAGAATTTATGATTGATTGATTGATTTGTGTGTGTGTGTGTGTGTGTGTGTGTGTGTGTGTGTGTGTGTGTGGCTTGATTTAGGACCTAGGTGCTATTCCTTAGGTTTTTTGTTTTTTTTTTTTTTTCACTCAAGGGTGGTGTTCTACTACTGGAGCCACACCTCCCCTTCCAGCTTTTGGTGGTTAATTGGAAGTGAGAGTCTCTCAGATTTTTCTGCCTGGGTTGGCTTTTAACCTTGATCCTCAGATCTCACTCTCCTAAATAGCTAGGATTATAGGCATGTCCCCCAGTGCCCACCTCCTAGCAACACTCTTTAAGCTAGATTGTCTTTTATCAATAATTCACATTAGGAAAATGTTTTAAAACTTCTCTTCCATTCCATGAATAAACAATGTGGATTAGACTAGCAAGGCAGCTGCAAAAAGGGACAAGAAATTCTACCACCATCATTCATGAGCAGTATCACCTTGGAATACTATGCTACTTGTACTTTATGGTTTATTTTGATTTTACACTCACAATTTGATGATTTCCTATTTTGTTCTGTTTCATTTTGCGCCAGTAATCGGGATTGAACACAGGACCTCACAATCTCACTTGGTTTTTACACTCACATCAGTTGTTCTATGCTTTCTTTAGCCATACTTCCAGTCTGGCTTTTAATTGGACATAATCTCTTGATGTTCCTGCCTACCTTAGCATTGAACTTTGATCCTCAGATCTCAGCATCTAGAGTAGCTAGGATTACAGGTGTTACAGGCACTGACACCTAGTTAGTAAATAAAAATCTTAGGAAGCAATTACTATCAGGAAAGGGCAAAATGTGTTGTGGATAATATTTGATAAATGATTTAATCTGTGTAATTAAAATAATCACAATGCTTTACAAACTCAACTAGAAAAGCCATGATATTGATTTCTTTTCTGAGGAAGAGCCAACAGGAAGGTGCAGCTGAGCTGCTAATCAATTTGCCAATAAGCCAAGGTGAGATGATGTGGCTTCCCTACCCTGAAGATTCTCCAGCTAACTGATTTATTTTCATAATATACTAACTTCAATTGGAGTACAAAAATTAATTCAAATGTCTTGTAGGAAAATAAAGAACAAATCTCACTAACAAACACAAAGTGTTTGACCATATGAGCCTTACAAAAACTAAGATAATCTTTTTTTGTCCCTGAGCTCTTCAGCTCAAGGCGAGCGCTCTACCACTTGAGCCATAGCACCACTTCCGGTTTTCTGGTAGTTTATTGGAGATAAGAGTTTTACGGACTTTCCTGCCTGGGCTGGCTTTGAACCACGATCCTCAGATCTCAGCCTCCTGAGTAGTTAGGATTACAGGCATGAGCTACCGGCTCCCAGCCTTTAAAAAAAAAAAAAGAAAGAAAGAAATCATTTTATATGTTGAGCTGGCTGGCTTTCTTCTACTTCTGCTTCTCTTCCTCTTGTGACAGTACTGGGACTTAAACTCAGGGCCTGGGCCTGTCCTTTAGCTTTCTTTTTTTTTTTTTTTTGCTCAAAACTGGCACTCTACCACTTGAGGCACACCTCCACTTCTGACTTTTTGGTGGTTATTTGGAGATAAAGGTCTCACAGGCTTTCCTGCTGGGGTTGGCTTCAAACTGTGACTCTCAGGGCTCAGTTTCCAGAATAGCTAGGATTGCAGTCACCAGCACCCCACTCTCTATATTCTTAGAAAGAAACCCTAGCATAAAACCAATGTGCTATTAAAATTAGTTGAAAAAAATAAAAATGCTACACGATGGTGAGATATATCTGTTCACTATTCATGAGTACGTTTCTTTGAACAGAGCATTTTAGCTGTTAACCTAGCAGTTACTAAATGCATGATAGCAGCTGCACAACTTTAAACCTTTATTTTAAAATCACTGTGCAAATATCCCTGACCTTCCCTAAGCCCAAAGTAGGAGAAATAAATATCAATGTTAGGCAAGCTAGAATGGCAAGCCAGCAGATGGTGTGGGCCTTTGTTGGAAAAATATGCCAAGTTGGTAAAAAAAAAAAAAAAAAAAAAAAAAAAAAAAAAAAAAAAAAAAAGCACATTCACAATTATTTTGATGAAATTCAGTTCTTTTTGTGATGCAAAAACCAAGTAAGTAGCTGCAATAGAAAATCAAGACACACTTGAATTTGTAGGTTTTGAAATGCTGTATGCAGACAAACACTTCAAACTTATCTCAATGAAATTTTGAGGAAAAATAATGTCCAGAAGCAAACACATTAGATACCATAGCCTTAGTAAATGTATTAACCCCATTAAATAATTCTATCAGCCAGACCTGAATAGCTCATGCCTGGGGATCACAGTTCTATGCTAATCTAGGCAGAAAACAGATACTTGATTTCTAAAATAACCAGCAAAAGGCTGGAGTAGAGTTGTAACTTAAGTGGTAGAGCACCAGCCTAATCAAGCAAGCCTTCCAGACCCCTTGAATATTGGTTAAAATAGAATTAAAAAGAAAAAAAAAAGCTCTTGTATCAATGAGTTAGAATGTTGAAAGTAGTGGCACTGATCAAGATACATTGCAGTCATAAACTGCTTTGTTAAATGTCAACTCCCTTGTACAACTACTCAAAAATAAATAGATACAAAAGAAGAGCAAACTAATATTTGTCTAAAAGATAGACAAATTATATTTCTGTCCCGACGAAGCAGAGAAATATCTATAGCAGATGGGGAAAAGTAAATATTTTGTTATTGAAAGCTGCCACTGGTACTTTGAAACTACATTCTAGAGAAATGCAAATATATGCATACACAAAAACATGTACAGGAATATTCATAGTAGCTGCACAGTAGTGGTTGCCCGTACTATAGTTCCATTTCCCATGTTTTCCTATCTTTGGTCAACTGTGGTCAAAAAAATACAAAATGGGACCAGGCACTAGTGGCTCATGCCTGTAATCCTAGCTGAGGCTATATCAGGCTGGGATCAGAGGGTCATGGTTAAAATCCAGTCTGGTCAGGAAAGTCTGTTAGACTTTTATCACCAATTAACTACCAAAAAGCTAGAAGTAGAGGTATGGTTCAAGTGGTAGAGTACCAGCTTATAAAACTAAGAGACAGTGCCCTGGCCCTGAGTTAAGACCTAGTACTAGCACACACTAGATAGATAGATAGATAGATAGATAGATAGATAGATAGATAGATAGATAGATAGATAGATAGATAGATAGATAGATAGATAGATAGATGAAAACCTAAAGAACTCCAGTGGTGCATTTGAATCACAGGAAATGTACATCATACCTCTCCATCCTCACTGAGATTGTTCTTCCCCAAATGCAGGATTTCTGTGCTGTATACCCTACCCTCCTGTGAGTTGCCATCTCTGCTACCAGACTCATCCTAGCTGGTATTTAAGGTCTCAGTTTAAGGGCATGAGGTTTCTACTAGGCAGCCTTGAATACATGCCCCACAGATATATAGGGAGTACTATAAGCTAAAAAATAATCTGAAAACAACCCAGATGTCCTTCAGGTACCATTTGTAGAAGGTAGAGTGGGAGAAATTTTGAAGGATTAAGTTTGGAGTATGGACAGACATAGCCTTTGAAGCCGATTTGTACATTTTAAAATCATATTCCATTTTTTTCTTGTGAACTCGGGGCCTCATGTTTGCTAGACAAGTACTCCACCATTGAGCCATATCTCCATCCCTTTTTACTTTGACTTATTTTTTCCAAAAGTATCTTGCATTTTTGGACTACATTGGCTTAGACTACCATTGGCCTATTTAAGACTGCTGCATACCTGGATGGCAGGTGTGAAGTGCCATATCTAGTTTTATTGGTTAAGATGGGGTCATGATAATATTGTGCCTGGGCTGCCTTTTAATCAAAATCCTCCCAGTTTCTACTTCCAGAGTAGCAGGGGATTACAGGAATGAGCCACTGTGTCTGGCTTATATCTTAAAGCAAGATCTTTTCTTTTTTCAAAGCAAGATCTTTGACCAAATAAAAACTCCACAAAACCAATTAGCAGTTTTCATATAATTAGCTGTGTCTTGTGACCTAAAATACTAACACTTGAATGTGAATGTTTTAGAAGCAAAGAAACATTGTGATATTGGTTTTTTTTAAATATTTGAATAATGAAACCAATGCAGTATCACATTTTAAGACACCTGTATTACAACTAGATGCTTAACCAAGAAAAATCCTGGCCACTGTGCCTTAGCATTTTCTCTCAAGACTGGTACTCACCATTTGAGCCATAATGCTACTTCTGGTGTTTAGCTAGGCTAACTGAAGATAAAATTTTCATATACTTTCCTGCCCAGGCTGACGGAACCGTGATCCTCAGATCTCAGCATCCTGAGTAGCTAGGATTTACAGGCATAAGGCAATAGTGCCTGGCTCATTTGCTACAACCTTTAGTGTATTCAAGCACAACAGTTGTTTTGGCCAAAAATAAATAAATAAATAAATAAATAAATAAATAAATAAATAAATAAATAAATAAGTGGCTGTTCTCTATCCAGATGGAAGTCACCAGCTACTGAGATGTAGAAATAGGTGTTTAAGCCATGATGAGGGCAAGCAGCAGAGATCCAAAATCACATGTAGGAACCTGGAAGATAGCCTGTGCATGAGCGTCCTGAGGAGTCCTTAGGGTGGTGACATAGTCCCAAAAGTGCAAATGAAGCATGTGGGTGCAGTGTTTGTAGAACTGATGTTACTGTGAAGGTCACTGTTTGTCTTGAGCACCTGACATCTGCCAGGTGCTCTTGGGAAACTGTGTAGAGACTGGTGCAGTTATTGCCGCTCAGTTATGCTGGGATCTATTTAGAATTCTTGGCCATATAGGTACTGACTAAAGCCCAATCTCTGCTGCCATTTCTCAGCAGTCCAGGTGTGCAGTGATTCCCAGATGAAAGGGGGTGGTCCCCAGAGGGTACCGGAATTGATTAAAATCCACCTACAAGCCAATGTGAGTATTTTAGTCATTCCCATAAAATAAAATAAATGAAAACAAAGCTAGGGTCATATTTTCTTTTATTCTGCTGATGCCTTTTTTTTTTCCTGGTTCGGAGGTTGAACTTGGGGACTGGGCACTATCCCTGAGCTTTTTTTACTCAAAGGTAGCACTCTACTACTTGACCCATAGCTCCATTTTCAGTTTCTTTCGAAAATTTATTGGAGATAAGAGCCTCATGGACTTTTCTGCCAGGGCTGGCTTCGAACCATGATCCTCAGATCTCAGCCTCCTGAGTAGCTAGGATTACAGGTGTGAGCCATGGGCACCTAATGACTTTCATATCACTGTCTTTCTTTCTTTCCTTTCTTTCCTTCCTTCTCTCTCTCTCTTTCTTTCTTTCTTTCTTTCTTTCTTCTTTTCTTCCTTTCTTCATTTCTTTCTGGATACTCATTTCTAATAAAAATGGGATGATTTGTCATTCGATCCTGTAGAACTTTGTGGAGATATAAGCTGTACCATAAACTCATCTGTGTGTGGTCTTGTGATACTAAAGCATTGTGATGATGATCACTGCTCTTAATTGGTGTCTTAAGAATCTGAACAGAGAAAATGACTTAAATAAGAGCAATGGTCCCATGGACAAGGAATTCAAACACAGCTAAAGTTACTGGGAGGTGAGCAGAACTAGAACTAAGTAGAAACATGACTTCCTCTTTGCTCTACCCTGGAGTATAAGCTTTTCTCAGAGAAGTTACAGCTGTATTCACACAGGCAGATCTCATAGTAACCAGACAGTGTTTGTATACCAGAACCTTGGTGTATAAGGTAATAAGAACAATTAAAAAACAACCAGTAGCTTGGCACAGGTAGCTCACACCTGTAATCCTAGCTACTCAGGAAGCTGAGATCTAAGAATCACAGTTCAAAGCCAAATCAGACAGGAAAGTCCATGAAACTCTTATTTCAAAAAAAAAAAGCATAAAGCTAGAAGAGGAGCTATGGCTCAAGTGGTAGAGTTCAGCCTTGAGCAAATAAGCTAAGTGAGGATGCAAAGCCATGAGTTCAAGCCCCAGGCCCAGCACAAAGAAAACAACAAAAAATAAAACAAACAAGGGGAATGTAGTTCTACTTAGATCAAGTTATTATTGTGTCCTTATTCACTTGCTCAATAAATGTATTGTGGGTGCTACTGATAAATAATAAGAATCCCAAGTGTTCTACATAAATAACTTATTCTTTATAACAAACAAATGAAAAAGTAAGTATCCTTTAAAAGAATGTAACAAATAAAAATAAATTATCTAGTAGTGATGTTCCAAGTAACACAAACAAATTTAAAAATTTTACCAATAAATATAGAATATACTTATATTTATAATTTCACTGACATTTCTGACTTTGATAAATTAAAAATAAGACTTACCATATTACAAAATTTCAAACAGTTAAGCAGTTGTCATATTTTCTACCTTTCACTTGAATAAGATTTATACTCTCTGAAATATACCCTGGTATGTTTTAGAAATACACTTAAATTGCCATTTTTTTTAAAAAAAGAAAAGTCTTTTCTAACAACTTTTCTAACAACTCTCAATTGAGTTAATTAAAATGATAGACTTGGATAAATTAGTATTTATCATCGTCACCTCATGAAATAAAAATGTCTATAGGGATAATTATTTTTATTTAGGGTGATAAAGATATCATTACATGAATATGGAATATTACTAGAATTCAAAACAAGTAAAAAGAAGAAGCTATCAACTCAAAGAATAAGAGAATCTAAAAGAATCTTATTAGATTGTGATGGATAATAATATTTTTAATTTCTCAAAGCAGAAATTTTTTCTACCAGTAAAGCTAAAACCACCAATTACAAATATGGCTTAAAAGCAGTGATAAAAGCTAATGCAATGTAATTCAAAGGTGTTTATATCCACACTAACGCAGCCACAAAAATAACACCAAAGGTGTTGCCAAAATTATAATAAAAGCTAATGAATGAATAAATAAACCTAGAGAGATCACCTCTACCTTGCTTCTCTACATGTAAAAATAATCAGCATTGCTCCATTTTACATTATTTAAAAAGCAAAGAGAAAAAATGTAAGTGGGGGGAAACAATAACTACTAGAAAGTAGACTTTAAATACTTAATTGTAGCTTGACACCTATGGCTCACTCCTGTAATCCCAGCTACTCAGGAGGCTGAGATCTGAGGATCACAGTTCAAAGCCAGCTTGGTCATGAAACCCTGTAAGACTCTTAATCTCTAAATAACCAGTGAAAAGCCAAAAGTGGAGGTATTGCTCAAGTGGTAGAGTGCCAGTCCTGAGTAGAAAATGAAGAGACAGTGCCTGGGCCCTGAATTCAAGACCCTGTATCACCAACAGATTTTATATGAATAAATAAGAAGTAAGTATTTTATGTTAAAGTAAGTATTTTATGTTTATTTTATGTTTTTTTTTAAACACACAGCAAAGCTAGCTAATATAGATTTTGTACATTGAAAAGAAGTGTTCCTGAAAAATCAAAACAAATTGTGAAATGTGGGACAGGAACAAAGTGGTCAGATTGTGGGCAGTGAGGAAATCAATGATGGACTTCAGGCAAACCTTTATTCATATTATTCAGTGACAAAACTTCTTAAAGATGCCTCTTAAAGACTCTTGGAATAATCGGATGTGGTAGCTCATGCCTGTAATACTAACCACTCAAAAGTGAAGAATGGAGAGGATCACAATTCAAGGTCGGATGATACAAAAAGTTTGTGAGATTTGTGTTTGTGTGTGTGTGAGAGAGAGAGAGACAGAGAGAGAGAAAGAGAGAGAGAGAGAGAGAGAGAGAGAGAGAGAGAGAGAGAGAGAGAGAGAGAGAGATTCAACTAATATATTGAATGTATTAGAATGTTTATCATTCCATGTATGCAAGAGGCTTTAGATAGGACACTCACTGACTGTGAGTCTAGGCAAAAACTGAAGTTTGCACCTCAGAATTAGCTGAAGTAATGACCAGGTGCTGGTGGCTCATGCCTGTAATTCTAGCTACTCAGGAGGCTGAGATCTGAGAATCACAAGACTCTTCTCTCCTATTAATAAACAAAAATCTGGAAGTGGAAATGTGGCTAACATGGTACAGCACAAGACTTGAGTGAAAAAGCTAAGTAACACCTCCAAGCCCTGAGTTCAAATTTCAATACTGGCGCGCACACACACACACACACACACACACACACACACACACACACACACACACACACACACACACACACACACACACACACACACACACACACACACACACACACACACACACACACACACACACACACAGAGCTAAAACAAAACAGAAGCCTGGGGCTTGGCTCAAGTGGGAGGGCCTGGATTGTATAGTGCCATCATTTGAAACAAACTAAAACTAAAACTGTAACAAGCAAGCAAGCAAGCAAACAAACAAACAAAAACAGCTTTCAGGGAAGGAGAAGGATTGGGACTGGGGGGGAGGGGAGAGGCTGGGAAGGGATGTAAAGGGTAAACAAAGGAGGAGGCTGCAATGCTTGGTAAGAAATGTATGCATTATCCTGCCCACGTAATTGTAACTCCTCTGTACAGTATGTTCACAAATAAAATAAAATAAAATTTTAAAAAAATCACCTAAAAAAAAAAAAAACAGCCTTCAGGTTGCATGCTTTTTGAAATAGTACCTAGTTAGCATCACCTAGAAGGAGTATGGATCGTTATTGGTGATCTCTGGCCAATTACTACACAAATCAGAGGCACTCAGGAAAGAATTTGTCAAATTTTAAGAGGAATGAGCAGGAATAAACTAAATCCAGAAAAGAACAGCCTTTATGCTAAAAAAATAAATGTGGCAGGCCTCCAATGGTTAACTCTTGTAATCTTAGTTACTCAGGAAACCCAGATTAAGGATCTGAGGATTGAGGCTCAAGGCCAGCCTTTGAAAGAAAAGTTTGTGAGACTCTTTATCTCCAATTAGACCAAAAAGCAGGAGGTGCAGCTGTGGCTAAAGTAGTAAAGCATCAGCCTTGAGCAAAAACTCTAAGGGAGGGGCTGGGAAGTTGGCTCAGTGGTAGAGCCAGTTGGCTCAGTGGTAGAGCCTTGCATGCATGAGGCCCTGAGTTCAATTCCTCAGCACCACATAAGCAAAAAGAAAAAACCCGGAAGTGGCACTGTGACTCAAGTGGTAGAGCACTAGCCTTGAGCTGAAGAGCTGAAGGACAGTGCCCAGGCCCAGAGTTCAGGCCCCACAACCGGACCCCAAAAAAACCAAAAACAAAAAAACTCTAAGGGACAGTGCCCAGGCCCTCAGTTTAAGCCCCAGTACCAGCACAAAATAAAAACAATTAAATGTTATTTATATTTTATGTTGTTACATATATGTGTATCTAAATAGATTAAATTTATTGATTAAATAAAAGCAGATCCCTTTCTTGATGCCATTCTCAAAATTATTCAAAGACTAAATGTAAGATACTCACTATAATTTTTTGGAAGGAAACCAAGAGGCAAAGCACTGTACCATTGTGTTAGGCAACATTTTCTCAGAAACAGAAGAAAAAGCACAAATAACAAAAGAGAAAAGATCAAATCTTTAGTACATCAAAGTACACAGTAAAGGAAGTGAACAAACAGAATATCTTCAGGAGATAGCAGAAAATACTTTGGACATACATAACTAATAAGTGACATAGTATCTAGAATTAGCAAAGAACTCTCAAAAGTCAGTACTTTCAAAGACACCTGCCTCAATTACTTACATGGACAAAAGAAATGTTCTCCTAAGATGTTATGCTAATAGAGAATAATGACATAAAAGACATTCAAAGCATTGGTCTGCATATAAATGCACATCAAAGCCACCGTATTCTATTTCTTTGTATCCACTCTTTGGACTCCAGGCAAAAGACAAAGAACAAAATGTGGAGAAATTGAAACCTTTGTCTATTGTGACAAGAATGTAAAATGGTGCAATAGCATTGGAAAACAGATTGAGAGTATCTCTTAAGTTAAAAATAGAGTTATCACATGATAAAACAAATCCATCTCTAAGTATATATACAAGAGAAAGAAAAATATATGACTACACAAAACCCATATACAGAAATGAACATAGCTGTACATTCTAAAATCTCCCCTGGGTTCAGGTCATTAATTTCTTGTGCATGATTTAGAAATAATAAGGTTTCTAGCCCTATGTTTTTGTCCCTCTCAGCTATCCCCATTGGCTTATAGGGTATCTGCACTCTGAACAAACTCTATTTGCCAGAATGTAATAAAGACAAATTAATCAAATACTTTTCCAATTTAAGAGGTATTGCTTCCCCACAATAGCTGCTATTTTCAAAAGCACTATCACACTCTAAGAATGGTTCATTAGCTGAATGAGCATCTATGCTCAAAATTACTCTTTTTTGTGGCGGTATATTATATAATTAACATATTATATAATTAACATATCTCTAAAACCACCAACCTACTATTCAGCACTATATATTACCCAGCATCTAGAAACACCAACCTCTCTCAATCTTTCTTAACTCTGCTCCTAGTTCTCAGTATTTTGTTTCAATGGCATTCCACACTCATGTCTACAAACAGTTGGAAAAAAAATTGAGGATATAAATCTCCTTGAATGCTATGTTTACATCTATACTCTGATTTACAATGTGCTTAGTAGTTTCAAAGTATATAATTATCAGCATATGATACATAATATACTACAAAGTTGTTATTAAGAGATTAAAAGAGCTTTTTAAGATCTTGGGGATAGATTATCAGATAGATAGATAGATAGATAGATAGATAGATAGATAGATAGATAGATAGATAGATAGATAGATAGCTAGGCAGACAGAGAGACAGCTGGGTAAATAGATGAATGGATGGATAGACAAACATTATAGGCAGACACTTAGTTAGAAAGATAGGCAAATGTGTAGGTAGGTATATAAACAGAGGGAGGGAGTCACAGATGGATGGATGGGTGGATGGATGGATATAGCTGGATGATGGATGGACTAACAGAAGTAGATGATAGATAGAGCAACAGAAATAGAAAGATGAATAGATGGATGGATAGATAAATGGACAGGTGGGTAGACAAAGAGAAATGGATGGATGGATAGACAGAAATAGATGGATAGATGGATGGACAGATGAATGGATAGAAAGACAGGTAGATGGCGTTCAGAATGTTCTCTAAGCAAAGTTTCACACCGATTTTTTTCAAGTGTTTGATTTCAAAAGACTCTGTCCCAGGAGTTGTATACTGTCTTATGCCAGCTCTAACATAGCCCATCTCTGTCTAGCTTCTAGACTAGATGGAGAGAACTCAATGTGATTTAGAAAGAGATAGGAGCTATGTCATTCTCAAGTTTATGTGAGGATGGCCTTCAAGTTTTCCTTACAAGATATCGCAGGCCTCCGGCCTCTGGTCCATTTCTCAAATTCTCCTTTCTGACAATACTCTGGCAAGTCTTCCTTTCAATTAAGGGGATAGTTCTCTGAATACACTCGTATTTTGTTCTGCCATGAGAAACTGAGCTACATTCCAATTGTATCACTGCCATTCTTAATCATTCACATTCACCTTATATTTCTTATAATCAGTGTCCTAGAATTCACATACAAAGTCACTATCTTTTACATTTTCTGCACAGTCTTCTGGGTGGCTGAAGATTATAGAGAAAATTGTATAATTTTGCAGGGCAGCTCTATAAATCTTACCACCAGTTCATAAGCAGATAGTTTCATGTTCCCCTGCTCAGCTATTTTCCTCTCTCTAGGGGAATAATTAAATTCACTCTGCACAGCACATGATCCTAATCTTAAGAAAATGGATTTGAGTTTTCCCACTTTACACTTCTTTCTAATGTCTACATTTTCCCTTTATTGTTGTCACTGCCTTAATCTGACTTGATCTCCAAACTGGATATACCTTTTTCTAATAATACAAGAAAAGTACAAAGGGGACTAAGGAGATTTCATTTTTTTATTTTTTATTTATTTTTTTTGGTCAATACTGGAACTTGAACTCAGGGCTTAGGTGCTGTCCCTGAGCATCTTTGTACTTAAGACTAGAGCTCTACCATTTGAGCCACAGCACCACTTCTGGATTTTTCTGAGTAGTTTATTGGAGATTAGAGTCTCACAGGCTTTCCTGTCCAGGCAGAAGGATAAGATCTGTGGGTCAAGGTGTAAAGCCAGTCTAGGTAGTAAAGTCTTAGCTCCAATTAACCAGCAAAAACCTGGGAGTGAAGTGTAGCTCGAGTGGTACAGTGCCTGTCTTGAGTGAACAAGCAAAGGGACAGAACTCAGACCTTGAGTTCAAGTCCACATACTGGAACAAAAACAAAACAAAATAAAAACAGCTAACACAAGATAGAGAAGCAATGTTATGTATTACTATTGAAAGTAAGAGATCATTACAGATAAACCCAAATTTTGATAGTACTTAACTGTGTGATTTTACACATGTCTGGAATAATTAAATGGTATTGTTATTTTCAACTTCTTACCCCATGTACTAGGAACATCTATAATCAAAACAGAATTAATAATATACTCTGTTTAAGGTTGGTAGTAAGGAAACATTCTTTCAAAGGTAGAGGAATAAATTAAAAATTTTAAAGCCCATCTGCCACATTAAATGATAGAGTTTTACTTCTTTTGTATTAACAATTTTTCAAAGTACAGTTACATGCTTTTAGCCAATTGTACATTAAGAAAGTATTAGCAACACGCCCTCAAAACAAATCAACAACACTTTAGTGGAAAATTGTAAAGAAAATCAAATGAAAAACATGTTGTAATTAAGCAATAATAAAAGTTAAATAAATAAAATTTAATACTTTTTATGTGCTAGTATTGTGGCCTGTGCCTGGGCTTTTTCACTCAAGGCTGGTGCTCTACCACTTGAGCCATACCCTCACTTCTAGAGTTTTTGTGTTTAATTGGAAATATGAATTTTATGGACTTTCCTGCTCAGGCTGGCTTCAAATTACAATTCTTAGATCTTAGCCTCCTGAATAAGGTAGGATTACAGGTGTGAGCCACCAACACCCAGCCAAATTTAATAATGTGTATGTGTGCACACATACATAAATCCAAGGCATGAACTCAGGGTCTTGGTCCTTTCCCTGAGCTTGTTTGCTTAAGGCTAGAGTTCTATCACTTGAGCTATAACTCCACTTCTTGTTTTTTTGTGTTTAATCAGGAGTAAGAGTCTCATAAACTTGCCTGGACTGGCTTTAAGCCGTGATCCTTAGATCTCAACTTTCTACGTAGCTATGGTTATAGTGTGAGCCACTAGCGCCTGGCTCAAGTGTGACCATATAGCATGTAAAAACTGGATAAAATTCCATAGAATAGAAATATAATTAAAAGAAAAGAGAGGGGGCTGGAAATGTGGCTTAGTGGTAGAGTGCTGGCCTAGCATTCATGGAGCCCTTAGTTCGATTTCTTAGCACCACATAAACAGAAAAAGCCGAGAATGGTGATGTGGCTCAAGTGGTAGGGTACTAGCCTTGAGCAAAAGAGGCTCAGGGATAGTGCCCGAGCCCTGAGTTCAAGCCCAGGACCAGCCAAAAAGCAAAAAAGAAAAGAAAAGAAAAGAGAGTTGTGTAACATTTTTAAAGTTTGATTACAACTTTTCTTAATTGTGTGTGTGTGTGTGTGTGTGTGTGTGTGTGTGTGTGTGTGTGTGTGTGTGTGTTTGTATGTGTTTGCACTGGTACTGAGACTTAAACTCAGGGCTTTCTATTCCCACATGGCTTTTGCTCTCAAGGCTGGCACTCTACCACTTTAGCCATAGCTCTAATTTTTTTCTGGTTAATTGGAGATAAGAGACACATCGGCTTTCCTGCTGAGGCTTGGGTTCAAAATATGATCCTCAAACCTCAGCTTCATGAGTATCTAGGATTATGGATATGAACCACTGGTTCCTGATTTATTCCTAAAATTTTAAGTGGATAATGGGAAGCATTGAATCTCATTATTTTTCAGACTCTAATGGATATATTTAGAGTGAGACAACAGATTTCCTTCAAAATGTCAAAACTTACAATATGTGAAAAATTACATCTTTGGGAACTATTTAAGTGTATGATGAATATTTATGTCAGCTCCTAAGTATGTGAGAAGATACATAATTTTACAACACTTTTTTCAAGATATTTAAGGAAAAGGTTTGTAAACCATTAGTCTAGGCTATTATTATCTCTGCCTCATGGTTACTAAAATATATTCTTCTTTTTTTTTTGTTGTTAGTTGTAGAACTTGAACTCTGTCCCTCAGCTCTTCAGCTCAAAGCAAGTGCTCTACCACTTGAGCTACAGTGCCACTTCCACTTTTTCTGGTGTTTTTTCTGGTTTCATGGACTTTCCTGCCTGGTCTGGCTTTGAACTGTAATCCTCAGATCTCAGCCTCCTGAGTAGCTAGGATTACAGGCATGAGCCACCAGCTATTCTTATTACTAAACACAAAGTAGGAGAGTGATGGTTGGAAGAGGTAATGAAGAGGGCTGAAAAAGGAGCTAAAATTATTATTTCTAGTATTCAAGTTAAGCCCTTCCATTCATACCTGAGTTTTTCAATAGACTTACACTATAGGAAAAAAAAGGAGCTGGGCACCAGTGGCTCATGCCTGTAATCCTAGCTACTCATAAGGCTGAGATCTGAGGATATTAAGTCTAAGTCAGCCCAGGCAGAAAAGTCTATGGGGTTCTTATCTCCAATTAACCAATCAAAAGCTGGAAATGAATTTGTGGCGCTGGTAGTAGAACATCACCCTTGAGTAGAAAAGCTAAGCATGAATGTGAGGCCCTGAATTCAAGCCCTAGTATCAACACAGAAAGAAAGATAGAAAGGAAAGAAAAGAGGAACAGTATGTGTCTTGTTGAACCTTGGGCTCTTATGTCCACTATGATGTCTCATACATGGTTAGTGACAACTGAATACAAGCTGAAAATATGAAATAAATCAAGACCAAGACTATGAAAATATAAAGGACTCCATTACATTAATTGTTGAGAGTAATTCTGATGTCATAGATCCAACTATGGCTTGGTTTAGCCACATTTGGTTACTTGAGTGAGTTTCTCACTAAGTTCTCCTATGCTAACAGAATCCATGCAAAAATTTTTCTGTAATAACACTTTGGTTTGTCCACAAAAAAATGGAGCCATTTTTTTCACTTGAATTCCATTGCAGTGATCTTGTCCACTTGAACATAAACCATTAGAAGGCTTTCTACTTCTGTTTTCTCCATCCCTCTTATACTCAACTGTTGCTAATATTCCAGGTTGTTTTTTTTTCTTTTTTTATGCCCATACTGAGGCTTGAACTCAGGGCCTCATGCTCCCCCTTAGATTTCCAACTCAAGGCTAGCATTCTACCAGTTGAGCCACAGTTCCACTTCTGGCATTTTGTTAGTTAGCTGGAGATAACAGTCTCTCATCTGTGTCTGCCTGGACTGGTTTGGAGTCTCCATCCTCAGATCTCAGCCTCCTGGGCAGCTGGGATTATAGGCATGAGCTACCAGCACCTGGCTCTTATATTCAGTTCTTTCCATCTTAATTTCACTTTGCTTAGGTCCTGTTGTTTCTGGTAGCAAAGCCTAAGGCAAAAGCCATCAAGAAATTCTAAAACTCATTGTCTTAGATATTTTCCCCACATGGAGGAAGTAGAAATACTAAGATGTTATGGATATAAGTAAATTTGAAGACAGGGTAATATTCACATTAGCCTAGTAGGAAAAGAAATGCATTCCTAAAAGTCATTGTTGGAAAAATCTTAGTCAATTTTAAGATCATTTAAAACCTGATCGGTATTAGATCAGATTCTCTCAGAAAAGAAAACTACAGGAAGTGGCGCTGTGGCTCAAGCGGTAGAGCGCTCGCCTTGAGCTGAAGAGCTGAGGACAGTGCCCAAGCCCAGAGTTCAAGCCCCATGACTGACAAAAAAAAAAAAAAAGAAAAAGAAAATTACAATGAAAAAAAGTGACTTCCAGAAAAAAAAAAAAACACATAGAGACTTCAAAACATTGACTTAGAGGATTATGAAAATTAATACAGGACAATTTGACAGTTTGGGGGAATTGTAAGAACAAAAAGAATGCAGTGATCCTTGAAGATTATAAAATAGTCTAAAAAAAAGCAGAGAAGGTTTTTATCAGAGGCATGGGAGAAAGGAATACAAAAACATGTAATAAATTTCCCAGATACTGAGATGAAATATTAAAAAAAATTCCTCCCATATTATCAGTTTTATCCATTTCATTTCAGATCTTGAAAAGAAGGTCACTGAGACATAAATTTTAGTAGCATCTTGATTCTGAAAATAATAATATAGAGAAAATGGGCCATTTAGCATTGAGAGACTATGGTGCTAAAAATAAAGATGGCACACATAGTTCTTGAGATACTAATAAATTTTTTGGATAAATGACTGATATCTAAGAAATCTAATTTTTTAAATAAAAACTGGAAAGCAACGGCCCCACCATGTCTTAGCTGTGCTGGCTGAAATGAATTAAGTATCCACTGATCAACCTTCTGATACTTATAACTCCAGCTTCTGGAGTAAAATCAATCAGTCTTCCCCTTGGTATACATATAACAAGAAAAACACATCTCATGCCACCTTTAAGTAAACCTGAGGAAAATAATGTATGTGTAACAGCTTTGCAGATATAATTTAGAGTATTTAATTCTCTAGCCAGACTACCCCAAAGGAAACTAAGAATGATTCAAAAGCAGATGTTCCAGAGGATTCCCAAAATATAGATAGGCCTTTTTTTATGATTTTGTTCACCAAGAAGGATCTATTCATTTGTGAAATATGATTTCAAGCACTTGCATAAACATGCATGTACAACTATGTATCATGTGTCAGCAGGCATGCATATGATTTTTTTGATTTGTGTATGGTACTGAGGGCTTTAACTCAAGTTCTCAGCCTTGCTAGCCTGGTACTGGGTGCCCAAAGCCACGTTTTCGATGGACAGGGTCTTGCTTTCTACCCAGTGGCCTGAATCAGGATTCACCTATGCTCTGCCTACTGTCAGCTTCCTGAGGTCACTAGGGTCATAGACCCATACCAATGCATCCAGTTTCCCTCTGTGAAGACAAAAGTCCTCTGGGCTGGCCTGGCACTGCAATCCTCCCAATCACTGCTTCCCTGTAGCTTGGGTTGACAGGCATGTAGCCAACTATAGGGTGAAAAGTGAGGATTGTGAATGTTAGTGCATAGGCTGGCCTCAAACTGCTAACCTCCCATCCTCAGCCAATCAAGTACCTGTGGTTACAGATGTGAGCCACCAGTACCCATCCAGCATACATATATGAATTCTTTCTTCCCTTTCCTTCTTTATTTCCTTCCTTCCTTCCTTCCTTCCTTCCTTCCTTCCTTCCTTCCTTCCTTCCTTCCTTCCTTCCTTCCTTCCTTTTCTTTCTTCTTTTTTTTTCCTTTCTTTCCTTTCTCTCTCGATTTCTTTCTTTCTTTCTTTCTTTTTTTTTGGGGGGGGGGGTCCGGTCATAGGGCCTGAACTCTGTCCTGGGCGCTGTCCCTCAGCTCTTCAGCTCAAGGCTAATGCTCTACCACTTGAGCCACAGCACCACTTCTGGCTTTTTTTTCTTTTTGCTTATGTGGTGCTGGGGAATCAAACCCAGGGCCTAAAGCATGCAAGGCAAGCGCTCTACCACTGAGCCACCTTCCCAGCCCCTCTCTCTCGATTTCTTTCTTTCTTTTCCTTCCTTCCTTCCTTCCTTCCTTCCTTCCTTCCTTCCTTCCTTCCTTCCTTCCTTCCTTCCTTCCTTCCTTCCTTCCTTCCTTCCTCTCTCTTTTTTTTTTGTTGGATGCTTTTACTCAGGGCCTGGGAGCTGTATCTGAGCTTCTTCGTGCTCAAGGCTAGTGCTTTACAACTCTTAGCCACAGTGCCACTTCTGGTTTTTGAGTAGTTAATTGGAGGTAAGAGTCTCACTCAGACTTTTCTGCCCAGGCTAGCTTCAAACAGTGATCCTCAGTTCTCAGCCTCCTGCATAGCTAGGACTACAGGTGTGAGCCACCAGCACCCAGCTTAAAGGTAGGAATTTCTTTCCCTGTATATTGAAGGGGAAAAAAACACCACAAAAACAAAAACAAAAGAACAGGAGAAAAAAGTAAAGAGTAAATGCAAGCTAAGAGAGTGTCACAGTTCACTTCTAAACTGATTTGTATTAATGTGTGTTTTGATATTCAGGACCTGTGAATTAGAGTTCAATACTAAGACAGATTCCTTATTTCTGTCGCTATTAGTCCATGCCAAGAATTTGGGGAAATCTGTGTAACAAATCAAGGATTCATTGCACAGTATATATAATCCCAATGAGAATCCCAGCAGGAATATTTCCATACTGCATCCTAAAATCTAAAGTTGTTTGGGTGAAAACCAACTCCTTAGTCAAGACCATTGAGTAGATGAAAAGTACTATTACGGAATCCATTTTATGCCAAACAAATTGTATTTTCAAGTTTACAGTAACAAATAGATGATTTTTTAAGGATATTTTTAACTTTATTATCTTTAAGTAGTTGTACAAAGCGTTTTAAATCAGCATGTCAAGTTATGATCACAATGCATCTTGACCAATGTAACCCCTTCCATCATTCTTCCCCATCTCACCCAACCCCACCCATTTTCTCGATTTTCCTAGTTCTCTTTTCACCTATATGCATTAAATATTGTGACTGCATTCTCCCGGCCTTTCTTCTCCATTTGTCTCCCCCACCCCACTTTTGGCCACCACTCCCCCTCCCCATTGCCAACTAAAGTTACAGCTTCTTGGTATTTATTTTGATAGAATGTTAGTTGTTCAAAGGAGCCACACCACTGGAATCCTCTCCTTCATATACCATACTTTAGTTAATAAGTTTGTGTATATATGCATATGACCCTGTATATGTTTATATATATATATATATATTTATAATTTAGACTGAATGGTATTTTAATCCTCAAGTTGAAAATGAATAAATAAGACTGGAAAATTTAGTTGCTGGGTAATTTTGATTAGATTTAGATGAGAGAATTGGTTTAGAAACCATGGAAAAGTCAATAAGTAGCCTTATCTATAACTCCTCCAAACAATTTTTAAAAAGCTTTCATATCCATTGGTTTATATCTGCACCAGCATTAAGCTTACCAACAGATAAGAAATACAAAAGCTTACTCTAGTTATTCATCCAGCCAGACAGCCTGATCAAGACTAGCTTGTATTTTAATGTCATCACTGACTAGTTTTGATGATCTCAGCTGGAATAAAAACAATAAAAGTCTCAGATTGGCCTGCCATCTGCTGAAGAGCTTTTTATTGAAATACAAAGAATGATTAAGAGGTAAGTTAATAATTCCATTGTGTTCTATGACACATAAAGAAATAAAAGCCAGGCACTAGTGGCTCACATCTGTAATCCTAGCTATTCAGGAGGTTGAGATCTGAGAATCAAGGTTTGAAGTCAACCCAGGCAAAAATGACCATGAGACTCTTATCTCCAATTAACCAGCAAAAATCCAGAGCTAGAAGTGTAGCTCAAGTGGTAGAATGCCAGTCTTGAGTGGGAAAAGCCCAAGGAGAGTGTGAGGCTCTGAGCTCAAACTCTGGTACTGGCACAAAAGAGAAAAAAAAATCACCTATTTAAATACAACTCAAATTAACAGAGAACTTGACCTAAAGGCATAGGTGATGGCTATTTCCTTTGAAAACAGAGAAGGCAGAAAGTAAGTAACTATCTTTTAAAGTTTCTTTGTTTTGTGTGTGTGTGTGTGTGTGTGTGTGTGTGTGTGTGTGTGTGTGTGTGTTTTGTCAGTCGTGAGGCCTGAACTCTGGGCCTAGGTGCTGTCCCTCAGCTCTTCAGCTCAAGGCTAGCGCTCTACCACTTGAGCCACAGCGCCACTTCCGGCTTTTTCTGTTCTGTGGTGCTGAGGAAACAAACCCAGGGCCTCATGCATTGAGGCAAGCACTCTACCACTGAACCACCTCCCCAGCCCCTATTTTAGAGTTTCTTGCATTTAAAAACTTTAAAACAATTATTGAGCCAATGGATTGTGTTCTATCCTACCAAAATGATTAAAATATGACATTTATTTAGAATCAACAAAAATTTGGCAATCGTGCTTTCCTGCAAAGATCTCATCCAAATAAAGCTTCATAAATATTAGTCTCTTTTCTAGCAAAATATTCTGGCACAGACAACCACTTTCTCAATATCTTTATTACTATTATTATTTTTATTTGGCTTTTCTGCTCTCAAAAACTCCCCACAAATTTGATATCTTCAATAAATTCAAAAGAAATTATATTTAAAGTCATTTGTTAAGAACATGCTACATAAGCCTAGTGCTGATGGCTCAAACCTGTAATCTTAGCTACTCAGGTGGTTAAGATCTGGAGGATCAAATTTCCAAGCCAGCCTAGGGAGAAAAGTCTATGGTTTCCATCTGCAATTAACCAACAAAAGGCTGGACTGGAGCTGTAGCTCAACTGGTAGGGCACTAGCTGTGAGCAAGCAAGCTGAGAGCATGAGGTCCTGAGTTCAACCTCTAGTACATGAACAACAATGAAACAACAACAAAACCCTGGTACAACCCAGACCCAATCAGACATTGTTTATGGTTTATGCTTATCTTGAAGTCATTTATTTCTAAACCATTTGTATAATACAATTGGTCTTTTAATGACGAGTGGGTCACATAGTGAAACTTAATAAGAGAGTATTCAGTACTGGGCACTGATAGCTCATGCCTGTGATCCTAGCTACGCAGGAGGCTGAGATCTGAGGATCAAGGTTCAAAGCCAGCCTAGACAGGAAAATCCAAGAGACTCATTTCCAACTAACCACAAAAAGCCAGAAATAGAGGTATGGCTCAAGCAGTGAAGTGACAATCTTGAATGAAAAGGGCATTTTTTTTTTCAGCTCTCCAACCCTGAGTTTAAGCCCCAGTATAGGCAAGATTTTAGGAAATCACACTGGTTTCCTAGATATTTCATCATTGCCACTTTCTTATTGTAGTCTACTTCACTATAAGTATTAAATTATGTGAGTCAAGAAGACCACATTAGCATTATATTTATATCAAATATTTACCAACATTTTAATGATGATGTCAAATAATGAGTAAATGTTGAAGAAAAGATAAGTAGCATAACATTGTTCTCATGAAAACTGAAAGCATATAAATATTATTAAATTTAAGTCTCAGGCAGTTACCACTGGCTTATGCCTGAAATCCTAGCTACTCAGGAGCCTGAGACCTACAGGATGTAGGTACAAAGCCAACCTAGGCAGAAAAGTACTCAAAACTCTATCTCCAAAAATAACTAGCAAGGGCACTCAAGAAACAGCACTTTGGGAGGGGAAGGGGAAGCACAGAAATGGAGAGACAAAGGGTGAACAAATGTAGCAGTGGCACTCACTGGACACTATGTGGAAAATGAACTATACAACTTGTGGGTGGGGATGGGAAGTAAAAACTGGGAGCAAGGGAGGGAAGGGGTGACATTGTCCAAAAACAAATGTACTCTTTATATGACTGTACACCTCTATAGATCACCTTTATAATAATACTTGAATTTTTAAAGAGAAATAAAGAAACCAATATTTTAAAAAAAGAAAGAAATAGCTCACCACTGATAGGGCACTAGCTGTGAGCAAGCAAGCTGAGAGTATGAGGTCCTGAGTTCAACCTCTGGTACATTAACAACAATGAAACAACAAAATTCTGGTACATCCAGACCCAATCAGACATTGTTTTTGGATTATGCTTATCTTGAAGTCATTTATTTCTAAACCATTTGTACAATACAAGAGACTTATTTCCAATTAACCACAAAAAGCCAGAAGTAGAGGTATGGCTCAAGCAGTAGAGTGACAATCTTGAATGAGTGAGTATAAGGCCCTGAGATCAAACCCCAATACCACCAAAAAAAAAAAAAAAAAAAGACTAAGCAATATAATGTAAGGCTGAAATAAAAGGAAAAATGCTTTCTACCATTCTTATGTACTTGTTAGGGAATTTTATTGCCCTTGTAATGACCTATTTCTTTCATTAGTGGCCCATTTAATTCACCTCCTGGCTGCCTACCCATCCCATTCTTCAACAGATCTTCCTGCCTATCACCCAGTGTCTGTTCTGCCAAATAATATATCATCTTCCATCTGTTTAAAGTCCCATGTTCTTTCTGGCACAGCTCCGCCTCCGGCTTCTCTCCCAGCCACCTACCTTGTTACCCTTCCATCTGCTAGGATGACTAGCTTCTCTTCTAACCTATTCCCAACCTAAACGATGGCCAATTTTACACGTAAGCTGATTAGAAGTTGATTTCTTAAAGGGCTATTCTGGTTGCAATACTAACTTAACATACAATCTCAGAGGAGAAAGAAAATTAAAGGACATAAAAAGTTATACATGTATTTGATCTTTGAATGCTTCTACATAGTGAAGTAATTTACTGTTCCCGACTTCCTTCAAGGATGGTGTTTCAAAATGGACAGTACCACCATATAACCACTTGTTTTGGGTCGATGTTCTTCAGAGCCTTACTTTCCATTTATTTATTTATTTATTTATTTATTTATTTATTTATTTATTTATTTAATATGTCAGCACTAGGCTTGAATTCAAAACCTGAGCATTGTCCCTTCGCTCTTTGGGTCAAGGTTGGTGTTCTACCAGCCACAGCTCCATGTCTGGCTTTTCAATGATTAACTGGAGGTAAGAGTTTCACAATCTTCCCTGCCCAGACTGGCTTTGAACCATGATCCTCTGATCTCAGCCTCCTGAGTCGCTAAAATTACAGACATGGGCCACCAGCCTTTTAGATAACTGTACTCGGTTCACTGTTACAAAGTTTTTATTCACTAATTAGCATCAACCTTCTCTTATACTCCACATTCTCAAGACAGTCCAATTCAATTTTGTAGACTTAGTATAACAGAAATACTAACATTTAATCATTACAATTTCAATTTTTGGGGTTATATGTGCCTGTCCTGGGACTTGAAATCAGGGGCTGGGTACTGTCCCTTTGCTTTTTTGGTCAAAGCTAGCACTCTACCATTTGAGCCATAGCTCCACTTCCAGCTTTTTTGGTTAGTTCATTGGAGATAAGAATCTCACAGCCTTTTCTGTATGAGCTGGCTTCCTATCACAATCCTCAGATCTCAGGCTCCTGAGTAGCTAGGATTTCAGGCATGAGCCCTGGGTGCCTGGCTCCACTCTTTTTAAATCCCTGGTGCTCTCACTTGGCTTTTTCTCTAACAGCTGGTTCTCTACCACCTACTTCTAGTTTTTTGCTGGTTGCTTGAAACTTCCATCCTCAGATCTCAACCTCTTGGGTAGCTAGAATTACAGAAATGAATTACCAGTACCTGGCCTCATTGTTTCTTAATGTCTTTCTACTTTGAGAACAAGCCAATGCAATAAAACAAGTATTTTTTTTTTTTGGATGAATCTTGTGTGGTTTTGCCAGACTCTCTAGTTCTATATATTCAAATTCAGGATGGGCCTGTACTTTCAGTAGGAAGACATAAGTCAAATACCAGGGAGTAACCAATAGTCAGCCAAAATATTTGGTAAAAGTCATAAAAGACAGGAGTCACATGCTCAAATTTTTCAAACGGAGTTTGGAAGAGGACTATCCATAGAAATCCTGAAAGGAGGGGCTGGGAAGATGGCTCAGTGGTAGAGCGCTTGCCTTGCATGCATGAGGCCCTGGGTTCCATTATTCAGTACCACATAAGCAGAAAAAGCCGGAAGTGGTGCTATGGTTCAAGTGGTAGAGCACTAGCCTTGAGCTGAAGAGCTGAGGGACAGCGCCCAGGCCCAGAGTTCAGGCCCCATGACCGGACCCAAAAAAAAAAAAAAAAAAAAGAAATCCTGAAAGGGAAAATTCTGTGAATCTAGTAGAATGGAGAATTAGGTGGGTGTGGTTGAGAATAAACCCAGTGGAGTAGAAAAGTTATTAAGACTTCTGCTAGAATCAACTTCTTGATACAGATTTATTCTTGAAAAGTTTTCTGCAAATTTATGAGGCTTAAAACTCATTGGGACTATTTACAAAAAATTACCCACAGGGCACCTCCATATCATGCAAATATAAACTCTAACCATTTACATGTCAGGAACATATTGTAATAACCTATAACTTTCCCACAGTCTTAGTTAAATTATAGTTTATATAGTTTTCCACTTAAATATACTACATTGATTTTAAGAGCCCATAATGTATATCAACTATATTCTCTATGTATTTTTTTCCAAAACCTTATATTTGATATGTCACTACTTTCACTTTTCTTCTCTTCCTTTTTTATTATATCTCTTGTATAATATTTTTGATCTCCATTTAAATACCATGCCACAATAATCACCAATCAAATTCATTTTTGGTGTCTCACCTTATATAATTCAAGGTTGATGTTCAGAAGTTCTCCCAAGTATTGACTAGGGAGATTAATTAAAATAGTGGGAAATTGGGTCTAGACATATCCTAGGATCCTCACATGACCCAGGATTATTGATCTAACACTAATCTACCTATCTATTATCTATCTCTACCTATCAATCAATCATCTATCTATAACTACAATTTATTTTCCAGTTAGCTATGATCTATATCTACATATCTTTCAATCACCTTTCATCTATTTCTCAACTATTCATTTATCAATTGTCTGTAACTATTATTTATTTATCTTTCTATTATCATTCATCTACCCTATCTACACATCTTTTGATCATCCATCATTAATCACCTATCTATCTATCTGTCTATCTATCTATCTATCTATCTATCTATCTATCTATCTATCTATCTATCTATCTATCTATCTTCATCTACCAAGTATGTTAGATAAAATAGATTAATGATGTGGGTAGAAGCAGTGCTGCATGGATCCCTGTGCTTACACAATCGCCCCAAGTCAATACATTAATTTTACTGCTATATCTTGACCCTCAGCATGGAGCTTTTATTCTCCTACTGCCAGATCCAACAAGTAGCACTGCCATTAAACTCATTATCAGAATTTAGTATGTGTCATTAGGCAATAAATACCCTTAACCATTCAGGCTCCTGGCCCCCATTCTCCTTGTTTTCCTTTAGATACTATTTGTCTTGTCTAGCAGTTAATGAGCTACCTCAGTCAGGAGGCATTTGAGCCCCAAGACTCACCATGACTCAGCATCTGGACACCCCTTGTCACACAGGCAGTTACTTCTCCCTCCTGACTCTCCCTCCCTCAGGACAAACTCCCGGGTTTGAGTTTCCTCCTGTACCTGATTAGCTTTGAAGATTTAAGCACAGTAGATAATGCTGAGAACTCTGTGCCACAGTACCACCAGGCAGCTGACAGGAAACCCAAGTGATGTAGTAGCACTCAAGCAGAATTGAAATGCACTGTGAAATCTGGAGAACTGGCTTTCCAGTGCTCTTCTCAATGATCCACCCACCTTCCGTCCTTCCTTTCCTTCCTTCCTTCCCTTCTTTCCTTCCTTCCTTTCTTCCCTCCCTCCCTTCCTTCTTTCAATCTTCCTTCCTTCCTTCCTTCCTTCCTTCCTTCCTTCATTCCTTCCTTCCCTCCCTCCTTCCTTCCCTCCCTCCTTCTCTCCTTCTTTATGTCCTTACTCTTTCCTTCTTTCCTTCCTTCCCTTCCTTGCCTCCTTCCTTCCTACTTTCTTTCTTTCCTTTTCTTTTCTTTCTGTATTTCTTTCTTTTCCTTTTCTTTCTCTTTTTCATAAAATGATGTCTGTTTTACAAAGCATACTTGGCTTTGTCTATTTTTTGTTTCTGACAGATGATTTGCAAGCAGACTTTTGAAACTTAGTATCTATAAACCTACTTAAGGAAGTAAGCATATACAATATGTTATTTACAAAGTCTTAATAAATCCTCTTTTATAGTATGTACATATATATACATATGTACATACACATTTCTTGATAATATAAAATTAGTGCTGAAAAGCATCCTTAAGGAATTTCACAACTAAAATCTCTTACTGGATATCTATTAATGCTACCTGCACATTCTAAAAAGATATTCAGGAATTCCCATTGTGCTAAATGTCATTTGTGTAATTATTATTCCATGCTATTTAAGCAAGCAGTTTTAATTCACAAAGACCTCTGACCAAGGTAGTAGCATCGTACTATATTTTCCAGTTTGCTGAGCTTTAGCAAATTCTATTAACTCTTCCATTGTGGGCTCTAGAACTGTTTAATTTTTAAGACAAGAAAGAAATTTCATCCATTTATTTAGAAATAAGGCATTCTCATATGAAGAAAAAGCAAACAACACACACACACACACGCACACACATTGTGGGCTCTAGAACTGAGTTTAATTTTTAAGACAAGAAAGAAATTTCATCCATTTATTTAGAAATAAGGCATTCTCATATGAAGAAAAAGCAAACAACACACACACACACACACACACACACACACACACACACACACACACACACACACACACACCACACACACACACCCCACCCCACTCCACCCCAGTTAAAAGTCAAACTGCTTAGTTTCTGACAAGGTCTTCCCTCAAGGACAGGTTAGTCCAAATTGTTTGAATTCCATATCCTCAATTTGTATGCAACACAGTCTTTGGAGAGCCTCGGTGCCTTGGCTCTCCTTCTGGGAGAAGGATTGAACATTTGGGGTTTCTAGCAGCATTCTTCATTTGAATCTGAAAATGTTGACATTAAGGACATAATGAGAGCCAAAGTAAAGCCCCAGCCCTACACAAACTTCACTGGAAGGTAATTTTCACTCCTCCATTTGGCTCAGTGCAGCTCCTCCCTCTCCAGCGGCAGTCTCCCATCAATTCAAACACAGTTGGAGCTCCTGTGCATTCTTGAAAAGCTTTTGCATGCAAAATAAACCATCCTCAGATCCAATTCAGTTAGATCGGTAAATAAAATCACCTTTCATTAACGTAACAATGGAAACTCCTTCCCATTACAATACTATGGCAAGTCATCCCATTTCAAATATTGTAGCTGAATCTGCATTATCCCATATCAGCACATTAGGTTTACAATTCCCTAACCTAGAGGGGGAAAAAAAAAAACCCTTGGACTTACCTCATCTATTGGACTAGGCACAGTTCCGTTCTGGGTATAATATCTATTGCAAATTGTCCATTTGAATAAATGCAGGGCCAGCTCTGCCACAATCCGCCTCAATCCTGCAGCAGAAGGCAAGTTAAAAGGACTTCAAGCTGTGACCTCAGAGGCGGGAGCAGCCGCTCCCATCCTTCAGCCAACCTTCTGGGGAAAGCAGGTTAGTGGGCTTGCCACACAGCCACACTTTCAAATAAAATCACTCTGGGTTGCAAGCTGGGGATTTACATCTTCCCAATTTGGCTGGCCCGGAGTCAATGCCGCCTCTATACCTGCAAATATTCAGCATGGCACTGCAGTCACTTAATGCAAGAAACTCTCTGAGCCGACTTCACAAACCGTCATTCTGTGTAGAGACTAGAGAATGAGCACGACATGCATAATTCATGCACTGAAATCTTCAATGCACGTCCTGTGGCTGCTCTTCTAGCCAGTAATGGGCTATTGATCACCTCATTCCTAAGACAATCACAGCGCCCGGATTGGTTTATTTCTACAAATAAAATGACGGTCGAAATCAGAAGCCTCCACCCCTGCAGCAGCCACTCACATAAAACGTTCCCAGAGATGAGAAGAAGATATTTGCATACTGCAGGATGTTTAAACTGGACGCTCATAGGCAGAAATGCTACAGCATGGGTTTTATGCAGAAGATGGACTAGCTACGGATTCAGGATGAATATGTCACATTATTAATATGATATAGAGGGTTTGGGTTTTTTTTCCCCTACTGAGACTACCATTTATGGAACATCAACAAGGATAAATGAAAATTAAGAATAGAAGAGAAGGAGTGAGAATGAAAGAGAGAGAGAGAGGTGGTTGTAAAACATTAGGTTGGGGGGGGCTGGCTCATCCAAATGATCTTTCTTAGAAGAGTTTAATTGTAAGTAATTAACTTTAAAATAGTTAAAAATTACCCTTTTCTTTAAAAAACATCAACACATTCAGGGTACATGTGGCTCACACCTATAAAATCCTAGCTAACTCAGGAGGCTGAGATCTAAGGATCTAGGTCTGAAGCCATCCTAGCATGAAAACCTGAGAGACTCCAAACCACAAAAAAAAAGAGCCAGAAGTAGAACTGTATCTTAAGTGGTAGAACAATAGCCTTGGGATAAAAAAAACCTCAGGGACCACACCCATGTCCTGAGTTTAAGCCCCAGTACTGGCATAAATAAAATTAAATTTCTTTTTTCTTTTTCTTTTTTTTTTAGGGAGGCTAGGACTCAAACTCAGTACCTGACACTTCGGCCACTAGCTAGCGCTCTACCAAATGAGCCTAGTCTCCAACTCCAAAATTAAACTTATAAAATTATCATAAGAGATAGATGTGATTATGAATAAGCAATTTTATTCTGGTGATGTCAGAGGTTGTGAGCTTGCTTTCACTTGGAATTTAAGCTAAGAACACAGCTTTGCCTTCTCTGCCTGGGAAAGCAAGTTTTAAAACCAAATAAGGAAGCTAATATCCATCAAGGGAAAAATGACAGCACTTTGAGATGTCATAGTCTTAGCAGAAACATTATAGGTGGAGACTTATGTAAAAGAAACAATACAGAAACAATCCACATTTACTTCTCAAAGTCTCCTGGATGTGAAACTAATTAAGCCTTTAAAAAATTGTGTGTGTGTGTGTGTGTGTGTGTGTGTGTGTGTGTGTATTACCAGAAGAGGGCTAGGTAGATGTTCCTCTGAGTAACACCTACCAATGGTTTAAAAATAAGCATATGATCAGACACACATACCCTAGATTTAAAATAAACCAAGATTTCAGAGCCAGCAATAATAAGAAAAAAAGCAAAACACAAAAACATGAAACAATATAGCATAAGAACAATAATGAAAATAGTAACTCCCAAAAGAAAAAGGAAACAGTAAATAAGCTTTGAATGAAAATGATGGAAAAAACAAAATCATATACTCTCAGATAAAACAAAATCTAAAGCTGTAATAGCCAATTTCCATTTTCTGGAAGTCTGGCTGTTGCTAAGGAAAAAAATCACTAGCTGATCTTATCAAATGGATAGAAACCAGAGATGGCCACTTTAGACCCATTTGCTATCTTTCCAATATTTTGAATTTATAATGCACAGATAATATAGAGTAAATGTAATAGAGTCAATAAGACAAACCAAATTTGGGAAGGAGGGCAGAAGGAAGGGAGGGTGGAAGGAAGGGGAAAGAAAAGAAAGAAAAAATAAAATTATGAAAAATGGGGTAAAGAATTCTATTTACCAAAGTTCAAATGCTTTTCAGTTTAAAGGATAGGGTACTAGATTACATTTTGTTCTCAGAGGCTGAAGACATTCTAGTTTCTCTCTATGTGTTCTACCAGTACCATAGCTACACCCTAAATTGTGGTCCTTTCACTTATTTTGTTTTGTTTGTGCCAATACTAGGGCTTGAATTCAGGGCTTCACAACTTTTTCTACTCAAGAAGTGGACTCTATTATTTGAGCCACACTGCCACTTGTGCCTTTTGTTGGTTAACTTGAGGTTGGAGTCTCCCTCTTGGATTTGTCTCCTTGAGCTGGCTTCAAATCTCCATCTTCAGATCTCAGCTTCCACAGTAGCTGAGTGGCATGAGCCACTGACACCTGTTACCTGGCTTTATTTATGTATTTAAAAATATTTACTATGTACTTTCTACAGACAAAAAAAAGTGCTAGATGCTGAAAAGCAACTATGTATACTTCATGCTGCCTCCCAAGTTCATATGTTTGTGTTGAAAGCACAACTCTGCTACAATGAATGAATCCATGCAATCACCATGATACACATTAACCTATGTAAATGGCGAAATCACTAAAGTGTCTCTATTTAAAACTGGTGTTTACATTGTAAATCCCTATGCCTATATGCTATGAAACAGGAAAACACCAACTCTTATTATTTTTACTCCACTCTGTGATTCATAGCCGAAAGAAATATTGGCTTTGCTCTCAACCAAGGGAGCATTAGGAAATGATTCATCGAAGGGGGTGATATTTCAGGGAACGGAATAATATATTGGAAATAGCACCAGCTTTAATGTTGGCAAATTTAAAATTCAATTCTGTCTTTCCTGAATTTATGTGACTTTGGACATGACATTTGCATTCCTTAAGCACCAATTTTATCATGTACAAAGGATGATACATATGTATTTCCATAGGGTTTTGTGAGAATTATAGAAATAACAAGGCATAATCATTAAAGTACAGTTATTTTAGTCAGCTGAGAGAAGTTTAAATTTACTTCATATGAAGTGGGAAGAAGCCATGTAAGATATTGTTTTTATTTAGGACTCTGACTTGGTTTTTCTCTCTCTGCCCCTTCCCCCAAAAGAAAAATAAATGAAAACATAAAATAAATGACTACTAGCTACTCAGGAGGCTGAGATGTATTGATTGCCAGTGTTAGCAAGCCTAGGAAGGAAAGACCTTGAGATTCTTATCTCCAATTCATCACATGAAAACCAGAAGTGAAGCTATGGCTCAAGTAGTAGAACATCAGCTTTAAGCAGAAAAAGCTAAGGGACATTGCTCAGGCCCTGAGTTCAAGCCCCAGTACCTGACAGTGTACACACACACACACACACACACACACACACACACACACACACAATCTACTGGTAGTAGGAGAAAATAGTAATATAATGAGATCATAATATTAGATAATGAAAAAGAATTAAACTAGGAACAAAATAATGAGTTGGTATGAACTTTGACACATATCTAGTAGACAATCAGATAGTGAGGAGCTTATTAGTTTGGGGGATAGCTAGGACTATTTAAGCTGCAGAAGTTTTAATAAAAGAGCTCAAGGTTCGAAGTGCACAGTTTAAAATAGAAAGGAAAAAAGTAGAGAGCTATTATCTCATGCCTGTAAACCTAGCTACTAAGGAGACTGAGATTTGAGAATTCCAGTTCAAAGCTAGCCCAGTCAGGAAAGTCTGTGAGACTCTTATCTCCAAGTAGCTGCCAAAAAAGCCAGAAGTGGAGCTGTGTCTCAAGCAGTAGAGTGCTAGCCTTGAGTGAAAAAAGCTCAGGGGTAGCTCCCAGGCCCTGAGTTCTAGCTCCAGGAGAAGCATACACACACACACACACACACACACACACACACACACACACACACACACACACACACACACACACACACACACACACACACACACACACACACACACACACACACACACACACACACACACACACACACACACAGAGTAGAGAATGAAATTCTGAGATTTAGATAGATCAATGTACACAATAACCTTCCATCTTAGTCACATTCCTGTTTCTGTGCCAGAATACCTGAGTAAAGCAACTCAAATGGAGGAAGACTGGGCAGAAAAACATACAAATATCATATCCCAGGTTGCAATTACTTCTGAGAAAAGGATGGAAGGAACAGTTGGAAAGGCAAGACACATGCATATAGAGAGAGAAAGACAGAAAAAAAGTGTCAGAAATAATCCATGATGAATCATAGTAGTAGGCCATTACCTATCAAGAATTAACTTGAGTCACACCCCCACTTCTAGCTCTTTGCTGGTTAACTGTAGATAAGACTTTCATAGACTTTCTAGCCCATGCTGGTTTCCAACCATGATTCTCAGATCTCAGCTTCCTGAGTAATTAGAATTACAGGCGTGAGCCACCCAGGCCTGGCTAATAAAACAAATAATGACAAAGAAATACACAGAAATATAATAATAGCAAGAGATTTTCATATACCTAAAATCTAAGAAAATTAATAAAAGAAATCACTGGCTTCAATAATACCACAGACTCAATTACTCTACCAGATATATATGTACTGACAAAACAATTACATTATGGTTACAGTATACAAGAGCATACTTTCAGCATATATGTAGATGTGTAGCTGTATACAGTATAAAGCTTTTAATTAAGATAATATCTACCTCACACAACTATAAATATATAACATACACTAATGCACACTCATTCAATCCCAAAATGAGACTCTATACTGACTCCAAGAAACACAGGTTGGTTGAAACTACTTTTTTCCATGCATATATTTACTATTATTAATTGTTTTTTCCACATATATATTTAAAATGAATCTCTACAGTTGTAAAGTTCTCTAGGTACATAGTAACTTAAAACCAAGTTTGGACAACAATATCATAGTCACATGCTTTCCTTTATTTATAGATAGATTTCTAATGTAAAAAATAACTGTTATACTTTTATTCAATGTGCATGTACGTGTGCGTGTGTGTGTGTGTGTGTATGTGTGTGTGTGTATGTGTATGTGTCTATCTGTCTGTCTCTGTGTCTATCTTTCTTTCTGACTGTGTACTAGTGCTTGAACTCTGGGTCTCTTGTTCTGGCTCAGCTTTTTGACACTGTACCACTTGAACCATGCCTCTAGTTCCAGCTTTTTGCTGGTTAACTGGAGATAAGAGATTCTCAGGTTTGTCTGCTTAGGCTGGCTTGGAAGAGAGATCCTTGGATTTCAGCCCCTTGAATAGCTAGAATTATAGGTGTGAGACTTTGGCACCCAGCCTGGATGAGCAATTTTGGATAGACATATCTAAGAACATATCTTACTTCCTACTGAAAATGAAGCCTCCTACTAGGATGATAATGTATCTGTAAGTTCTTTCATAACAATTTGTTTTGGTGAAGTTGCTGCAGAAGTCAACTTTACTTCTTCATGAGGAATTCTATCTTGAAACTAGCAACTGTAATTTCCTGGAAAAGATCTACAATATTTGTCCTATGAAATTAATGAAGCAGTCTTAAAAGTATCTTGCAAACAACAACTAGTTTAGTTTTACAGTGTCCTGTAAGAATCTATTAGAATAAAATGGCACTTCACTGAAATACACGAAGATTTCAATTAAAAATAGATAATTGTTTTAAAGGAAATATTGACAGCCTTCATTTCTGAGGATAATGAATATGATCTTGACCATTTTCTTGGTGCAAAATGATCACCATGAAAAATCTCTGGCCAAGGGGACCATTATACTGCTCTGGATTAATTGTCTGAGCAATAATTCAGCTGAGAGACACAAAGCAAAACAAAAAAGGAAGGGAGGCCAAAGAAAATCAGGAATGGGACCCATGTACATCTATATATGTGTATATGCACACGCATGCACCCAAAAACAGACACACAGACACAGACACAGACACAGACACAGACACAGACACACAGACACACACACACACACACACACACACACACACACACACACACACACACACCATGGAGGCCTGCAGATGCAAATATAAACAGTAACACTTAGCTATGTTTCACTGGCTAACAGAGACTTGAATCTTTTCTTTTGTAAATGTTCACTGGTGTAGGCTGTGGGTCAAAACATAGTCTGGTGCCAAGAATTTAATGGTTCTTGTCCTCAACGCTTAGAACCAGCGGTCTATTGGAGTCCATCCATAATGGCTTAGGAGAGCATATTTTAGTTTCTGGGAATTTGGTAAGCCAGTTTTGAAATATAGTCTTTAATAATAATTAAGAAATATAAACTTGTGATCAAATAAGTTCCATGGAAAAATAATATGCAAGATGCATTGTTTCTTATATATTTTAATATAATCAGTACTTTATAGTTTATTTACATACATTTCATCTGGAGAATGGAAATAGTACATAATAATGTGCTATTTGGTATCTTTTCTGACTTTATATTGGTACCATGAAATCATCCATATTGGAAATAATTGCATGACAAAAATCAGCAAAAGCTAAGAATTATGTTTTGTTTTTCCTTTTCTCTTGGACAGAGTCATTTTTATACCATTTACCAGGACATCTCAACCCACAACTCAGAAGTTCTAGAATTTTTAAACAACACACACTAGCTGGATGCTGGTGGCTCATACCTGTAATCTTAGTTACTCAGAAGTCTGAGATCTGAAGGAACATGGTTCAAAGTCAGCCAGGCAGAAAAGTTCACTAGATTCCATTTTCCAAGTAACCACCAAAAAGCAAGACTACAGGTACTGATCAAGTGGTAGAACCCCAGCCTAGCAAGTATGCTGTCCTGAGTTCAGTGAGCCTTAATTTATTCCAATGATATCATTTTTCAATTTTAATACTAACATTACTCATAAAGTTTTCAATTAGTATTACCAGTATAGATAGACAGAAACTGAGTAGACCTCCTTTTGTGTGTGTGTCTTGGGCCTTGAACTCAGGGCCTCACACTCTCTCTTAGCTTTTGCACTCAAGAATCCTACCACGTGTGCCATAGCTCTACTTCCAGATTTTTGGCATTTAATTGAAGATAAGAGTCTCATGGACTTTCCTTTCCAGGTCTGGCTTTAAACCAACATCTTCAGATTCAGCCTCTGGAGTAGCTAATTATATAAGATGACCCAGTTGAATTAACCTTTTATTGGCCAACTGAATAATCACTGAACAGAAAACAATCACTGAACATAAAGGTAGTGTTTATTCTATGAGGATATATACATTTTCCCTGTTGAGCATTGGAAAGCAGTCAAGACATTTTTAGGGGTGATTATACTTCCAGAAAAACAGAAACATTAGTAAATCATTCAAGTCAAATTCATAGAAAAATATTATATAAAATAAAAAATGTATAGCTGGGCACTGGTGGCTTATACCTGTAATCCTAACTACTCAGGAGACTGAGATCTGAGGATCATGGTTCAAAGCCAGCCCAGGCAGGAAAGTCTGTGAGACGTACTTCCAATTGACCACCAGAAAACCAGAAGTGGCACTGTGGCTCAAGTGGTAGAGTATTCACCTTGAGCTGAAGAGCTCAGGGACAGAGTCCAGAGTTCAAGCTCCATGACCAACAAAAAATAATTAATTAATTTAAAAAATGTTTTAAACCATCTGATTGCTTCCCTCATCTCCTAACATTAAAAACATCAAAACATTAAAAGTGCTACATGGCAGCATAATATAATGTGATATTTAAAGTTAATATTTAAAGTTAGCCTCAAATGTATATTTTCCTATGGTTGACCAGGGCAATAAGGTAACTACCTAAAGAGGAATAGTAGAAATTTTTAAAAGTACAAAAAAAGTACAAAAGATTCCTCTTGAAGGAATAAAAACCATAATGAAGTCTCATTATTTCTGACAGCTTCTAAGAGGGATCTTATGAAGTACATTCATAGTTACGAGTCAGTCTTTCAAGCCTTAACTAAGATTTTCAAATTCTTGCAAAAATGAAGTGCGGGTAGGATCTCCTACGGAGCCCTTGAGGAAGACTGGTTTTGGAGGAGCAGAAGACTTAAACTGTAGAACAGGATGGTAACTGTTTTTAAACCACACTAGAACCATATTCAGCCTTTCTGAAGTCAGGTCTTTGAAAATGTATACCGTTAGAGATCTGCTGAAGAGGAAGTCTCTAGTTAATACTTTCTAGATTAGAACACTGCTCACTTAGCAGGAATTTAAGAATCAGCCAGACTCCTGTGACTCAGGACTTACTCCTGTAATCCTACTTACTCAGGAGGCTGAGATCTGAGAATTGCAGTACAAAGCCAGCCTGGACAGGAAAGTCTGTGAGACTCTTAGTTTCAGTTAACCACCAAAAAACCAGAAGTGAAGCTGTGGCTCAAGTGATAGAGGGCCCAATATGAGAGAAAAAAGCTAAGGGACAGTGCTCAGGTCCTAAGATCAAGCCCCAGTACTGCCTGCCCCGCCCACACATACACACACACAAAAGGAAGGAAAGGAAAGGAAACAAGGGAAAAAAGAGGAAAGAACATGAGAAAGAAGGAAGGAGGGAAGGAAGGAGGGAAGGAAAGAAGGAAGGAAGGAAAGAAAGAAGGAAAGAAAGGGAAAGAGAGAGAGGGAGAATTAGTCTGGAGCTTTTCAAATATAACTAGTCTAGCCCCCTTTTCCTGAAAGTATATATCAAAAAGAAATTAAATTATATGATTATATTTAATACATAATTTTATATTCAGGGATTTTATACTCTTACTTCTAGCCCAAGTACTTTTTTAGAATCTGTGGCACAACATAAACTATTGTTTTGTGCAAATAGTCGTAGTTCTATGACCCTCTATACTATTATGACTGATACTACAAAATAATCTTATTACTTTTGCCTTCATTCAAGGCATAAGAAGCTGCAAATAATGCTGATCTCATAACTAACAAAAATAAAAACAAGATAAACTACAAAAATCTAACTTAGAAAGCTGAGATCACATGATAACCATATAACCTAAAAACCAAACAAGCTTCTCTAAGGAGAGATAAAGCACAAAAAATGTTTTACTTGCTGAAGAGGTATCTCAGAAGGGGCAATAAAGGCAGTTAAAAAATCATCAGCTCACTGTTCAAGAATTGCAGAGATCACATGTGGGCTAGCAAGTCACGCTGAAACATCAAGCATGCCTACAAAAAGGAAAACTTCATTCTTTTGCAGGCCCCCTCAGCGTCCTCTGAGTGTGTACAAGAAGACTGGAGCTAGAGGAAGGGATCAAAGCACCCCCTTCAGTGATAAAGTTGGAATTTGGAAGTGTGGAGGAATAGGTGTGAGACACCATACCCTTCCCTGGACTTTTGTCTCTTACAAAGTAACCACCAATGGGCCATTGTTAAGAGGTATCCTGGCATCCCAGGCAGAGAAACATTACAACTAAGGGAATGGACAAACAATCAACCAACCAACCAAAGAACCAACAAAACCACTCTGTGTTCTCTTCTACCACTAGAGAGATCTTTGGCATAGGTTTTTAAAGCAATACCAAACATCAGACATCTCCCATTGCCGGGGACAGTCAGGAAACTCTCTCAAGACCAGTTGAAAGGACAAGGTCCTTTGGCTGTTATTGGATAAGGGACAAGACAGCATAAAAGCCCTCCCTAAGACTGGGGCTAGAGCAGAACAGAGAAACCAAACCCCATTCTCCAGCATGAATCAAGTAATAGCACTTTGCCTTTGGGATGCTGAGATAAGCTTGGAGACAGATGGCCTTTGTGGGTGTGGCAATGTTCCAGTCAAACGCAGATAGATAGTGGGTGGGAATTGATCTTCAGGCTATAGTTTGAAGATCCTTGATCTAGAGAAAAATAAAGGTCTACTTTGTATAAGTGAAATCACTGAAGATGATTATAAATAGAAAATAAAGCCAGGTGCCAGTGACTAAGAAGCAGTACCCAGACCTGAGTTCAGGCCCCAGTACCAGCACAAAAAAGAAGGAAGGAAGGAAGGAAGGAAGGAAGGAAGGAAGGAAGGAAGGAAGGAAGGAAGGAAGGAAGGAAGGAGGGAAGGAGGGAGGGAAGGAAGGAAGGAAGGAAGGAAGAAGGAAAGAAGGCAGGCAGGAAGGCAGGCAGGAAGGCAGGCAGGCAGGAAGGAAGGAAGGAAGAAACTTGTCTACTCATATCTTTAATGACAAAATAAAGTTATGTGATAGAAGTTATATTAGGTCATGGATTTTTTTCATCCATTCATTTCCAACTCATTTAAAGAAATGTCTTTGCTGTAAAATGTAAATATTTAAACAAAAGTAAGTGGGGCTGGGGCTAGGAAGGTGGCTCAGTGGTAGAGCGCTTGCCTTGCATGCATGAGGCCCTGGATTCTACTCCTCAGCACCACATAAGCAAAAAGAAAAAAGCCAGAAGTGGTGCTGTGGCTCAAGTGGTAGAGCGCTAGCCTTGAGCTTAAGAGCTGAGGGACAGCGCCCAGGCCCAGGGAGCGCTAGCCTTGAGCTGAAGAGCTGAGGGACAGCGCCCAGGCCCAGAGTTCAGGCCCCATGACTGGACCCCCCCCTCAAAAAAAAAGTGGGGATTTCCAGGTCTCTATGTTTCCTATGCTTTTCTGACTCAAACAAAACAAAAAAACAAAAAAAACCAGTGGTTAGACTGGGAAGGTGGCTCAGTGGTAGTGGGCTTGCTTTGAAGGCATGAGGCCCTGGGTTCAATTCCTTAGCACCACATAAACAGAAAAGGGTGGCCATAGTGCTGTAGCTCAAATGGTAGAGCACTAGCTTTGAGCTAAAGAGCTGAGGGACAGTGCTCAGGCCCAGAGTTCAGGCCCCACAACTGACAACTAAACAAACAAACAACAACAACAACAAAAAACAAATAAAACCAGTGCCCAAAATGTATTTTACAGAAAATACCCAAGAGAGCCTAAATCTAAATCTACTGGCAATTATACTGACACAGATCCCAAGACTGGTGACAGCCACACTCTGCTCTGGGATAAACATTTATTTTAGTCTCCACCATTTTTTTAAACAATCCACAGTATACAGTCTTAAAAGTACAAGAAATTCAGAGAATTAGGGAATTGCACCCTGTGGTTAAGAGAATCAAATCAATAGCAGAGGAACATTCTAGGATTGAAAGTTATCTGAAAAGATGCAGCATTAAAAATGTATATGGTGTGCTGGGCACTGGTGGCTCATGTCTGTAATCCTAACCACCCAAGAGGTTGAGATCTGAGGATAGAAGTTTGGAGCCAGTTTAAGAAGACTCTTATCTCCAATTAACAAGAGAAAAGCCAGAACTAGAAGTGGCCCAAGTGGTAGAACGTCAGCCTTGAGCTAACAGTGCTCTGGCCTTGAGTTGAAGGCCCAGTACCAACACAAAAACAAAAGCAAACCAGAACAAACAAACAAATATGGGTTTGGTGGCAAAATAGTCAAGATAAATAAACCAAAAGAGCACAGTACAAGCTAAGCCAGTACAGAAGTAAGGCTGATAGGATTCCTGGAGAGGAAACACTTAAATTAACCATAAAATTTCTAGCTTAAGCTAATGAGTTTCTGTTGACATTAACAATAAAACTGAAAGCCAGAACATACCTATCAGGATAGAGTGAATTATAGGAGTCTACCTCATCTCCTCTGCCTCAACAGAGCTATCTATTTCTTATTTTTTGTACATTTTTTTATTGTAAAGAGAGGAGTTAGTTACAGTTACATAAGCAAGGTAATGAGTACCTTTCCTATTGAGCACTGTTGCCTCCTCCTTTGTTTTCCCCCTACCATCCCTTACCTCCCACCTCCACAACTACACCCCCCCACACACACACTCCGGGCCCCCATCGCCAAAGTTGTAAAGTTAATTTTCAACATAGTGTTTTGTACATCTCATTATTACAATGGGTCAACCTGTATCCCTATTTAAGCATTTTGTTTTTTCCCTTCCCCTCCCCAAATTAGAGAAGTGTATGTACAAGATGCAGGGTACCGACATCAAATACAGTGAAAACGGGTTATACCATGGAGGAGGAACATACAAAGCAACAAAAATATCACATGGTACATTATAAATCCGTTAGAAACAATAGCAAGAAAGAAAAAAGATATTTGTGTCCCTATCTTGGAGTTCATTTCACTTAACATCATCTTATATGGTCATATGTACATAGCTTTTGGCCTTTTCTGCTTATCCTACACATGTAGTAGTTATTGCAAATAAGGGAAACCATGGGACCTATGTTTCTTTGGGCCTGGGTTACTTCACTTAATATAATTTTTTCCAAGTCTTTCCAATTTCCTAACAAATGGGACAATGTCATTCTTTCTGATTGAGGCATAGACCTGGGTACTGTGTCTGAGATTTTGTGCTCAAGGATAGTGCTCTACCACTTGAGCTACTGCTCCACTTCTGGCTTTTTTTGGTGGTTAATTGGAAAAACAGAGTCTGGTGGATTTTCCTGCCCAGGCTGGCTTCGATCCACAGGTCTCAGCCTCCTGAATAGCTAGGACTACAATCATTAGCCATCAGTGCCTGGCTCTTCCTTCTTTTACTTACCTTCCCATTTCATGTTTTCTTTCTAACTTTTCTCATATTTTCTCTTAAAATTGCAAATAGTGAAAAGTAAATATATTTCCAGTCCAAATTTCTTCTCTGATCTGTATGCTCATCAGATCACTTATGCGTTCAATGTTTGTATTTAAAAATCACACAAATGGATCAAATTCAGGAAATCCCAGACTCAATTTCCTTTTCCTGAATTTGTTTTTCCTTTTTGTTTTCCCCTTTGAGCATATTGATATTTTAGGGGCTGGGAATGTGGGTTAGTGGTAGAGTTCTTGCCTAGCATGCATGAAGCCCTGGGTTCAATTCCTCAGTACCATATAAACAGAAAAAGGCAGAATTGGCAATGTGGCTCAAGTAGTAGAGTGCTAGCCTGAGCAAAAGAAGCTCAGGGACTAGCAAAAAAAAAAAAAAGAAAGAAAGAAAGAATAAGAAAAAGATACCCAGAAAAGCTGGTCTTTTATAAAAGATTGTGTATGCTGATAAACTATCTCCAGTGATGAGGACTTTTCATCCACATCAACCTGATAGTCACTTATATCAGTCACAATCACAATATTTTCTCCAAATCTGGTCATCTTTTAATCCTTCTGTAGTTAATGATGCCTTTACATTATCTGCCCTTGCTTGTAGTCTGAAGCCATGATTTTCTTTTCCACCTGATAATTATATTCTGAATGCATCGTTTTTTTCTGCCTTCACTGTCAATAACCAAAGTAATCTTAGTGTGTGTGTGTGTGTGTGTGTGTGTGTGTGTGTGTGTGTGTGTGTGTGTGTGTGTGTGTGTGTGTGTGTGTGTGTGTGTGTGTGTGTTTGGTGTATACTAGGACCTGAATTTAGGGTCTTGAATTTCACACTTTGCCCCCACAAGTCTGATGTTCTACCAATTGAGCCACAGCTCCCTTACCAGCTTTTTGTTGGTAAATTAGAGATAAGAGTCTTACAGACTTTCCTGCCCCGGCTGGGTTCAAACTGTGATTCTCAGATCTCAACCTCCTGAATAGCTAAGATTACAGGAGTGGCTCACTGGCACCCACCATCATTATCTCTTGCTTAGGCTATGGAAGTCCTCTTCTAGGTGGTGCCATATGCATCCTGCTGTCTACTGTCTGCTGCTCCATAACAAATACCATATCCAAAAAAGATCTTTAAAATATCCTAGTATTTACTAGCAAAAATATGCAGTATTTTTCCAGTGCAAATTAATATTTCAAGTCTTCAATAAGGCATATAATGTCCTGTTGGCCCCTAACCAGCCCTCTAACCTCTTCTTCTTCTTTTTCCCCCAAACTACTATATTTCTGATTCTGGCAATCTCCCTGTTCCTTCCTGATTTAAAATATTTATGTTCTCTTGGTCAGGAATATGGTTTCTCCAAATGTTTGGTTGGCTTAAAGCCCATTTTTTGAAGCTGTACCTTTTTTGTGACCCCTGCAAACTAAGCTAGATCCTTCTTGAATGCCTTCTAACCATACTTGTTACCTTTCCTTTATTGCTCTAATAAAAACTTAATTAATGGTATAATTTTGTAATTATTTAAGGTCTAACCTTCCTTCCTTCCTCCCTCCTTCCTTCCTTCCTTCCTTCCTTCCTTCCTTCCTTCCTTCCTTCCTTCCTTCCTTCCTCCCTCCCTCCCTCCCTCCCTCCCTCCCTCCCTCCCTCCCTCTCTCTCTCTCTCTCTCTCTCTCTCTCTCTCTCTCTCTCTCTCTCTCTCTCTCTCTCTCTTTCTTCCTTTCATTCCTTCTGGTGTTTTTATGGGTTGAACTTAGGGACTCCCTTGCTATGCAAGAACTCAACTAATTGAGTCATCTCCATCTCCCTACCCTAACTCTTTTGCTTTACTTATTTGGAGATAGAATCTAACATTTTTACAAGGCAGGCCTAAGTGGGATTCTCCTATTTTTACTTCCCACATAGCTTGGATGACAAGTTCAGGCCACCACACCCAGCTTTCATTGATTGAGATGGAATCTTGAATTTTGGAGGGCAGGGGGTGCTCTGGGATGGCCTTTAACCAAAATCCTCCCCATCTCTGCCTCTTGAGTAGCTGGGATTATAGGTGTGTATAAGTGTGAACCACTGGTACCCACTTTTGTTTCTCTTGAGTTCTGCTGTGTATAGGTATGAGCTACTGGTACCCACTTTTGTTTCTCATGAGTTCCGGTGTTCCCCATTGCAACTGGCACATGGAGGGTACTAAATGCCATTTGCCAATGGCATGGATAAGTGTGTGTGTTAGCTTGTTTCAGAGAATCTTATCCTTTAAGTTTGAATTGCCAGTTACTATGATAGAGTTGACCAGACAGAACTGAGCAGCTTGCGTTCACATACATAGTTCATTTTCAACAACAAATCTTTGACTAAGAATTAGTATTTACTACCCTTCTAAAGACTGAGCTGCTGTCCTATAACCCAGTATATCACCTCCTTGACTCCTCAAACATGCCTTTATAAAAGAAATTCTATTTTGTTTTGTTTTTTGTTTTTTGGTCCAGTTGTGGGGCCTGAACTCTGGGCCTGGGCGCTGTCCCTCAGCTCTTCAGCTCAAGGCGAGTGCTCTACCACTTGAGCCACAGTGCCACTTCCTGCCTTTTTTTTCTGCTTATGTGGTGCTGAGGAATCGAACCCAGGGCCTCAGGCATGCAAGGCAAGCGCTCTACCACTGAGCCACCTTCCCAGCCCATCTATTTTGATTTTATGTAAGCAGGCTCCAACTTTGTGGCCACTGTCATGTATTCTTTTTTTTTTTTTTAAATATTACTTTTCTATTGAACTTTAGGAATTTTTTTTTTTTACCTTTTTTTGTCAGTCATGGGGCCTGAACTGTGGGCCTGGGCACTGTCCCTCAGCTCTTCTGCTCAAGGCTAGAGCTTTACCACTTAAGCCATAGTGCCACTTCTGGCTTTTTATGCTTATGTGGTGCTGAGGAATTGAACCCAGGGCCTCATGCATGTAAGGCAAGCACTCTACCACTGAGTCACCTTCCCAACCCCTGTCATTTATTCTTAAGTAGCAAAGTTTTGCCTCTACAACCTTATATAAGCCTGACCTATGTGAATTTTCGGCTATTCTAGATTCAAGTTGGGCACAGCATAAAACAGATACCAATGAGCTAATTACTCTAAATATAGTTTAATTGTTATAACTCAAGATATGGTTACCTTCTTATTTTTTTCTCCAGGGATTTATCCTTAAAGTTCTGGGAAATTTTCTTAGATGGTTTCTTATTCCTATTTGTGAAGACTGATGTGTTTAATCTGCTGTGGAGAACCCTCTGCTAGATGTACTTTTCCTGGGTTGTGATTTCCAGGATGTGTTCTATTCTTGTACTCTCAGGGATAAAGTTGTCCCTTTTTCTTTCTTTTTTTTTGGGGGGGGGGGTCCGGTCGTGGGACCTGAACTCTGAGCCTGGGCGCAGTCCCTCAGCTCTTCAGCTCAAGGCTAGCGCTCTACCACTTGAGCCACAGTGCCACTTCTGGCTTTTTTCTTTTTGCTTATGTAGTGCTGAGGAATCGAACCCAGGGCCTCAGGCATGCAAGGCAAGCACTCTACCACTGAGCCACCTTCCCAGCCCCAAGTTGTCCCTTTTTCTAATCTATCAACACTAGGAAAGCCTCCCTTGGTTGAGAAAGCCAGTTGATTTATTTAATTTAATAATTTCACAAATAAGCTAAAAAGTAGAGAAGAATTTTAAAAGTCTTTTATTTTTTTAGCTCCCTTATCAAAGATTAGGTGGCCATAGGTTTGTGGGTTCATTTCTGGGTCTTCAGTCGATTCCAATGGTCCTCAGGTCTGTTCTTGTGCCAGTACCAAGCTGTTTTGATTACTATGGCTTTGTAGTAGAGTTTGAAATTTGGAATTGATATTCTTCCAGTGCTGTTCTTTCTGCTAAGAATTGTTTTTGCTATTCGGGGTCTCTTATTGTTCCATATGAATTTTTGGATTGCTTCTTGTATTTCATTGAAGAATGAGGCTGGAATATTTATAGGTATCGCATTGAATTTGTAGCTAGCCTTTGGCAGTATTGCCATTTTCATGAAGTTAATCCTCCCAATCCAGGAGCATGGGATGTGTTTCCACTTTCTTAGTTCTGCTTTAATTTCCCTTTTCAGGTTTTTAAAGTTTTCATCATAGAGGTCTGTCACCTCTTCAGTTAAGTTAAATCCTGGGTATTTTATTTTTTCTGGGGCTACACAAAAGGAGTTGTTTTCCTGATTTCAGCCGCGCTCTTCTTGTTATTGACATACAGGAAAGCCATTGATTTTTTGAGGGTTAATTTTATACCCTGATACTTCACCAAAGTTTCGAATCAGCTCAAGTAACTTGGGAGTGGAGTCCATGGGGTTCAAAGTGGAATTCTTTAATATATGTATGTACATATATATATAAATATTTCTGAAAATACATGCAATACCATATATCAAATGTACAAAAGTGACAATAATTCATCTTTCTATAATAGTAGAAGTAAAGAACACTTCTGAAATGTACCCATTTTTTCAAAAAGATACATTTAATAAATGGCTACTCTTATTTTCAAGTTTTAGTAACTATCTTTTATTCTTTAAAAAAATATTTAAATTGTTAAAAAAAAAGTGTAAAAGTGATGTACAGAGGTATCATAGTTACATAACTCAGGTGAAGAGTACATTTCTTTTTGGACGATGGCACCCCTTTGAAGAGTAATTTTTCCCTTCCCTTCTACTAGTTCTATTTCCAATTGCATCTTCCTATCTAGATATCAGGAGGGAGAGGCAGCATATTCAATGGCTGAGAGCATATATTTTATCCTTCCATCCTGGAGTTTAATGTAGTGCACACTTACTGACTGTCCAAATCCCTTAAGCTCCTTGAGCCTGAATTTATCTATTTGTCAACTGAAGATAGTACTACTGAAAATGACGATGTTTTAGGAATATTGTACAGAATGGTCAAATGAAAGAATACATAATAGATTCCATAGTTTAGAGTCTCTAGGTCCCCTGCCAAGTTGGTTATTGTTACCACATAAACTGACTGCTGGCTGGCACCATAGTCTATGTTTTTTTTGTTGTTGTTGTTGTTTGTTTTTTGTTTTTGTTTTTGTCAGTCATGGGGCTTGAAGTAAGGGCCTAGGTGCTATCTCTGAGTTCTTTTGCTCAACGCTAGCACTCTATCACTTTGAGCCATGGTGTCACTTCCAGTTTGCTGGTAGTTAATTGGAGACAAGAGTCTCACCAATTTTCCTGCTCAAGCTGGCTTTGAATTGTGATTTTCTGATCTCAGCCTCTTGAGTAGTATTATAGGCACGGGATGCTCTGCATACCCTATGTTTTTACAGCAGACACATCTAGTATAGTGCTGACATGAAGTAGGTTTACATAAATCCTTGATGATAGAGTGGTTGAGGAAGTTAGCCAAATTTGCTGAGTTCTTTTATTCAGTCAGGTCCTAATGATTAGGAAAATATTATTTCTTTTTTTGTTGTTTGTTTTTTTAATTTAATTTAATTTTATTTGTGAACATACTGTACAGAGGAGTTACAATTACATGGGCAGGATAATGCGTACATTTCTTACCAAGCATTTCAGCCTCCTCCTTTGTTTACCCTTCACATCCCTTCCCAGCCTCCCCCCTCCCCCCCATCCCAATCCTTCTCCTTCCCACCCCAACCCCCTTCCCCGACGTTGTAAAGCTCGTTTTGGACATGACAACTTGTACTTCTCATTGTTGCAACAGGTCCACCTGTATCCTTAAACAACTGGTTTTTCCCCCTCTCCTCCACAAGTTATACTGACATCAAATATAGTGAAAGCAGGGGTTATACTGTGGGGGAGGGACATACAAAGCAACAAAGAGATAATCTTATAAATGCATTAGAAACACATGCATGAAAGAAAAAAACATTAAAATACACATCTAAGGGTTCATTAGGAAAATATTATTTCTTATTAGGAGAGACATGTATAGAAACACAAGGTTTACTTTCTGTCACAAAAAGGATGAAAATAAGAAGCACAGGTTTGGACCAAATGATAGAGCACTAGTCTTGAAAGGAAAAAAAAAAACCAGAATACAAGTGGGAGGGCAAGGCCTGAGTTCAAACACAGTACAGTCATAATAAGTAAATAAATAAATGTAAATACCTTATTTAAAGGCTTTCTTGTTGTGTTGCCTCTTTAACAACAAAAAAAGGAATAAAGATCATCTAATGAGATATTTACTGCAATTTAACTTGAGCATTTAATGGAATAATGCTGTATTATATACTCAAAATGGTTAACTTGGGGATACAGGCAGTCAGTGCAAATTCTAAGAAATAGTAACTTTTATTATACATACATTAAGTAGTCAATATATTTTGTGTATATAAATGTCAATTATGTGTATAAATATTAAATAATATATTTGACTTTAAACAAAAGACTTGGCTATGAATGTATTATCAAGTAATAATTGTGCTAGGTATTGTTCTAAATACTTTTTGTGATTTATCAAATTTAATGTTTCCACTTGAGGGGATGGATGGGGTTGGGACATATGGGGCAAATGCTGGAACAGGTGATATTGACAAGATACATTGTACTCAGACATGTTAAACTGAAACCCCTTTGTACAACTACTCAAAGATAACAAACAAATACATTTTTGGGACCAGTTGGGGGACTTGCACTCAGAGCCTAGGCACTGTTCCTGAACTTTTTCTGCTCAAAGCTAGTACTCTACCACTTTGAGCCACGGCATCACTTTTTATTTTTCTGGTAGTTAATTGGAGATAAGAGTCTCACTGGCTTTCTTGCCAGGGATGGATTTGAACAGTGATCCTTAGATCTCAGCCTCCTGAGTAGCTAGAATTATAAGTGTGAGCCACCAGTGCCTGGCAGCAAATGCATTTTTTAAAAAAGTTTAACATTCCCATCAATGTTTTTTTTTCCCCCTGCAGTAATGCTCAAATGGCATAGAAGGCACAATCGTGCATTTAATTCACTAATGTATATTTATAAACATACATAATACTAGAAAATGAATTATCATTAGAGTTAAGATTCACACTGTTTTCAAACACACACACACACACACACACACACACACACACACACACACACACACACACACACACACACACACACACACACACACACACACACACACACTGGGGTTTGAACTCATATCCTGAGGAGTGTCCTTAGCTGTTTCTCTCAAGGCTAGAGTTCTACCATTTGAGCCGTACTTCTTCAGGCTTTTTTAGAGTTATGAGTCTCATGGACTTTCCTGCTTGGGCTGGCTTTGAGCCTCGATTTGCAGATCTCAGCCTCCTCAGTAGCCACCAGCTTCCAGCTTATATGATAAATATTGATTCTTTTATACTCTTTCTCTTTGACTGCTTTCCAAGCTATCATCACCCCTTACTTTAGGCAACTGCAACAATTTTCTAAAAGATTTATCTGTATAATCCAAATCCAACCATATTGCCCAGTGACCTCCTGTGATGCTATGGCTAGTCTGTCTTCACCAGATGACAGCAGGTCCTCTACCGTGACTAGACCCACACCATCTTCCCCTTATTCACTGCATTCCAGTCACCTTGAACATCCTAATCCAGTCCTCATACTGTTGTGCATTGCTATCTGCACAAGCTGATGTGTTTTTCTTTCCTTCCTTCTTTCTTTCTTGTTTGCTTGCTTGCTTGCGTGCTTTTTTTTTTTTTTTTGCTGGTCCTGAGCCTGAACTCTGGGCCTGGGTGCTGTCCCTCAGCTCTTCAGCTCAAGGCAGCCCTCTACCACTTGAGCCACAGCACCACTTCCAGCTTTTTCTGCTTATGTAGTGCTGAGGAATCGAACCCGGGGCCTCATGCATGCAAGGCAAGCACCACTGAGCCACCTTCCCAGCCCTAAGCTGATGTTTTTTCATCTAGAATGCTTTCCTTCTAACTCTTTCCTTGGTTAACTTCATATTATTACTGAAGATATTGCTTATATTTTACTCCTGGGAAAACGTCCTGATCATCTTCCTAATCCACCCTCTCTCCCTTCCATCCCTCCCTCCCTCCCTCCCTCCCTCCCTCCTTCCTTCCCTCCTTCCTTCCTTCCCCTCTTCCTTCCTTCCTTCTTTCCTTCTGTCTCTCCCTCCTTCCTTCCGTCTCTCCCTCCTTCCTTCTGTCCTTCATTATTTGTGGTCTAGAGCTTAAACTCTGTGCTGTCCCTGAGCTTTTATGCTCAATGCTAGTGCTACTTGAGCCACTGCTCCACTTCCAGCAGTTTTGGTAGTTAATTGGAGATCAGAGTCTAAACCACCAATCTGCACAGGCTGGCTTTGAACTATGATTCTCAGATCTCAGCCTCCAGAATTGCAAGGATTACAGGTGTGAGTTAGCAATGCCTTGGCAAACCCTTCCTTCTTATAAACTGGGTTAAAGTTCCTGTGATTCATTCTCAGAATCACTGTATACATTCTGGGTAGAATTTGGAGAATTGCTTTTAAATATATTCTTACATAAAAAATATTCCCACACTGAATCTATTCTTATATTTATTTAATTTCTGAGTCTTGGGATGTCAGGAATCATATCTTTTATTAGCTTAGATGGTTATAGGGGAAGTGTGGTTCACATTATTACAAGGGGAAGGATAGTTCATTATTACCACCAAACATATGCACAATGTATTTCAATCTCATCCCCCTACCACTCTTTCTACAATCTTACCTCCTTCCTCAGTTTCAACAGGTTCCATTTTGACTGTATTCAATCTCTTTTATCAACCTTTGAGTTAGCCCAAACTCCCTCACACTCATCTCCACTATCCAACAGATTCTCTCCTCCTTTCCTTCCCTCCCTCCCTCTCTTTCTCCTTCCCTTCTTCTCTCTCTCTCTCTCTCTCTCTCTCTCTCTCTCTCTCTCTCTCTCTCTCTCTGTCTCTCATCTCTGTTTCTGTCTGACTCTGTCTCTGTCTCCTTCTCTTTTGTGCCAGTCAGTATGTAGGCTTGGACTCAGGATGCGGGTGCTGTCTTGCTCAAAGCTAGCTCTCTACCTCTTGAGCCACAGCTCCAATTCCAACTTTTTCTTTTTCTTTTTTGGTTGGTCGTGGGGCCTGAACTCTGGGCCTGGGTGCTGTCCCTCAGCTCTTCAGCTCAAGGCTAGTGCTTTACTACTTAAGCTATAGCACCACTTCCAGCTTTTTCTGCTTATGTGATGCTGAGGAATGGAACCCAGGGCCTCATATATGCAAGGCAAGCACTCTACCACTGAGCCACCTTCCAAGCCCCCACTTCCAGCTTTTTCATGGCTAATAAGAGTCTTAGGGATTTTCCTGCCCAAGTTGGCTTCAAATCAGGCTCCTCATATCTCAGCCTTCTGAGTAGCTAGGATTACAGGCCACCAGTACCTGACAATTATTTCTTGTGTCTTACCCCTTATCCTCCTACTCACCCACAGATTTTGTAGAGGTCCTGGATACTGTTTTCACATCTACTTTCAATGCATTTCCAATTATAAACCCTCAATCTTTTTTTTTGGGGGGGGGGGGTTATAGCTTCTCTTACTCTTTGTATCTCTATTGTTTATCATTGCATTTGGCGCACAGAAGTTTCCAAACTATTTTTCTGAATTCATGAGTCAATCAGTAGAACAAAGTATGATTGCATTAGCTATTAATAGGGTCTGATTCTTTTAAGATGGGGAAAATTGGCAACTAAGATCTAATAGATACAGGTGGCCTTTATGAATTATATAATTTATACTCAATTTTAGACCTTTGGCTATGGATTCTTACATTTTAGTTTCTGCCTAAAATAGGTCTTTTGTCCTAGGATGCGTGCCTTCTTGACTTAGCAGAATTGTTCTATCTTTAATTCTACTTTTATACTTGGACACACGTCCCTTTGACCTCTTTGTCCTGTGCTGCATAACCTGTTGTGACACTGTGTGCAAGTGCATCTACACTTAAATGAGAGACTGTCACTCTTTCCATGGCCCTACTTAAGTTCTGTCCCTCTTGAAGTTATTTTTGTCCAAAATTTCCCACCTGCTTTCAGAGGCTAAGATAGGACATCCATCAACCATGATTAATTCTAGTTAACTCTAGCCTTCTCATTATACTTTCTCTGGGGAAGCTCAGCTCAGCATCATGAGACTGCTTTGTCAGCTAATACAAAACTTTTCAAACATTAGTGAGAAAACAGATCACTTTGAAAGTTTGTTCAAAACACAGATTCCCAGGTTCCACTCCTAGAAAATTTGATATACAAAGTGAGGCGAGATTGAGGAGAGGGGAATCTGTTTCTTTTTCTAGCAATTCTGGGTTATTTTCAATGTTGATACAACCAGCTGTAGAACCATACTTCGTTTTGGTTTTGTGCCAGTACTGGGGATTGAACTCAGGGTGTCAAGTGCTCCCTTAGGGTTTTTGTTTTTTGTTTTTTCCCTCAAGGCTGGTGCTCTACGATTTGAGCCACACCTGGCTTTTTGCGGGTTATTTGGAGATAAGAATCTCATGGACTTTTCTGCTCCAGCTGGCTTTGAATTGCAATCCTCGGATGTCAGGCTCCTGAGCAGCTAGAATTACAGGCCTAACTTGCCAGGACTTGAACCATACTTTGAATAGCATTGTTTTAATAGTTTCAGAAAAGTTTGCTAAAATATGGCATAAATCTTGTGTCTGAGGTTTTTAAAACACTACAGTTGCTTTAACTATTCCCTCAGAAAAAGAATCATGATCTAAGCTATTTCTTCATTCTTAGTACTTAAGCTATCAGATTCCTTTCATAATCCATTAAGCCCTCTTTGTCCATACGCCCTTTCCTATGAGAAAAAAAAAATACCTGTTTATATTTTACTCTGTGATACTTAAAAGCATAGTGTTGCTCTGCTCAGGAATCATCAATCATATAGCCAAATTGTTTTTTCATCAGGTGAAGATGTGTATTTTTATGGTGAAATATACATGTCATGTGTTACAGCCTACCTATGATGCTGGGTATGTATGACATTTACTAGATGAAAATTCAGTGTTTCTTCTGTCAGATTAGAAACAAAGTAATAATTGAATGTTGCAGTGGTTGATAGGAAAGAATTTTAAAAATCCTAGTACATGGACTAGTACATGGAAACATTAAACACTTTCAGCCCATGGCTCATATCTGTAATTCTAGCTACTCAGGAGGCTGAGATCTGAAGATCAAGGTTCAAAACCAGTCCAAGCAGAAAAATCCAAGAGACTCTTACCTCCAGTTAACCAGTGAAAAGCGAGAAGTGGAGGTGTGGCTCAAGTAGTAGAGTGCCAGCATTAAGCAGAAATGCTAAGAAGAGCATGAGGGCCTGAATTCTATATTTATATATAATATAAATTATTTTAATTTATAATATGAATTATATTTACATGCTTTATGATATATATATGTGTGTGTGTGTGTGTGTGTGTGTGTGTGTGTGTGTGTGTGTGTTGGGTTTTTTTGTTTAAAGAGATTTATTAGCTGGGTTCCAGTGGCTCATGCCTGTAATTCTAGCTACTCAAGAGGCTGAGATCTGAGGATCATGGTTCAAAGCCAGCCCACGCAGGAAAGTCCATGAGGCTCTTATCTCCAGTTAACCACCTGAAAACCAGAAGTGGTGTGGGGCTCAAATGGTCGAGCACTAGCCTTGAGCTGATGAGCTGAGGGACAGTGCCCAGGCCCAGAGTTCAAGTCCCACAACCAACCAAAAAAAAGAGATTTATTTTAAAGAGTTATCTCACTGGATGAAGGTATATTGTTGGCTTGTCAGAAATTTCTAACATGGGCTAGAAGACTGGACAGCAGGGGTTCAAGTCTTGAAGTAATATTTCTTTTTTCAGGAGCTTCAATTTTTTCTCATTAATGATCAGATGACATTTTCCTATATAAATAAGGGTAATATGCTTCACTTAAAGTCATCTGGTTGTAGAGATTTAATCACATCCAAAGTACCTTCACTGAAACATCAAAATTAATGTTTGATTAAGTAGTTGGGATCTAAAACATGGACAAGTTGACACAAAATTGATCAACACCAATCCTTTATATCTGCCGAACATAAAATTTTTTTTTTCTCTTGGTATCAAGCAGCTTCTTGATTCAACCCAAATCCTCTCTCCTAATTCTTCCCTCTTTAATCAAGAGATGAACTTTCAAGTTCATGTTAGAGAAGATTTCACCAATCATCACTCCAATCTTTCTCCAATCATTAGTTTCCAGTGGGAAATGTCAAAAAGCACTGTCAGAGTCATTGTAACTTTCCTGCCTCTCTGTTGTAATCCTTAGTACATGTCATGTGATCTCCGGGCCTATGCTCTCTTTTTATTTCTGTTTTCTACAAATGCTCAACATGTCTGTTCACATTATTAAATGATCTCTCAGCAAAAAGTTTTAACTAACGGTTCCACCAATGCTTTAAGTTTTAAATCTTTTCATTTGAAGGAAAGCCATTTTTAAGGTGCAACATATTAGCAAGTAAGTCATTTTATCTTAATAATGATGAGATCTAAGGACTGCGGTTCAAAGCCAGCCTAGACAGGAAAGTCTATGAAACTTGAATCTTTAATTAACCAGCAATAAGTCAGAAGTGGAGCTATAGCTCAATTTGAAGGACAGTATCCTTGAGTGAAAAAGCTAAGAGATAGCACACAGGCCCTGAATTCTAGCCCCAACACACACACACACACACACACACACACACACACACAATTCCATAGTGTTTAATAAATTAGGAATTTCATGTTTTATGCAATATATCATTTGGGTAAAATATCAGGTGAATATACTTTTTATTGACAATATAATTAGTTCTATTTTATATAAATTATATATTTTTATTCACCTTTCAAGGTACACATGAAAAAGGGGGATTATTCATTTTCAGATTCAAGGGACAGGGCTATAAAACAGCAGGAACTCAGGCAATCCAACCATCACTGTATAAAACACTATTCCACTCTGTACTGGCTGGCACAGCTCTTCACCAACAATCCCCTATTTAAATATAAAAAACAAACTGGTCTTTGTGCTTTGTTTGTGCCCTTACCAGTGAATTACTCTCAAAGCACTCTAGAAATACAAAAATCATGTTGCTCTCTCTTACAAACATAACTAAAAAAGAAAAAAAATCATAGAAAGTGTTGCTTGAAGTCCACGAATCTCTCAGTTAGTTTGGTTCTCTAGTGGTATAAGCACAGAGCTATTAAAGCAAATTTCTTCTTTTCTCTATGTCCTGAAGATTGTTTTATATTCTGAAGCAATAGTTTGAATTATGAAATGATTACTAAAGGTATGGTAAGATAAAGAATTTAAATCCATCCACACAAGATTCCTCCTGGCCATCCCTCTGAGGATTCTGATTCCTCAAATAACAGGGAAAAACATTTATTTGTTTGTTTTTCTTCACTTACTACCTTTAAGTAGTTGACAAAGGAGATTCAGTTCAGCATGTCAGTTTATGAGTACAATGTATCTTGATCAGTGTTACCCATTCCATTGTTCTTTCTCATCTCTCCCAACCCCACCCATCCCCTCAATTTTCCTAGTTCCATTCTCACTTATGTACATTGAATATTATGACTGAATTCTCTCACCCTTCCTCTGTCTTCCTTCCTTCCCTTGACTTCCCCCCCTTCATCCTGCCCCTCCCCCTGACAAAATGTGTTTCTGCTTTGCTTCCTAGTATTTGTTTTGTTAAACTGCATATTTGTTATTCAGAGGCGTTACACCATGGGAATCCTCCTAGGGATATAGCAACATGGTACAGGTGCTATAATTGATGGGCTGGTATTTGGCTTTTAGGTCTTGCTTGACCAAATCTCCTCTTTTCCTTTGGGTCCCCGGTCCCTGCAGGGACCCAACCAATTTCAGAGTCCTTGTGAAGCTTCTTGTTCTACATCTGGCCTCATTTCCCCCTATACCAACCCTTAAAAAACCCTAAGCCTGTAAGAGAGACATTCTGTCTACTTAGTTGAAGAAGGCATCTCTCAGGTTATCCTGAATATAGCTGTTCTGTTCATTGAGTTTGTTTTCATTCTCCTTCTCTGTCTCTTCAACTCTGTGTGCATAACACTAATAAAAATAAGTATCAGATTCAGAGTCAGCAGAAAGAATAGAATCTCCTGAAGGAAGAGGAAGGAAAGCTCAAGAAAGCTTCTGCTCAATTGAGCAACAGAATCAGAGTAGGCATTCTCTAGGGAGCAGACAAGGAGTAATTCTAGGAAGTGGGAAGCTTTTGAGAAGCAATAAGAAATGATAGTTCTGGCCTATTCTCTATGAAGAATTATAGAGTATTTGGCAGAGAAAGACAAGGCATTATTTTCCTTCTTATGAATTTCAAATTTTGACATCTGAGTCCAAAGTGCTTTATGACTATATCCACATTATCTATATGGCCTGCTTTTAGCCACACACTTGGTACTAAATATCCCTTAACAAATACAAAAATGAATAATATTTCCTCAATATCGATATGCAAGGAAGTTTCCCAAGGCTTACAGAACATAAAGACAAATATACATAATAGGATAATTTTAAATTAAGATTCAAAATGTAAGATGCAATAAATAATTCACAATAGAAAATATCGGAGAGGCACAGCCTTTGGAAATTAAGAGTATCTGGTTTTTACTACTTCACAGTTGAGCCTGTAATCTCAAAGCTGTCTTCGTTAGTTTACTCTGTCTGCTTTTCTTTCCTTGCCTTTTCCCCCTGTTCTTGTATTTGTGATGGAACTAGGGCTTGAACTAAGAGCTTCATGTTCTCTTTTAGCTTTTTAGCTCAACACTGGTACTTGACCACTTGATTCACACCTCCATTTCTGGCTTTTTGCTGGTGAACTGGAGATAAGAGTCTAATTTGGCTTCAAACTGGGATCCTCAGATCTCAGTCTCCTGAGTGGCTACCATTACAAGCATGAAGCACTGATGCCAGACCCCTTCCCTATCTTTTAAAATGCATGAATTTCCTTCTATTACATATCTTGACTTTAATCTAAGAAAGGGAAAAGAAAGTGATTAAATAGTGAAAAATATTCAGTGCTTTTATGTCATCAAGTACTTTTAGTATATTCTATGAAAGAGCTATTGAAATCTTCACAAGTCTTTCAGTGATCAATGTATGCATTAGTTCCTTATCTTACCACTAGAAATGTGGCACACAAGGAGCTTAAGTCTTGAACTCAGGGCCTCAGGATCCCATTTGGCTTTTTTACTCAAGGATAGCCACAGCTCTGCTTCCAGCGGGTTAATTAAAGTTAAGAGTCTCTTAGATTTTTTTTTCTACTTGGGCTAGCTTCCAACCTCAACCTTCAGATCTCAGCCTCCTGAGTATCTACAATTATAGAAGTAAGCAATTAGCATCTAGCTTGCAGTAATTTTTAATGTTAATTTCATCTCTTCAGGTGGGATTTGAATATTTTATACTCTTTTCCATGGCCTGTAAAACCTCAGTCCCTGCTGAACACATAGCAAATGTCTTGGAATATGTATACATTGGTAAGTCTGCATTTTAAAGAGTTTGACCCTTGTTTTCTTTTGAATACAAAATTCTGTCTTAACAACAAATCATCAGAATGTAGTAGTTAGCTCACAAGTTATTTAACTGACCGACTAGAGCATATTAGAGCAAATGATCTAACAGGTTGCAAAGAACATACAATGATGGGAAATTTAGACTATAATGCCATTTTTTTTTTTCTGAGTAGAAGAGAAGTTTATTGCAAGGGGAAAGAAAATGCTGCCAGGAAGAACAGATGGAGAGCCATACAGAGACCCAAAGCAGGTTGTTTGTTTTGGCTACTTGGGCAACTCCTTTTATTCCCTCTTTGGCTGGGGGCAGTGGGGGGGGGGTGGGGGGGGTACGGGTACTGTGGAATAGGTGGGTAGGTTTCCATCAATGCCAATAAGCATGTAATCAAGAGCCCCTAAACTGAGAAGGCTGGTTGGCAGGTCACTGGTAGCTCAGGCCTGTAATCCTAAACTACTCAGCAGGCTGAGATTTGAGGATCATGGTTCAAAGCCAGCCCAGGCAGGAAATTTTCATGAGACTCTTATCTCCAATTAGCCATCAAAAGCTTGAAGTAGATTTATGGCTCAAGTAGTAGAGAACTAGCTCTGAGCACAAAAGCTCAGAAACAATACCCAGGCCCTGAATTCAAGTCCTAGAACTGGCACACAAAAGAAGATTGGCTGGATGGAGACAAGTAAGCTCCCAAGAATACTGATGAGCCCCCTGGGTGAGGGTCTCAGCACAACTGTTGTAAGGCTACTGCTGGAAACTTTTCCAGACAAATCCCCCATTGATGTCTGCCCTAACAGCTGCCGGGTGAATTTGTGAAATACTGACAGCTAATTGGGGACAAGTAATTGTACATATGTATTTATAAGATATATAAATACACACATGTGTATATATGCATACACATATATACATAATACATTGAGATATATATGTATATGTGTGTACATTTTTATTGCTAGGAACAGTCATTAATCACCACAGGGAACAATATCACAACATCAGTTAAGCAAAATGAGATATTTGTAAAGGTAACCATGTTTCATTTCTTAAAATGCTGAAAAGAGCCAGTTGACAAACTACATACATATATGCTTTGATGTGGACAAATAACTCCAAATGTTTCCCTCAAAAAAGCACTTAAAGTGAGTAGAAAATTATGACCTCTAACTGCAATAGGTGATAAAAATGGTCGTAACCATGCCAAATAAAATGTTGGAGGAAAAATGTTCCTTTCTAATCCCAGCCCTTTCTGACAGGAACCTAGGAAGCCTCTCTTCAGCAGGCTGTGTCTTTTCCTAAGTCAAGGACATCTTGAGAGAGAGGGGCCCAATGTAGTAATAATAGTCAATGTACATATGCAAAAATGGAACCAGGTAACTTAAGAATCGGTGGGGTTGAAAGAGATGGGGGAGAACCATGGAAGGAATGACATTGATCAAGACCCATTGTACTGGGGCTGGGAAGGTGGCTCTGTGGTAGGACACTTGCCTTGCATGCCTGAGGCCCTGGGTTCGATTCCTCAGCACCCCATAAGCAAAAAGAAAAAAGCCGGAAGTGGCACTGTGGCTCAAGTGGTAGAGCGCTAGCCTTGAGCTGAAGAGCTGAGGGACAGCGCCCAGGCCCAGAATTCAGGCCCCACGACCGGACCCCCCCCCCCAAAAAAAGGACCCATTGTACTCAAAGGACATATATTTTCTTTCACATAGGAAGTTAGAACTAATTAATAAGTATATATGTAAATAGATACAGGAAAATTTATGCATGTATATACAAATGTATGATATGTGCAGGGGAGGATTCCATTGGTGTGACTCCTTTGACCAACTTTAACAAAATCAATACCAGGAAGCTGGAACTCAAGGTGTCAGCAAGGGTCAAGAGGAAGGGAGTAGATGAATGAAGAGAGAAAGAGTGGGAGGATAATATTCGATGTACATAGGTGAAAATGGAACTAGGAAAATTGAGTGTATAGGTGGGATTGGGAGAGATGGTGGAAAGGGGTGCACTGATCAAGATGTATTGTTCTTATATGCTGACATATCCAATCGAAGCCCCTTTATACAACTACTTGATGATATGGAGAAGAAAGGAAAAGACAGGAAAGAGAAGGGAAGGGGAGGGATACGAAGGGAAACAAAGGGAAAAGAAGGGAAGGGAGAAAAGGGAGAAGAACAACAAAAAAAGAAAAGCCCTTCATTGTTTCAAAAGGGCCTCCTTGAAGGATGATTTAAAGACATTGTCAGGAAACAGGAAGAACTGGTTTGTTGGGATCTTTTTATGATGTAAAAAATTTTATAGGAATTTTATTATTTCTCTATTTATATTAGAAATAGAGTTGAAGAGCATCTGTGGAGGAATAAGAGATATTCACAAGGTTCTGTGTCTTCCCTTGGTGACTGGAGAAGAATCAATACAGAGACAAATTCCCCCTCTGGGGGTGGGAACTGATTCTCTCTCTCTCTCTCTCTCACTCTCGTTCTCACTCTCACTCTCTCTCTCTCTCTCTCTCTCTCTCTCTCTCTCTCTCTCTCTCTCTCTCTCTCTCTCTCTCTCTCTCTCTCTCTCTCTCTCTCTCTCCTTCCCTGTAGGCTACTGAGCATAGAATCTCAGACATTCCCAGTGCTGCTAGGAACTGAGGACAGGGACATAAATGAGTTGGCAAACAGCCCCAGAGAGGGCAAAAAGAGCAAGGCATAGTGTGGTGCTGAACAAGGAGACAATTGCTAGTTCCTATTTCCTCATTCAGGTAGTCAATAGATGTTAGGTGGTCCATAGATCTTAGCTGAAAGCTTTAATATAGAGGTCAAGTCTTCCAAGAGCTCTACTGGTGGCATGAAGGCAAAATATCTCAGAGGTAACAACAGTTCATATGAGTGAACTGCTTCCTAAATATGGGACAGCCCTCCTCAGGAAGCTGTGGGAGACAGCTATTGGCTCTGGAACTTTAACTGTGTTATCTTTAAAGGTAGCAGTATGCATCATTAGCTCTATCAAGAGTGATATCCCAAGTGGGAGGGGCTTTCACAGCAGGAAGCATAAGTGTTTCATGTATTAGTATCTATCACTGGAAGGAATTTCAGAAGTAACCTGAGCAAAGTGATAGTCTTTGTGTTTGATGAATGCTATGACAACAGATTACATAGACAGGATGCTTGTGGTCTTCCTAAATGTATAACTGTGTATTTCACACGAATTGCTATCAAATTGGATCCCTTTTGCCTAATATGTATCTATGATTTTACTTTCCATTGTAAAAGAGAAATGTTATATTTGTACCTGAAATGTTTTATTCTGCTGGTTTGAACTCAATTTGAGTTGAACACTGATTTTATCCTTAGAAGTATTAGCTATGGAATCCTATAAGGCCAATTTGTTGCTATCTTTGAATTTAATTTTCCTGTATTTGTTTTGCACTCTAGCATATGATTAAAGTTGTCATAATTATCACATAGATCTATTACTAAACCTAACAAAATAAAAATATAGGGAGGTGATAAGTAATAAATAAAAATTCTAACAATCAGATTTTAAAATTAATTAGGAGAATGTTCCCTTGAGTGAAAGAATAGTTATAACATAATGCAACTGGGTTTTTAGACCTTAGCCCTAATGTCCAGGAGTCTTAAGTTAGGTCTGACTACTCACCCCCTTATGACAAAGAAATTTGATGAGGGGCAGAGAAAGATTTACATTACAGCCATGAGAAGAGAGTTCTTCAGTACATCTGGAGCATAGATATTAGCTTCAGGTTAAATAGGGAGAATTAGGGGCGGAGAATGAGAACAGTCCCAAGACAAGGTATGGCCTGGTTGGCCATTATCTCAGTCTTTTCCATGGAGGGGTTCTGGAGAATTGCTAGCACTTTATTACTGAAATAGAACAGGACCAAAGTGATCTCTTAAGTTTTTGGTTGTTTGCTAAGATGATAAGAAAGTATTGCTTGTTTGAGAGGCAGATGACCTCTCACACAAGATGCTTATCCGCAAAGAGGCTTCTCAGTGAATCTTCTCTTTCCTCCTGAAGCCCAGGTAATTGCAGAAGGAATGAAGCAAAGAATAGCTCAAATCAAAAGGCACAGATTCAAAGTTGGGGTACTTTTAGCTAACCCACAGGACTTACCAAAAGCATTTTTTGTTTGTTTGTTTTGTGTAGCTGTGCTGGTCTCGGGGCTTGAATTCAGGGCCTGGGCACTCTCTCTTAGCCTTTTGTGCTCACAGCTAGTGCCAGACTCCTTGAACCACAGCTCCACTTCCAGCTTTTTTGGGTAGTTAACTGGAGAAAGAGTTTCACAGACTTTCTTGCCTGGGTTGAATTTGAACTGTGAGTTTTATAGCTCAGCCTCCTGAGTAGTTAGGATTGTAGGTGTGGTCCCATAGCATCTTACAATAGTAATAAAGAGAGATTGAATGTGAACCATAGAGAGGAGGGGACAATTAAGATAAATACTGAAGGACTGACTCTACTAGCCCTGCTCATTTTACACGAAGTATGCACCAGCCCTAAAACACTAGCGATCCTGGTTCTGTGTAGCACTCAAACGTGAACTTAGCAAAATACCAGACTTACATTAAGTCATGGATCCATGGAGGTATTTCAAAATTTGATTGGACAAGGAATATTAAATTATCAAATATCAAGGATTCAAATGCACAAAATAAGAATTCTACACACATTCCCAGCATATATAGAGAAATATTACCACAATGATAACCACAGAATTACTTTTAAGTTGAGCATTAGAAAAATGAATAACTCATGACCAAAGTGCATAAAGCATTAAAATAATATTTTTGAAAAATTTATGACATAAGAAAGTTCAATGTGGGCTGGGAAGGTGGCTCAATGGTAGAGCACTTGCCTTGCATGCCTGAGGCCCTGGGTTCGATTCCTCAGCACCACATAAGCAAAAAGAAAAAAGCCAGAAGTGGCGCTGTGGCTCAAGTGGTAGAGCACCAGCCTTGAGCTGAAGAGCTGAGGGACAGCGCCCAGGCCCAGAGTTCAGGCCCCACGACCGGACCCCAAAAAAAAAAAAAAAAAAAAAAGGAAAGGGAAAGTTCAACGTTTAAAATAAGATGATTTTTAAAAGGTTATTAAAATGTATGCATATGTGTCCTTGCAATATCACAAAATATCAGTAAGTCTATTCATAATCTGGGAGATTATGAGTTATTTTTATTTCCCAATTTTTTCCAAGTGTGTATTTTTAAAACTAAAGTGTTCCTATCATAGAAGATTACACACATATTTTCTCTAATGTTTATAGAGACCTTCTATATTATCACCTCCTTTCTGACATGAAAGGATCCTTAAATGGTTTGCTTCTACTCTTAAGAGTGAATATTTAAAATTAAGTTTCTTTAAGTTCTTCTTACTGCAAAATTATATATTCCTTTTTGTGTGTATGCATGTTGTTACTAGAGCTTAAACTTACAGCCTGGGTGCTGTCCCTTGGCTTTTCCACTCAAGGGTGGTACTCTACTCCACCTCTGGCTTTTTGCTGGTTAATTGAAGACAAGTCTCATAGACTTCCCAACCTAGGATGATCTTTGCACCTCCTGAATAGCTAAGAATATAGGCATAAGCCACCTGCATATGTGTGTGTGTGTGCGTGTGTATGTATCATTGCTTCGCCATTTTGAGAAAGAAAATAAGCCATTATTTCAAGTGATTAAGATGTCTAAGGAACTTAAGTGTTATTCACTGATCGGCAATTCAGTAATCAAAATGCAAATAGTTGGATTAGAATTTCATGTCTTTCTTGCCAAATTTCTGTTCAGAATGATCGTATTAGCATGAGAGCAGAAAGTCATGCTTAAAAAGCAGATTATCTGTATCTGAAAAAAGTCAACCTCAAGGTAATCACTAAAGCAATAATTACATAGCAATTAATATTTATCTCCATGGTTATTATGCTAAATAATCTGTGGAGACTTGAAATATGTAGGAGACACACCTCTCACCCCTTAAAAGATTTTCTAATCTCAGTTGGTGTGTGTGTGTGTGTGTGTGTGTGTGTGTATGTGAGACAGAGAGAAAGAGAGAGAGAGAGAGAGAGAGAGAGAGAGAGAGAGAGAGAGAGAGAGAGAAGGAAATGAGTCTAAAAATTAAAAACATAGGACAAGAAACTAATGCATATAGTGTTTTCTAAGTAGAGAGTACTGATAGGTATGTGATGTATATAATCTTGTGTTTCTCAATAAAAACCATGTATAATGTGTCTAATGTGGAGAACCCAAAAGGAAGAGGTTTCTTGCTTTTGTTGCTTTTTCTTGCCAGCCCTGGGGGTTGAACGCAGGGCCTGGGCAGTGTCCCTGAGCCTCTTTGTGCTCGAGGCTAGTGTATTACCACTTGAGCCACAATGTCATTTCTGGCTTTTTCTAACTACTTTATTGGAGATAAGAGTCTCACAGGCTTTACTGCTCTGGCTGGCTTTGAACCATGATGCTCAGATCTCAGCTTCCTGAGTAGCTAGGATTATAGGCATAAGCCACTGGCACTCTGCAGAAGAAGCATTTTTAGGGAGCATACCTTGACTCCTAGGAGAGAAGGCCCAATCCCTGACTTTGTGGCTCCATCTTGTCTCTGACTACCTTGTTTCATTTCCTTCCTTTTGAGCTATCCTCTATCTTAATCCCTTAGGATACTTACATCCCAGAAAGAACAACAGGATTGACAGAGGAATAGCTTAAGAAAAAAAAGACTAATACTACCTGCAATGTGTTAGAAGTAAAGTCAATGGTGGCCCATTTTCAAGACGTCATTTTGTTCTGAGTGGAAAATTACCTGTTGCTTGCTTGCACAGTGACTTCAGATATGATAAAGTCCATGCACTGGAAAGTCAGGATAAGTAGGGGGTCAGGTTGATTAGCAAGCGGAAGAATGGACCACAATAAAATCAGAAAATGGGTAGAAATTTTATGTGCCACAAAGCACAGAAAAGATTATTTTTACAAAAGAACAGAGGAAGCTGGGCGCTGGTGGCTCACGCCTGTAATCCTAGCTACTCAGGAGGCTGAGATCTGAGGATCATGGTTCAAAGCAGCCCAGGCAAGGAAAGTCCATGAGACTCTTATCTCCAATAAACCACTAGAAAACCAGAAGCTGCGCTGTGGCTCAAGTGGTAGATCACTCGCCTTGAGCTGAGAGCTGAGGGATAGTGCCCAAACCCAGAGTTCAAGCCCCACGACCTACCAAAAAAAAAAAAAAAACAGAGGAGGGGGAAAGTAGAGACAGACAAAACCCCACTTCTAAAATTCAAACAACCTCAGGGGACGCATGTATTTTGAGGGGATTTTTGTTTTTTGTTTTGTTTTTGGCCATCATGGGGCTTGAACTCAGGGCCTGGACACTGTCCCTGAGCTGTTTGGCTCAAGGCTAGTGTTCTGCCACTTGGAGCCTACTTTCAGCTTTCTGGTGGTTAATCAGATTTTCCTGCCTGGGCTGGAACTCAACTAAATGGCAGTCCTCAGGTCTCAGCCTCTTGAGTAGCTAGAATCAGAGGTGTGAGCCACCAGTGCCAGGCTGAGAGGTATATATTTGAATTATCCAATGGAATATAATGTAACTGATGTAATGAACAGGAGAGAAGGTAAACCACAGTACACAGACCAATGAAGAACTGGGGAAGGGTACTGGGTATAAAATTGTTTGTTATAATCTTGGTGAGTGTGCTTGCTAGCTAACAGAAACCTAACTTTGCAAGACTGCCATGAAAGTCTTGCTTTTGATGCACTTTTTGTCCATCCTTGGAGCTTGGATGGGTGAGTGTGTTTCTCATATAAAGAACAGAGACTTCCTTGGCAACAATGGATCCTGGTGTGGCAAATTCAGAGATAATGATCTGAGGTAGTCCTCAACTACACCACAGCCAGACCAATATGACCTGGCCTACTGCCACGGAAATCCTTAATCCTTGCCTTAGTTTTTAATTTCCTATACAACAGGGAGACTGCCATAAGCACTTTGAAGACAGATCTCAGGTCATTAGAACTCTGTTTTGACCAGTGTTCTTCCCACACTGGAAATAAAAGCTTCTTGGCTGACTTCACTGCTGCTCATCTTCTTTCTTGGTCTTCCTGGATGGGAGGCTCAGCCTAGCCCATTGGGAGTCCTTAGAGCCAGAATGTTGACCCTAACTCTTGTAAACACCTAGACAGAACATTTTCTTAATAGTTATTTTATTTTTTCCCTAGTCATTTGGTAGGTACTTATTTCCCCAGAAAGATCAACAAGAGAAACTTTTATGACCTGTTAAATTATGACTTGCTTTCCTTCCCTAACAGCAGGTCACTGAAGGGCTGACAAATTTTCTAAGAGGTTGTTTGTAGTCACACACCTACCCTTAAAAAAATGAATGTTATTGTACACTGCACAGGCCGCTCATGCCTGTAATCCTAGCTACTCAGGAGGTTTGGGATCTGAGGATTACAATTCAAAGCCAACCTGGGCAGGAAAGTCTGTGAGACTCTTATCTCCAATAAACTACCCAAGAAAAGCCAGAAGTGTTTCTGTGGCTCAAGTGGTAGAGCGGTAGAGTGAACAAATAAAACTAAGGTTTAGCACCCAAGCCCTGAGTTCAAGTCCCAGGATGGCACCACACACACACACACACACACACACACACACACACACGTTATTGGAACCTCCTTGGAATATTCCTGCACTTGATTGAGTTTGCTGGCAGGAAAGGATATTGGGAGCCCCCAAAAGGTGATCAATAGGCAAGGCAGAATCTGACCCTAGACTCAGAACCATGATCTAGAAGCTGGCAACAGCTCTGGCCATTGTACCATGGGAACACGTTGAAAAAACAGTGGTGACTGAGCTTCTTCTGGATGAAGGATGGGATCATGAAGCCTATCAGTGAACAGGGGTCGGGTTCAGCCAAGATGTCCCTGGTTTAGTTGGAATATACTGGAGGTCCAGTGAACTATACTGGCTCTGTGTATAGTTGATCAGTCACAGAAAGCAATGGCTGTCCCCTCCTGCCCCCCTGCCTCTGGCAGTACTGGGTGGAGTTAAACTCAGGGCCTCACATGTGGTAGGGGCAGGTAGTACTTGAACTATGCCTCCACCCTTTTTTGTTTGTTTTTTTTTAAAGATAGAATCTTGCTTTTTTTCCTAGTCAACCTGGACCACAATCCTACCTGTGCCTCTGAAGTAACTGGGAACACAGGTGAAGGTTTATTGTTTGGCATGAGGTCTCTAACATTTTTGCCCATGCTGAGCTTGAACCATGATTTTCCCATCTCTGCCTCCCATGTAGCTGGCATTACAGGTACATACCACCTCAACCCAACTAAGAGGATGTACTTCCTTGCTTATCTTTCTGCATTGGATGAAGTAAATTTCTAGGAAATTTAGAAGTGGAAGTGGGGATAAAGATGAGCTCAAAGCCGGGTGCCGGTGGCTCACGCCTGTAATACTAGTTACTCAGGAGGCTGAGAACTGAGGATCATGGTTCAAAGCCAGCCTGGGCAGGAAAGTTGTAAGACTCTTCTCTCCAATAAACCACCAGAAAACTGGAAGTGGAGCTGTGGCTCAAGCGTTAGAGCACTTGCCTTAAAGATGAAGAGCGTAGGGACAGTACCCAAGCCCAGAATTCAAGCCCCATGACCGACAGAAAAAAAAAAAAAAAAGACCTCAGGAAGAAGATAGTGAGCTTCCTCTTTATGTGTACATGTCATGTTTACAGTTGTGCACTTTTATTAAAATAAATAGTAAGTGCATTTGAAATCTAAATGCCTCTATTATTTTAGTGATGAAATGCTGGCTCAGAGAACCGACATGGTTTGCTTAGGAAGTCATATATGATAATTTGAAAAGCTAGTGTTCCATTCCATTTGACACTGACATTCAATTCTCTATATAACAAATACCAAGATTTTTTTTAAAAAAATGTTTTATTGTAAAAATACTGTACAGAGGGTTTATAGTTACATGAGCAAGGTCATGAGTACATTTCCTATCAAGCATTGTTACCTCCTCCTTTGTTTTTTCCCTACCCTCCCTTCGATCCCACCTCCACAACTAAACTCCTCTCACCACCCCCTCACCCCCAGCCTAAAGTGTAAAGTTCATTTTTCACCATAGTTAGTGTCTTGTACATCTCATTGTTACAATGGGTCAACCTGTATCCCTATTTAAGCATTTTGTTTTTTTCCCGTCCCCTCCCCGAATTAGAGAAGTGTATAGACAAGATGCAAGGCACTGACATCAAATACAGTGAAAACAGGAGTTATACCATGGGGGAGGAACATACAAAGAAACAAAACAAAATCACATGTTACATTATAAATATGTTAGGAACAATAGCAAGAAAGAAAAAAAAAACACTTGTGTCCCTATCTTGGGGTTCATTTTGCTTAACATCATCTTATATGGTCATATGTACATAGCTTTTGACCTTTTCTGCTTGTCCCAGACATATGCTAGTTATTGTTTAGGAAAACCATAGGACCTGTGTTTCTTTGGGCCTGGCTTACTTCACTTAATATAATTTTTTCCAAGTTTTTCCATTTTCTAACAAATGGGAATATGCCACATTTTCTTGATCCATCATCTACTGAGGGCCATCTGGGTGGTTCCATATCTTAGCTATGGAGAACAGTAGCTTTAGTGTGGTATTTTGGGTAAATGCCCCAAAGTGGGATTGCTGGGTCATAGGGGAGCTCTATGTGGAGACTTTTGAGGAACCTCTATACTGCTTTCCAAAGTGGTTGAACAAGTTTACACTCCCACCAACAATGCAGTAAAGTTCCCTTCTGTCCACATCCCCTCCAGCATCTGTTGTTATTAGAGTTCTTGATTATAGCCATTTTAACTGGGGTGAGGTGGAATCTCAATGTTGTTTTGATTTGCATTTCTTTTATGGCTAGAGAGGTTGAGCATTTCTTCATGTGTCTATTGGCCATTCTTATTTCCTCTTCAGAGAAGTGTCTCTTTAAATCGTTAGCCCACTTATTTATCGGGCAGTTGTTTCTTTAAGGATTTGTTGTTGGGGGATTTAATTTTTTGAGTTCTAAGTATATTTTATTTTATTTTTTTGGGGTCCAGTCTTGGGGCCTGAACTCTGGGCCTCAGCTCTTCAGCTGAAGGCTAGTGTTCTACCACTTGAGCCACAGCACCACTTCCGGCTTTTTCCTTTTTGCTTATGTGGTGCTGAGGAATCGAACCCAGGGCCTCATGCATGCAAGGCAAGCACTCTACCACTGAGCCACCTTCCCAGCCCTCTAAGTATATTTTAGATATGAGATCTTTGTCCATTTTATGGCTAGTGAAGATCTTCTGCCAATCCATGGGCTTTCTATTGATCTTGCTAGCTATGTCCTTTGCCATGCAGAAGCTCTGCAATTTCATGCAATCCATTTGTCCAATCTTTCTTTGATTTGTTGTGTTTCTGGGTCTCTATTGAGAAAATTTCAGCTAGTGCCTAGGAGACCTAGAGTTTCTCCTATTCCTTCCTGTAATGTTTTCAGGGTATCTGCTTTGACTTCGAGGTCTTTGATCCATTTGGAATTGATTCTGGTGCAGGGTGATATATAAGGATCTAACTTTAGTTTTCTACAGGTATTTGACCAATTTTGCCAGCATCATTTACTGAGAAGGCTTCCTTCCATTCTATTTTTTTAGGTCCCTTATCAAAGATTAGGTGGCTAAAGGTCTGTGGGTTCATTTCTGTGTTTTCAATTCTATTCGATTGGTCCTCAGGTCTGTTCTTGGGCCAGTAGCAAGCTGTTTTGATTACTATGGCTTTGTAGTAGAGTTTGAAATTTGGTATTGATATTCCTCCAGCACTGTTCTTTCTGCTAAGCGCTATTTTCACTATTCGGGGGCTTTTATTGTTCCATATGAATTTTTGGGTTACTTCTTGTATTTCACTGAAGAATGAGGTTGGAATATTGATAGGTATTGCATTGAATTTGTAGATAGCCTTACCAAGACTTTTTATCTTGATAAAATACCCAGATAAAATGGTACATCAAGCAAAATCCATTAAATCAGTCCTAGTAATATACACATATAAAAAGCACCATATAAATGCTTTCATGCAAGTCTGAGAAAATAAAACCTAATATTTGTTTTATGAAAGGTTCACAGTCATTTTATTTCAATCTTCATTCAATCTATGGCACTAAATCCCTCTGTGCCTGTGTGGAATTCCTTTTTATTTAATAAAGAATTATTTTGATGGTCTAAAATTAAATGTCATGAGGTTTTCTTAATGGTACTCACACCCAAGAAAACAAAACTATGACTGTTCACATCTAATCTATAATTCATTCTAATTGATGAGGATTTCAAGTTATTAAGATTGAAAATAATTAAATAGTGCAATAGAAACACATCGTGTGTGTACTGAATGGTATCTAATGGCACTGAAAGATGCACTAGGACTTTAAAACATCATACTGTTCCCCAAAGTACTATGCGGCAGTATAATGCTGTTGGCTCATGTCTGTAATTCTAGCTACTTAGGAAGCTGATCTGAGAATGAGAGTTTTTGTCCAGTCTGGGCAGAAAAGGCTGTGAGATTGTTACCAGCAATTAACTAGCAAACCAGCCTTAAGCCAAAAATCAAGTAAAGCAAGAGGCTCAAAAAACAAAACAAAACAAAAACAAACCCCAGAGTTATAGAGTAGTAATCACTAGTGTTAAGTAAATTACTATTGGCACTAGCTGATAAGCACTGAGTAAATTATATTACTTAAAAGAACTGATGGAATTGTTGAAAATATAATATAAAAATATATAAAGGTACTGGAAGTGATGCTGTGGCTCAAGTGGTAGAGTAATTGCCTTGAACTGAAGAGCTCAGGGACAGCACCCAGGCCCAGAGTTCAAGCCCCATGACCAGCAAAAACAAAATAACAAACAAACAAACAAACAAACTATATATATATATATATATATATATATATATATATATATAAAGGTAGAAAACTTTTAAAGTAGTATGCAAATGAGTTTAGCTTATAAAGAAAAAAGTATGACTTTATGCTTATAACTTTTAATTCATGAAAAATTAATATGAAAGAAATTTTGTTAGGAGCATAGATTTCTTTCTCCCTCCTTCCCTCCTTTCCTCCTCCTCCCTCTTTCTCTAACTCTGTGTTTGTTCACACTCAAGGCTGGTGCTCTGCCACTTGAGCCACACTTCACTTGCAGCTTTTTCCTGGTTAACTGGTGATGAGTCCTGTGGATCTGTCTGCCTAGGCTGGCTGTGAATCTTGATCCTTAGGTCTCAGCCTCCTGAGTACCTAGAGTTCTAGGTATGAAAACAGCCACCCATGCTGGCCTCCCTTGTTTCTCTAGCTACTTATAGTTATTTGTGGTTGGTGCTCTTCAGGCTAATTTTCCTGTGTACAGATGTAATTTTCTTGGATTTTATCAGATTCGCTTATCTTATACATTTACCTCTGATGATTAAGTAGTTTCTATCTATATTATCACTATTAAATGCAATCTCTCTTTAACTCCTACCCTATAGATTCTTCAACAATCTCACTGGGACTAACACTTGTAGAAATCATTATTTTGAAAGATTTACCAACCTGCCTCTTGTTTAATGGACACGGATTATGTGAGACCCACACTAGGCCTCCGAGTTTTATATCCGCAAAATCACTGCTCCCATAAATGAAAAAATCAGAATGATAGGGTTTGAGAAAGACTCAGCCTATTTCTGTTGGCTTTGAAGATGATGAAGTAGCCCACAAACCATGGCATTCAAGGGTCATCTTATAGTAGAAAGAAAAGAAGGAACTCAAGCCTAAAATCAAAAGGAACTGAATTCTGCCAAACAATCTAAATGAATGAGAAAACATTTCTTCAAAGGAACACAGCCTGAAAATGTTTTATTTTTTGTGTGTGCAGGTATTGGGACATAACCCAGGAGCTTTCACTAAGCTGTTTTGCTCAAGGCTAGCATCCTACTACTTCAGCCACAGCTCTATTTCAGACTTTTTGGTGGTTAACTGGAAATAAGAGTCTCATGGAGTCTTTCCTGCTTGGACGGGCTTCAAAGCATGATCCTCAGATCTCAGCCTCCTGAGTAGCTAGGATTACAGTTTTGAGCCACTGGCACCTGGCAACATCTTAATTTTAATCTGGTGGTATTTGTACTGGATATGCAGAACTACAAGATAACCCTTTGTTATTTTATGAAGAAACTACCTCTGGATTAATTGGTTATCAAAGAAATTTAAGATTTAATGTTATTAAACATATTTTAATATGTTATTAAACATATTTATTTTTCCCATGTCTGGTTCAAAGAAATTTCCAAAAACTGAAATTTTTTAAATCTTTCTTTTTTTTTTTTGGTCCGGTCGTGGGGCCTGAACTCTGGGCCTGGGCGCTGTCCCTCAGCTCTTCAGCTCAAGGCTAGCGCTCTACCACTTGAGCTACAGCACCACTTCCGGCTTTTTTCTTTTTGCTTATGTGGTGCTAAGGAATTGAACCCAGGGCCTCAGGCATGCAAAGCAAGCGCTCTACCACTGAGCCAACTTCCCAGCCCAAATCTTTCTTTATATTAGGTCTTTGCTGGGTTTATCCCATCTATTTTATTCCTCATACATTGTGATTAAACTTAACTCCTTCCCTTCCTTTCTTTCCTCCATTTCTTTTCTTCTTTCTTTCATGTCTTTCCTTCTTTCCTTTTTTGTTTTATGCCAGTATTGGAGCTTAAACTCAAGAGCTGGGGCCCTACCCTTTAGTGTTTCATTCAAAGATGGCACTCTACCACTTGAGCCACAGCTCCACTTCTAGCTTTCTCTGGTGAATAATTAGAGATTAGAGATTCATGGGCTTTGCTGCTTAGGCTGGCTTCAAATCCCAGTCCTCAGATCTCAGCCTCTAGAGCAGCCAGGATTACAAGTGTGAGCCCCTAGTACCCATCCTAACCCATTCATTTAGAATTTTGAAGCTGGAATTTGCCATCATACAACAAAGGATTTCTTTAACATCTACTCAGTGACTATGAATCTGGAAACACTCTAAAATTCCAGATATGATTTGGTGGACCACACTGATGAGTTCTGCCACCACAGCTGAATGAAGACTAACATATTTGGGAATCACAAGGGCAGGTTTGCTCCTCTCCCATCAATGGAAACATCTAGATAAGCATATCTCCTTGATGAAATTGACAGTGGTGTGTTTCTTCTATACCCTTCTTCTTGAAGTGCTACCATTTAGGGTTTCTCAGTGGAGAACTTTCCTCCTGGATTTCAAGTTGGACTAGCCATAGTCTTATAATCCCAGCTTTGCATTTGCTTACCACTCTTGAGTCTTAATTTCACTTCAATTTTATTCCTTTTGAATTCTTTGCTTTTTTTCCCTACCAGCTCTGAAAAACATTGGGAAAGCAGTTTCTTATACTCATATTTATAGAGTTTTTCATTTATCACCTGCTAGAAAAGGAACCCTTCAGGTAGTTTTCTAAACATCTCTCAACATGTTGCCAAAAAATAGAAGTGACTCATTTCATTTGCCTGTACAACAGAGGTTCATTATCTTAAACAATAACTTTTCCACTCAATTTCTCTTTTTGTGCCCCAGTATTGAAGCTTGAACTCAGGGCCATGAGCTCTCATTTAGTATTTTCACTCAAGACTGGTGCTCTACCAAATGAACCATACCTCCACTTCTGGCCTTTACTAGTTAATTCAAGACGAGAGTCTCTCTTACTTTCCTGCTCTGGCTAGCTTTGAACTGTGATCCTCAGATCTTAGCTTCCTAAGTATCTAGTATTATAGGCATGAGCCACTGGTACCTGGCTCTATTTTATTTATTTTTCAATTAACATTATATTACCAAACAAAGAAACAAAACCTAATGTGAAGGGTAAACCAAAGGAGGAGGCTGCAATGCTTGGTAAGAAATGTACGCATTATCCTGCCCATGTAATTGTAACCCCTCTGTACAGTATGTTCACAAATAAAATTAAATTAAATTAAAAAAAAAAGAAATAATAAAAAAAGAAACAAAACCTAAACAAAATGCTTGAAGTTTAAGGATCAGGCATAGGAAGCAAGAAATTATTCAGTTTCTATCTTCTTTTTGTGTACATTTTTTATTGTACAAATGCTGTACAGAGGGGTTACAGTTACATGAGCAAGGTAATGAGTACATTTCCTATTGATCATTGTTGCTTCCTCCTTTGTTTTCCCACCATCCCTTCCCTCCCACCTCCACACCTACCCCCACACCCTTGCCGAAGTTGTAAAGTTCATTTTCACCATAGTTAGTGTCTTGTACATCTCTTTGTTACAATGGGTCAACCTGTATCCCTATTTAAGCATTTTGTTTTTTCTCTTCCCCTCCCCGAATTAGGGAAGTGTATATACAAGATGCAGGGCACTGACATCAAATACAGTGAAAACAGGGGTTACACCATGGGGGAGGAACATATAAAGAAACAAAAAAAATCACATGGTACATTATAAATATGTTAGAAACAATAGCAAGAAAGAAAAAAAATATTTGTGTCCCTATCTTGGGGTTCATTTTGCTTAACATCATCTTATATGGTCATATGTACATAGCTTTTGGCTTTTTCTGCTTGTCCTACAACATGTACTAGTTATTGCAAATAAGGGAAACCATGGGACCTATGTTTCTTTGGGCCTGGCTCAAAGGACATAACTAGCAAGATCAATAGAAAGCCCACGGATTAGGAGAAGATCTTCACTAGCCATACAATGGACAAGGATCTCATATCTAAAATATACTTAGAACTCAAAAAATTAAATCCCCCAACAACAAATCCTCAAAGAAACAACTGCCTAATTAATAAGTTGGCTAAAGACTTAAAGAGACACATGAAGAAATGCTCAACCTCTCTAGCCATAAAAGAAATGCAAATCAAAACAACACTGACCAGTTAGAATGGCTATAATCAAGAAATCTAATAACAACAGATGCTGGAGAGGATATGGCCAAAAGGGAACCCTACTGCATTGTTGGTGAGAGTGTAAACTTGTTCAACAACTTTGGAAAGCAGTATAGAGGTTCCTCAAAAGACTCCATATCCCACTTTTGGGCATTTACCCAAATGATCACAAACAGGACCATACTAAAGCTACCAGGCACAACTATGTTTATTGCAGCATTATTTACCATAGCTAAGATATGGAACCAACCCAGATGCCCCTCAGTAGATGAGTGGATCAAGAAAATGTGGTATATATACACAATGGAATTCTATGTCTCCATCAGAAAGACTGACATTGCCCCATTTGTTAGGAAATGGAAAAAATTATATTAAGTGAACTAAGCCAGGCCCAAAGAAACATAGGCTCCATGGTTTCCCTTATTTGCAATAACTAGTATATGTCTGAGACAAGCAGAAAAGGTCAGATAAGATGATTTTAGATGAAATAAACCACAAGATAAGGACTCAAGTGGTTTTTCTTTCTTGCTATTGTTTCTAACTTATTTATAAGGTGATTTTTTTTGTTGTTGCTTTGTATGTTCCTCCCCCATGGTATAACCTCTGTTTTCACTGTATTTTTTTTCTACTGTATTTGATGTTGGTATAATTTGGGAAGGGGAAGGGAAAAATATTGTTTAAACAGGGATACAGGTGGACCCTTTGTAACAATGAGATGTACAAGATGCAATGTCAAAAAATGAACTTTATAACTTTGGCTGGGGAGTGGCAGGGGGGAAGGGTAGTCGTGGAGATGGGAGGCCAGGGATGGAAAGGGAAAAACAAAGGAGGAGGCAACAATGCTTGATAAAAAATGTACTCATTACCTTGCTCATGTAATTGTAACCCCTCTGTATGGTATTTTCACAATAAAAAAACTTATTAAAATACAAATTAAAAAATTTTAAAAAGACTTAAAGAGAAAGTTCTCTGAAGAGGCAATAAGAATGGCCAATAGACACATGAAGAAATGCTCAACCTCTCTAGCCATAAAAGAAATGCAAATCAAAACAATATTGAATTTCTATTTTCTTATGTACAGTTTTTCAAGTGTAAATAGCTGTGTTTTATTTTTAAAAATGCTCATGTGATAGATATATTTAAAACACCAGCTTCATACACTGCTATTTTTATATTAATTCTTCCAGAAGAATCACCCACTTCAACATTTTAATAAATAAAGTTACTGGAGTTAACATCTTATCTTTACATTTTTCCTTTAGCCAACTTCCTATATCCTATAAGATCTAGGAATCGGGCCCCCCCATCAATAGCTGCTTGAAAAGCAAAACAGAGAAACCAAATTCATCTTCTCTAGAGAACCTGTTTATACTATTTCTATATGTTTTGATTTTTTTCCCTTTTTTATTAGAGGAAAAAGCTTAAGACATCTTTCTGTTTTCCTTAATTCCTTGTATCTAATCTGTCACCAATACTGTCATTATTTATGACCCTGGCTGATAACATATACAACTTCCTTTTTATTTCTACTGCCTCTATTAGGATAAACCGTCATTTCAAGCAGTGTGTGTGTGTGTGTGTGTGTGTGTGTGTGTGTGTGTGTGTGTGTGTGTGTGTGTGTGTGTGTGTGTGTGTGTGTGTGTGTGTGTGTGTGTGTGTGTGTGTGTGTGTGTGTGTGTGTGTGTGTGTGTGTGTACTGGTTGTGGGCCTTGAACTCAAGGCCTGAACACTCACTTAACTAGCCCCAGCCTAGTGCTCTAACAATTGAGTTTCACTTCCACTTCTGGCTTTTTTGCTGGTTAATTAGAGATAAGAGAACTTTCCTGCCTGGGCTGGCTTTAAACTGTGATCCCCAAATCTCAGCTTTCTGAGGAGCATATGGGCACATGGCTATGCATTTTAGTTATCTTTTAAATTTGAAAAATGTTATAAAAGGTTAAAAATACCAAATGAAATTGAGTGCTTATCACAGACCAAGTACTATTGGGTTCTCAGCTGCTGTACCTATGTTTGAAAATTCCATTACATACAGCTCTGACACATATTTTTGTTCCTTAGAATAGATATGCACAGAAGCAAATGTAAGCTTACCTTGAAACTGTTCTGAATTCAGCTTCAGAAATGATCCAAAGAGTTTTTCTACAAATCAATAATTAGAAAAATGATAGTTAACTTACTTGAACATTAAATTTTGTCTGCCTACAGTAATTAATCATAATACATTTACCAAAGGTCAGATAATTTTGACCCCCTAAAAACATTAAGTTTTGTGTTTTGACCATTACCATAAGATTTCATAAACTTACATAAGATTTATAAACTTACATTCATAAAACCATTAACTACTTTTTTGTTGTTGTTGTTATATTCTGTGCTTGAAATCTGGGCACTGGGGCTTGAAGTCTGGATCTCATGCTCTCACTTGGCTTTTGGCTCCAAAAAAGTGCTCTATCACTTGACTCAAACCTCCACTTCTAGCTTTTTCCTAGTTAAATGGAAATAAGAGTCTCACAGACTTTTCTTTTCTTTTCTTTTTTTTTTTTTTTTTTTTTTTGCGAACCTGTGAAATAGCACTTTTCTCACGGACTTTTCTGACTAGGCAGGCTTCAAACTGCAAACCGTAAATTTCAGCCTCCTGAGTATTGAGGATTACAGGTGTAAGCCACCAGCACCTGACCACTACCTACTTTTCAACTAATAGATTTTGACTTTTTCTAATTTTTTTCAAAGGCTGTTAATGTTTTATATCTAACCTGTTATCTATTCAGCATTATCAACATTTATTAAAATTAATGTTTCAGATAAAACCATCATAGTATCACTGCTGAATTTGTCCCATTTTACCATGCTGAAAACTCAGAAAACTAGACAGGAATTTGGTATTTTTCCATGTGTGTACACATAAGGATAGAGAGATAACACCAGTTTCAATCAAGTGAAATATTGTTACATTACAAAAAGCAACTTCAAGAATTAGCTGTTTCTTATGCCACAAGGCAAATTCACATTCAAGTAGTATCTTGAAATATTTGTCCCCACAAGGTGACTAATGCAAAATTAATAGAAAGCAGAGAACTGTGAGAGTATTAGATTTCACAATCTCAGTTACGTTGGTCATCATCATTACCATCCTAATGGAAAGTCACTTTTTTCTCCTGAGAAAAATGTAAAATCAGATAAAGAAGCCAAAACATAAACACCCATTAAGAAGATCAATAGAGAACAGCTGACAAGACAAGGTATATGCACTCAATTGAATGTAGGTATTTTATGCTCCTATATTCAGTCACCTAATGATACAGCTTTGGAGTTCCTCCACATCAATTGTTGACTATGATCACTCATTTCAACACAGGTAATAGAAGCAAACCACTGGAAAAAAATTTTATGAAAAGTAGAAATAAAAATGACCCCTAAAAAAATAAAACAATAATAAAATTTGCATCACATTTCAGTTTGTTCCTAATACAGGCCTGGAAATGCATGTTTCTTTTACAATCATTAAGGAGGAAGTGGGGGAAAATATTTCTGGAGCATATTTCTGGAATGAGTTTGGTGGTTCAGCTTGAATAGAGACTTAACGTTTCTATCTTGGCTATTTTGGAGGGTGTGTGTGATTTGAAATTTTATTCTTATGAAATAAAAATAAGTTTACATACCTATCAAGGGTGTGTGTGATTTGAAATTTTATTCTTATGAACTAAAAATAAGTTTACATACCTATCAAGGAATGTACATGAATATCAGGCTCAAACCATCTTTGTTTGGTTTTAACCATTTGTTTTGCATTGCAAATCTTATACATAAGTGTTTACAAGCATTCTAATTATAATGGTAAAGCTTGGGGGGGGGGAAATTAAATTGATTTTTAAATAGCCAAATAGTTGTACAAATGAATTTTAATTTAACATGTCAATTTATGCATCTTGATCAATATTACCCCTTCCCCAGTCCTCCCCTATCTCCACCCATCCCCTCAAGTTATCTAGCTCTATTTGTACATATGTATGCTGAATATTTGGACTGCATTTGTCCTTTGTTCCTCTCTCCATTTGTCTGTTCCCCTCTACAACACATTTTCTAGCTTCCTGGTAAAATTTTCTGTTCTGAATGATGGAGAGAAAATTTACAATGGAAGAGACCCAAGTGTGAGAGTGCATATTCCTGTGTCTTTGGTGGTCTATGTGAAATCTCTCTCCTGAATTCATTCCTTTGGTTCACAGACCTGTTGCTCCACAGATATGGCTGAGTGTTTCCTTATTTCTAGCACCTATCAGTACAAAAATTACAATACAGGCTTACTATAGTCATAGAGAATATATATGTATATATACATACATACATACATACATATATAGATAGAGAGAGAGAGAGAGAATTCTACCGTCTTTGCATAAAAAAGATCAGGTACTTATGGTTCATGACAGTAAACCTAGCTATTCAGAAAGCTGAGATCTGAGGATTGTTGTTCAAAGCCAGCCTAGGCAGGAAAGTCTGTAAGACTCTTACCTCCAATTAACCCTCAAAAGCCAGAAGTAGAGCTGTGGCTCAAGTGGTAGAAGGCCAATCTTAAGTGTAAAGTTAAGGGACAGTGTCCAGGACCTGAGTTTAAGCCCCAGTACTGACACATCCATCCATCCATAAATAAATAAATAAATAAATATTTAAACTTCTTTGAAAAACAAAAAAATGTACCCAGAAACTATATTACACCTTCTGACTCAATGAGCCCTGAGTCTCTAACCAAAATCAAGAGTCTCAGACAGAATTATTTCCTTTCCCCTGAAAGATCTCTTCATCATGAGGTTTTGAGATAAGCCTTGACATATGACTTTTTTCCTTAAGTGAAAAACATGGCACTTCCATGAAATGATGAGATAGGTATGAGAAACACTGTCAAATTTTATAAAGTTTTATTCTAAAACTATATTGTAGTTTCCCACCATGCTAGAAACTAAAAGTGTTAGCTGATGTTTTAGATTATGTAGGTGTAAATAGTCTAATTCCTAACAGTCGTAAGCTTCAAAGCTTAATTATTCAGGTGATTCATTACTTTTATTTTCCAATTGATATATATATATGCAACAAGTCATCTGATATCCGACTACAAAGCTCATTTTAGTCCAAATGTGAGATGGCTAGCTTCCTATGAGTGTGTTGTCCATCTCTGAAAACTTCTTAAAATGTTCTCCAAATTATATTTCATTTTCCCAGATTGTATTTTTCATATATGTGTGTGTAAGCATGTATATATGTGTGTATATGTGTGTATATGTATGCATGTGTTTATGTACATTTCATAATGGTCTCCAATTCTTCAAAGTTTATTATACTTGAATATACTGTTTGAGGTGAGTAGTACTCCAGGTTTAATGAGAGACAAGGACATCTCCTCTTTATTCCTCTATTGATCAACTCTGTCTCTCAAAGTAGGTAACACTAAGGTAACTCTTAGGACCATGGTCTAGAATAAGACCTAAAAATAAGACTATACTTTGGTTTGAAGACTTTTCAGGAAAAATAAGAAAGTAGTACAGAGATCTTGGGATTACAGACCATATTTCAAAGTCAAATCCTTGAGACCTGTTTCCAAACTATACCCTTAGAGAAATGCAGCCTCTATCCAAAAAAGTCTTTATAACACTACCTGAAAGAAAACTCAAATCCATATTACTTTGAACTATACATATCTATATTAAGCTTATGCAATCCAGACAAACATATCCTCTTGAACTTTGTGCCTGTAGTTGGATTGTTCCTGTACTTCTGATCAAAGTGGATATGGCACTTTTTACATTCAATTTCTTTTTTTTTTGGGTGGGGGGGGAGGTCCGGTCGTGGGGCCTGAATTCTGGGCCTGGGCGCTGTCCCTCAGCTCTTCAGCTCAAGGCTAGCGCTCTAGCACTTGAGCCACAGCGCCACTTTGGCTTTTTTCTTTTTGCTTATGTGGTGCTGAGGTATGGAACCCAGGGCCTCAGGCTTGCAAGGCAAGCGCTCTACCACTGAGCCACCTTCCTAGCCCCTACCTTCAATTTCTTATTTAACATTTGTTCTAATTTTTATTTAACTTTTAAAAAAAAAATCTTGAATCCTAAAGTCTTTCTTCATGGCTTATTGTTAATAACAGAAAAACTTCTCTTCCATGACTTGTCTCTAAAGAAACATATTTAAAAGACTGTCTAAAGTGACACTACAGTTCTTGGAGAATATACTACAATTAAGGTCTAATCCCCAACCATTGATAATTAAGAACCTTGGAAAACTCAATAAAAATACATGTCTCTTGGGGCTTCATGTTTATTTCATACTCCAAAACTAATTCCTCCTTTAGGTGTATCTACACATCCAAATGACACCAGACAACTACCTTTCAAATTAAGCTTCCTTGGTCTAATTCTTCTAAGTCTCGGGTGAATAAAAGTTGAATAAGGTTAAGTTCTTGTTTATTGTAAAGAATGAGAAGGTGCACACAAAAGGAGCTGATAATTACCTCTTTTCCTCCAAAGTAAAACACGAGAATTTGAGGGGGAAAAAGCATTTTAAAGAACATTTTAAGTAAAATTGGTATATTATTCAGGGAAAATGACATTCAGGGAACTCAATCTTTTTAATGCCTTTTTTTTTTCTGGTTGAGAACTTTTACCTTTCTACTTAGCAATGGCTGTGGTTTCTTGGAATATCTGAATTGCCAGTTATCAGTACTCCTGTATTTTAGATCCATTCTTGAGCCAAATGAGGGTTAGTGGAAAAGAAAGTCTGTAATACCACAACTTTTGCGTGAAAACTGAGATAGCCAGTAAGGGATTAATAGGCTGATAGCACATACTGTGTGGATACTCTGGGAAAATAAATGATTCATGTTCTATGTGGGGCACAGCAAGCTAACATGACACTTTATCACACTCCTCAAAACAGGCCACACTTTAAAACTTAGAGATCATTTATTTCTGGAACTCACTATCTCATGTTTTTACATCATGGGTGACAGTGGCTAAAACCATTGAAAATGAAAAGGTTGGTATGAGGGCACTGTTAACTGGGTACTCATCCTATAATCCTACCTACTTAGGAGACTGAGATCTGAGAATCATGTTTCCAAGCCAGCCCAGGCAGGAAGGTGAGATTCATTTCCAATTAACCACTAGAAAACCAGAAATGGCACTGTAGTTCAAGTTGTAGAAGGTTAGCCTTGAGCAAAAATGCTCAGGAACAATGCCTAGACCCTGAGTTTAAGCTGTAAGACTAGTATTGAGAGACAGAGAGACAGAGAGAGAGAGAGAGAGAGAGAGACAGAGAGAGAGACAGAGAGACAGAGAGACAGAGAGACAGAGAGACAGAGAGACAGAGAGACAGAGAGAGAGGTACTGTTTTCTTAGGGCTTAGAAGAGTTTAACATGAAAACAAAATTTTTACTTAAAAATAATTTAAGCTAGAATTGACAAGATGTAATCAATTCTATATTCTTTTCTTTTTTAGACATAACAAATAAAAGAAACATGGGATTTAAGATATTTTGAATGTTCTAGTGTGGTTGACCAGAAGTATGCATGCACTGCTACTTGAAACTAGAAACAGTTTCTGAAGAAGGAAAATGCCATTTAAGGTTCAGTGAAAGATGTCATAGAAGTAAAAAGAAACTTGAAAATTTGTACCTGAAGTTAAGACAGAGGTCAAGGCTAGACTTCATGGTTGAGTGCCATTTTCACAGAGAGGTGAAAGTTAGTGTCGTGATAATTACAGAACTTAACTGGGAGGAATTTAGCATTAAGAGATGTGAGGCCAATCAGATGAGCAAGAAAGAAATAACACTGTAAAAAAATCTTCAAAGAAACAACTGCCCAATAAATAAGTGGGCTAAAGAGTTAAAGAGAAACTTCTCTGAAGATGAAAGAAGGATGGCCAATAGACACATGAAGAAATGCTCAACCTCCCTAGCCATAAAAGAAATGCAAAACAATGAGATGTATAAGTCGTTATGTTAAAAACGAACTTTACAAGGGGGAGGGGGTTGGATTGGATGGGGGGTGCGGGGGGAGGATGGGAAGGGATGGGAAGGGGAAACAAAAGAGGAGGCTACAATGCTTGATAAGAAATGTACTCATTATCTTGTAACCTCTCTCTACAGTAATTTCACAATAAAAAAAAAAAGAAATGCAAATCAAAACAACATTGAGATACCACCTTACCCCAGTTAGAATGGCTAGAATCAAGAACTCTAATAACAACAGATGCTGGAGGGGATGTGACTAAAAGGGAACCTTACTGCATTGTTGGTGGGAGTGTAAACTTGTTCAACCACTTTGGAAAGCAGTGTGGAGGTTTCTCAAAAGACTCCACATAGAGCTCCCCTATGACCCAGCAGTCCCACTTTGGGGCATTTACCCAAATGTTCACAAACAAGACCACACTAAAGCTACCAGCACAACTATGTTTATTGCAGCCTTATTTACCACAGCTAAGATAGGGAACCAACCCAGATGCCCCTCAGTAGATGAATGGATCAAGACAATGTGGTATATATACACAATGGAATTCTATGCCTCCATCAGAAAGAATGACATTGCCCCATTTGTTAGGAAATGGAAAGACTTGGAAAAAATTATATTATGTGAAGTAAGCCAGGCCCAAAGAAACATAGGCTCCATGGTTTCCCTTATTTGCAATAACCAGTGTATGTCTGAGTCAAGCAGAAAAGGTCAGATAAGTTGATGTTAGGGAAATGAACCCCAAGATAAGTATTCAAACGTTTTTTTTCTTTCATCATGCAATTGTTTCTAACATATTTATAAGATGATTTCTTTGTTGCTTTGTATGTCTCTTCCCCACAGTATAGCCCCTGCTTTCACTGTTATAATTTTTGGAAAATTGAAGGGGAAAAACAAATAGGGATACAGGTGGACCCATTGCAACAATGAGGTGTTCAAGTAGTTATGTCAAAAAACAAACTTTACAACTTTGGTGGGGGGGGGGGATTGGGTAGTTGTTTGGCAGGGGCAGGTATGAGAAGGGATGGAAAGGGGAAACAAAGGAGGAGGCAACAATGCTTGATAAGAAATGTTCTCGTTATCTTGCCCATGTAATTGTAACCCCTCTGTACGGTATTTTCACAATAAAAAGAAAATCTATGAAACTTTCTCCCCAAAATAACCAACAATAACAAATAAAAAGTTGAAAAAAAAAGTGTTATCACAGTGTTATCAGGTACAACAACTTAAAAACAAGGTCACTGAAGCAAAAGCAAATAAAATGTTTTAACAAAAAGACATTATCAGCCACATCTAATGATCTTAATTACTCAGGAGGCTGAGAGATTTAAGAATCTAAGTGGTTTGAAACCATCCTGGGTTGTCAACTCCAAGAGACTCTTATCTCCAATTAACTAGTAAAAAGCTGGAAGTGGAGGTGGGGCTTGAATGGTAGAGCTCCAGCTTTGAGTAAAAACACCAAGCAAAAGCATGAGGCTCTGAGGTCAAGCCCCAGTAATCTTACCGGAGAGGGGCAGGGTCTCCCCTACTTTGGAGTATTCCAGGAAAATAAGAAAAACAATGGAAAAGTAACAAGTGCACTGTGCAAATTTAGTCTCTATTCAGTAGCAACTGGGGAAAAGAAAGCTGAAGATGTAGAAAGAATGATTTATTTCTCACCTACATCTAAAATTTAAGACAGGAAGTGAGAAAAGAAGGATGGAGAAAGACCTGTTTTATTTCATTTCCTGATCATATTTTTTAAGAAAAGAAGGATGCTCATTTTTAAATTTAGGGGGAAAATCCAGGGGCAAAGGAGCACTTTAAGATATAAAAATATAAGCAGGGCACTGGTGGCTCACACCTGTAATCCTAGTTACTCAGGAGGCTGAGATCTGAGGATCCCACTTTGAAGTCAACCCAGGCAGAAAAACCTGAGATACTTTTGTCTCCAATTAAGTAGCAAGAAGTCAATAGTGAAAATATGGCTTAAATGGCACAGCTTTAACCTTGAGCTTTTGCTAAGGAAGAGCGTGAGGCTCTGTGGTCAAGTTCCACACCTGCACACAGACAAAAATATGACTCAAATAACTGATCTCCTTATAGTTCACAGAAGAGGGAAGAATCCTTGGTCAATACTGACAGCAACTACAAATAGATGCTGCCCCAACAAAAACAATATCTCCAAAAGACTCTAAGAGATATGATTTATATTTTATTAAATTAATCCATTGTAATTGTTCAATTGAGTGAATATTAGTGTATTAAGCCTTTACTCATCTCTGATCAATAAAATAATTGTAAAGACCCTTGATCTGACATGTCTCTTAGAGTTGTGGCAACTCTGTCATGAGTCTCAAAAGCAGATTGTTTGGTACCCTAGTATTGCATGTATGTTTATTTGAATTAGGAAAAGAAAATTTTTGGTCAGACAAAGGACAAGGAGGAACCAATGCAACAGTCATGTACACAAGACAATATGTTGGAATATTTTTACAACTTGGAGGGAGTGGGGAGTGGGAAAGTAGGAGAAAAATGAGGGAAGAAGTAGCAAGTCTGATAAGAAATGTACTTATTACCTTACTTATGTAACTGTAACTCCTCTGTATATTAAAAAAAATTAAAAAGCAGATTGGCTGGGAGAACACACAGATTATAACTTAAGGTTCATTTTTATTAAAAGACAATACAAATATGGAACAAAAGTATAATAGAGAAATGTTAGTGGTTGAGCTCAAGAACATTACAATATATCACGTGGAATGAGGCAACTGCTGTCAATAGTTGCTTTTATAGCATTTACAATAGATAATAAGCCATACTAAACCAAGTAACTTTTTTGTGTAAAAGCATTAAGAATCTATCTCTATTGCCTCACATCTGTAATTTCAGCTACTGAGAAGGCTGAGATCTGAGGATTGCAGTTCAAAGCCAGACTAGACAGGAAAGTCCATGAGACTCATCTTCAATAAACTACCAAGAAAAATATAAAAGAAGCTGTGGTGCAAATGGAAGAGCTCTAGCCTTGAGCAAAAAAACAACAAAACTCAGGAACAGTGCCCAGGCCCTGAGTCCAAGCTCCAGGAAAACCATAAAACAAAACCTTTCTCTTTATAGTTGACTCATGACGTAACTACTCAGTAATATACTACTAAAGAACATTTTTGTTTGTATTATTTTTAAAAAATTAACTTACTTTGTTATTATAGGGGTGATGGTTTACAATGGCATGAGTCAGGTAATGAGTATATTTCCTTTCTTACAGTGTCTTCTCGTCCCACATTCTCTCCCCATCCCTCCCTCCCATCTCCACCTACAAATTGTATAGTTCACTTTCATCAGTGTCCAGTGAGCTCCGTTGTTGTACTTTTCCACATCTTTTCCCAGTTTCTTCTTTTCTTTTCTTTTTCTTTTTTTAAGTGACATGGATTTTTAAAATTATCTTTAAGTAGTTGTAAGAAGGAGTTTCCATTTAACAATGGATGAATACAATGCATCTTGATAAATGTCACTCCTTTTAACATTCTCAATCCATCCCTCCCCCCCATTCCATTCCGTCCCTCACTCCTAAAATTTGTAGGATATATCTTGAACTTCCTCCCTTGTTTCTCTCTGTAGTCCCTGTGAACTACAATATCCTTATCCCTTATTTTACACTTTAATAGATTTACATTCAAACTTAAACCACATCATCTATCTTTTCTTCCTATCACTTTTCTTCATTTATTTCCTCCTATCAACAATTAGAACAGTTACTTCATATTTGACCTCTATCTCTACCATAATTTTTCTTGATACCTACTCTTGAGCAGATCACCTTTTCCTTTTTGGTCTGTTTAACTTCCTTCTTTTCATCTCTCCTCCTCTCTACTTCCCCAACACATTAACTAGCTCTTCTCTGTTTCACAGTTCATTCTCATTAACCCCGTGTGAGACAAGCCACCATCCCTTCCTGCCTTATGAAACATTATACCTTCCAGGTGCCCACCAGGAAGGCATAATAAAATCCTATACTCCTATAGGATTTTATATATATATATATATATATATATATATATATACACACATATATATATATATAATGTAATTACTTACAATTATCTATTATGTATTATCATAATTACCTATAATCGTAGCTACTTAGGAGGCTGAGACCTGAAGATCATGATTCACAGCTAGCCTAGGGTGGAGGTATGGGAGACTCTTATCTCTAATTAGCCATTAAAAACCCACAAGTGCAGACCTGTGGCTCAAGTGATAAAATGCCAGCTTTGAGAGAAAAAGCTTGGGCCCTAGACTCAAACCCCAGTACCAGCACAAAAACAAAACATGACATATGCCTTATAGTCTTCATTAATGTTACTCAATCTGTAACCAGACAAAGTCACAACAGTAAGAGTATTATAGGCCAGTCTCTTCAATAGATGTAAAACATCAATAAATGCTTACAAACTGAGTTGAACAATTGATTAAAAAGATCATGTACCATGACCAAGTTGGTTTAACTCCAGAGAGGTGAGGATTGTTAAAAATACCTGTGGCTCACGCTGTAATCCCAGCTACTCAGGAGGCTGAGATCTACGGATTGTGGTTCAGAGCCATACTGGGTAGGAAAGTCAGTGAGACTCTATCTCCAATTAACCACCAGCAAACCAGAAGTGGAGCTGTGATTCAATGTAGTAGAGCACTAACCTTGAGCATAAAAGGTCAGTAACAGTGCCCAGGCCCTGAGTACAAGCTCCACAACTGACTCCCTGCCATTTATATATGTGTGTGTGTATATGTGTGTATTATATATATTAATATCAATAAATGCTATAATATAGCACAGAAACAAAAGCTAGAACAAAAAATATCCTCATGACCATCTGAGTTGATTCAGATAAAGCCTTGGACAATATTCAACATCCTTTTATGATAAAAGCTCTGAAGAAACTAGGAATAGAAGCAATGTATTTCAATGTAAGGAAAGCTGCATATGACAAACTTACAGCCATAATCATACTAAAAGGGGGAAAACTGAAGTCATTTCCTCTGATGTCAGAAATGAGATAAAGATGTCCTCTCAAGTCAAGAGAAAAACATAAAAGGGACTCAAAGACAGAAGTGAAATTCTATCTGTTTGCTGCTGGTATGATCCCATACTTAAAAGACTCTAAGGATTCTTAGATCTATCTAACACTCTTGGCAATGTAGCAGGATGTAAAATCATCAGAAAACTCAGAAGTTTTCCTATATACAATGAACAGGTTGAAAAAACATATCAAAGAAACAATTCCATTTACAACAGTCTAATACATAAAATTAAATACCTAGGTATAAACTTAACAAAGTATGTGAATGAAAACCATAAAATCTTGATTTCTTAAAGACTAAAAGACCTCCCATGTTCATGCAGTGACAGGATCAATATCATGAAAATAAGCATACTACCAAAACCAACCTACAGATTCAACACAATGACAGTCAATGTCCCAATGTCATTCTCAGCAGAAATAGCAAAATGAGGAAAAAGAAAAATTCATTTGAGGAAAATTCATCTCAGGAAAAAGAGTAACATTGAGAGAATTGAAATATAAGACTTCAAAGGATCCTATGGAGTCATAATAACAAAAACAGCTTGGTACTGGCACAAAACAGACACAAAGACTAACAGAACAGAATATAAAGTCCAGAAATAAAACTGCACAGATACAGTTAACCATTTTTGACAAAGGAGCAAAAATATACATTGGAGAAAAGCAGCTATTCAACAAATGGTGGGGGGAAAACTAGTTTTCTTTATTCAGAAGATTAAACTAGACCCCTATCCCTCATTCTGTAGGAAATACATTGAAAATGATCAAAGATCTTAATGTAATATTTGAAAATACTAACTGTGGAACTAAAACAGGCATATATAATCATTTTCTGAATAAGACTCCAGTAGCCCATGAAATAAGAGCAATAACTGGCAAATGGGACTTCATCAAATTCAAGTTTTTACACATTAAAAGAAATGATCAGTAGAACCAAGAGACAACTGACAGAATGGAAGAAAATCTTTGCCTATTATTAAACAGATAAAGAGTTAATATCCAGAATAGAAAAAGAGAACAAAAATTGAACAGAGAAATGTCAGAGATCTCATAAAGCTCAACATCCTGAGCTATAAAGGAAATGCAAATCAAAGTTATACTCAGAGTCTATCTCATCCCAGTCAGAATAGCTATCATCAAGAAAACAAACAAGAAATGATGGCAAGAATGAGAGAGGAAAGGATCCCTCATCAACTGTTGCTGAGAATGTAAATTAGTTCAACCATTATGAAAATCAGTGTGGAAACTCTTTAAAAAAAACTGTTTAAAAAACTAAAAATAGACCTAAACTGGGCTGGGATTGTGGCTTAGTGGTAGACTGCTTGCCTAGCATGCATGAAGTCCTTGGTTTGAGTCCTCGGTACCTCATAAACAGAAAAAGCCAGAAGTGGTGCTGTGGCTCAAGTGGTAGAGTGCTAGCCTTGCACAAAAGAAGCTCAGGGACAGTGCCCAGGCCCTAAGTTCAAGCTTCATGACCAACCAAAAAGAAAAATAGGCCTAACTCTGACCCATACTGCTATTGGTTATAAAAATAAATAAAATGTTATTACATATGTACCCAAAAATCATTTGTTAGGTCTATTATCTATCTATCTATCTATCTATCTATCTATCTATCTATCTATCTATCTATCTATCTATCTATCTATAATAGAGATATACTTTTTCAGGATTTGAAAGGATAGAAAAATGCTCCAATCATCACTTTGCAGGATGACTATAAAAGTAAAAATCAGAGGAATCATCTGTCAGATTTTCAAAGTGGGAAGTGCCAAGTAGGAGAAAAAAAAAGGAGTAGGCTATAGTCTTATATAAAATATATTATCAGAAGACTACAAATCTGGAATTTAGTCTTCTTCAATACAGGTATGAATTCTCATGGAATTAAAATTGGAGATGTTGTTGAATGTGTTGTTTTATACAAGCATTAATACTAGAATTAATAGATGTAGTAGTTACATTGTATTTATCTTCATAAAGGTTGACATCTCAACTACATCAATTATACATTTTGTCTATGAAAGATTAATTATATATCTATTAGTCATAGATATATAATTATATATAATCAATTATATCATATACATGTATATATCCTGCACAGTTCTTCCTATTCTTTGCTAAAGTGTTGGGATATTATTTTGTGATGCATATATATACAAATGTTCTAAAGGAAGGTGAATAAAGTACAAAACATATATGTTGACAGCTTTAAGTTTTTCATAAACTACATAATTTGGGTTGTGGAGGAAAGTTTAAAATTCCATGGAAATAACACTTTTAGAACTTTATATGCTAGGTGGAGGAAAGTTTTTTAAGTAACAAAGATAAACAGAATGAGGAAAATATGAAATAAAGAAAAGAAGATGGTGACACTGGGATGTATCTGCTTTTAGAAAGATGAAAAGAGGCTGGATGCAGTGGCTCAAACCTAGAATCCTAGCTATCTGGAAGGTGAAGATCTGAGAATCACAGCTCAAGGCCAGCTCAGTTCATGAGACTCCATCCTAACCAATGACTGGATGAAGTGGCTCAGGCCTGTCACCTTCAACAACATGGTAAGACACACACAGGAACATCACAGCTCTTGCCAGCCTGGGAATAGAATGAGATTCCACCTAAAAAATAACCAACACAAAAAGGGCCAGAGGCATGACTCAAGTGGTAGAGTACCTGCCTACCAAATGCAAGGCCTTGAGTTCATTCCCAAGGACCACTAAACAAAAGGAGAAATGAAAGGGAAGAATGACTAGATTCACAAAACTGCTTCTGTTCTCTTCTGTCCACAGCTCCTAATGACGAAGTAAAACAAACTACAGTATTTTAGATTTTGCCCCTCATCTACCGTGTGTGTGTGTGTGTGTGTGTGTGTGTGTGTGTGTGTGTGTGTGTGTGTGTGTGTGTGTGTGTGTGTGTGTGTGTGTGTGTGTGTGTGTGTGTGTGTGTGTGTGTGTGTGTGTGTGTGTGTGTGTGTGTACCAGTACTGGGGCTTGAACTCAGGGCCTACGGAGTTATCTCTTAGCTTTTTCACTCAAGGCTGGCGCTCTACCACTTGAGCCACAGTTGGGGGGGGCAGTTTGGGGTGATTAATCGTGAATAAGAGACATAACTTTTCTGCCTGGGATGACTTCAAATATTGATCCTAAGATCCTAGCCTCCTAAGTAGCTAGGATTAGAGGTGTGTATAAGACACCAGCTCCTGCTAGCCTTCATCTACATTTAAGTAGACTCCATGGAGTTCTTTTGGGAAGAAGTCTGGGAGATTTCTTTTCAATAGAGGAGCCCAAACTCCTGGCTTTCCTATTCACCTTACATCCCCATTTTTCTTCCCCATCAGGAGACTAATCTATACTTGCTGCCTTCAGTTTCTTACCTCCCATCTACTCCTTAACTCCACCTCTGCTGTGTGAAAGTTCTCTCACCAAAGTTAATCACCTAATGGCAGGTAATTCTAAAGATGTCTATCCATTGGATTCTGATTTTGTTTGGCCTCCATATAGCTTTACCAACCATAACCCCTTTTTCTGCTTGGAAAGACATTTATCATTTAAATGAGTTTATTCCTGCTGTTGGAAATGAGAAAACCCCTTGGCTTTCTCCCTGAGGTCCTCCATCTATCCTCTATTATAGCCATTCTTCAGAGGCCTGCTTTGAAATGAATTTCCTCACATTGTGAATTTCCCTTCCATTCCATATCCTTTCCTTCTTTCCCTTCTCCCTTCCTCCCCTACCCTCTACTCTACTCAGTTTCTTTACAGCATCTACTAGTGTTACTAATCTACATCTTGTCTTGTTACTAATCTTTCCTTTTCAAAGCTTTCATCTTCTTTGGTTTTTACAATAGAGCATATTTTGGGGTATTCTGTTAGCTATGGGTATTGTCCTTTCTATCTTTTATTGGCTGTGTGTCTCTCATTATCCAGGCTCCTTATCTTTTCTCCGAACATAGTTGAGTTCATTCAAATACTTGCAAAGTATCAGCAATCATTTACAGTCCTCTTCTTTAGTTCCAGAATCACTGATGGTCAACCTGTTTTTATTTTTGGACTAGGGGAGAGTCTAGGGTTTTGAACTCATGGCCTTGTACTTACTTCTCATCCAAGCTATCAGCCCTAATTCTCACTGGTTATTTTGAGCCTAGGGTCTTGCTTCCTGCCTGAACACATGTGTGAGGGTCAATCTGTCTATTCTAGGCTTCCCATCCACCACATCCACACTTTTCTGCCTGCCATGGCCTGGCACAGCAATCATCATAATATCAGCCTCCCATTTACCTTGAGATGAGAGGTCCATGTCATCATGCCCACCTACAAATTTAAAAGGGATCTCATCTACATTTCTACCTGGAGTTGGCCTCAAACCATGATCCTCCTATTTTCAGTCTCCCATGTAGTTAGAATTACAAGCATGAGCCTTAGCATCTGGCAGATGCTCAACTCATATCTTCCTGAACTCTTTAGTGTCTAAAACTTATTATGCCCCTCTTCTTAATCAACATGCTTCACAACTAATTTCTTTTCCCATGGACTATATTTGTTACTATGTGATCAGACAAATGCCACACTGAAAAGATTAGCATTCTTTTAGTCCTTTCTTTCCCATTGGTCCAAGTGACAGAAGTAGTTCACTTTACTTCCATTTCTTCAAAAGTAGCTACAGATAACGTAAGAATGTTCCTGGAATCCTTTCCTATCTTGTTCTTACCCTAATGAGGTCCCTCTTTCTATTGTTTATACAATCACAATTTCTAATAAACCTCCTTTCCTATTTTGACTTGCATACTGACTACACATAAATACTTTTTTGGTTTTCTTGCAGGTACTAGTGTTTGAACTCAGGGCCTCACATTGACTTGGGTGGCACTCTATCACTTGAGCCAGGCCTCTTGCACTGCTTTTTGCTGGTTGTTTCGGAAATAGAATCTAGCAGACTTTTTGCCAGGGGTTGACTTCCAACTTTGATCCTCCAGATATTAGCTTCCTGAGTAGCTAGGATTCAGAGGTAAGCCATTGGCATCTAGTAAATAAATAATCATATAGTAGAATCATGATCATCTTATTGGCCTTCTCAGATACGTTCGGTGGCTTCCTATCATTGACTGAATTGAATATTAATATTAAGCTCATCAAGTTGTATAATGATATTCCCACCCCTTTCAAAATATTCATCTCAGAGTACTAGACTAGCATGTGATTAAAAATATCTGAAAAAATATTACTGGTGTAGTATAAAGTCAATCTTCCAAACATAAGCACCCAATCAAGTAAAATTATATTTCACATCTTCACTAAAGTTCATTCCAAAGTAGATTTCCTCTCTCTCTGTCTCTGTCCCTCTCTCTCTGTCTCTGTCTGTCTGTCTGTCTGTCTGTCTGTCTGTCTGTCTGTCTGTCTCTCTCTCTCTCTCTCTCTCTCTCTCTCTCTCAGTGCTGACTCAGGGGATTGAAGCAGGGTTTGGACACTGTCCCTTAGTTTCTTCACTGAAGGCTGGCACTCCACCCTTGAGTCACACCTCTGCTGGTTAATTGGAAAGAGGATTCTCACAGACTTTGCTTCCAGGACTGGCTTTGAACTTGGATCCTCTATCTCAACCTCCTGAGAAGTTAGGATTATAAGTATGAACCACCAGTGGCCAGCTCAAGCTTTATACTCTTCAAATTACATTTAAAATTCCAATTCTAAGTATTTGATTCTGGAATCCACCTCTCATATATGAAACACAGTGTAAGATGACAGACAAATGAGTATGATTGCTTCAATCAAAGAAAATAGATGTCTCATTGCTTATTGTTGATACCATAGCCATGAAAAGTAAATCTATCTTTAAAATCTAGTCTGCCACTAGCAAGGCAACCATGACCACAAGCAGGACTCAAAACACAATGTATGTAGGAGCGTTTACCAGAAAGTTTACAAATCTAAGCTTTCAAATTGTGTTATAAATGTCCAAATGCACATTGGCAGAAAAAAGGCTCCCTGCCTCCAAAGAAGGAGCATCTTTTTAGTAGTCACCAAAGTACCATTTGGATTATTAAAGGTCCTGTTTAAAAGTGAGTGCCCCGCTTGGTGGCTCATGCCTGTAATCCTAGCTACTCAAGAAGCTAAGATCTAAGGATGCAGTTCAAAGCCATCCTTGGTTAATTAAGTAAATCCTTTTATCTCTCCCTTCCTCTACCCCTCAAAATCTTTCTCAAAATTTACATCTCAAAATCTTTCTCCTCTCAGGTCTTCTTGTACTTTTGTCTTTCTTAAGTTTACAAATAAAGCAAAGATTTAAGAAGATGTGTGTGTGTGTGTGTGTGTGTGTGTGTGTGTGTGTGTGTGTGTGTGTGTGTAATGAACAGATGATTGCAGAAAGCTCAGGAACAACCACCTGCTTCAGAATGACAGGGATAATTTAAAAATTCAAGATAGCATCTTCATCATATCATTTTGTAAATACTTACACTAGGTTATGCTATAGGTGACCCACAAACTGTAGGGGACCACCTGCTCGGCTACTTCCACAGCTCCCCTGCTTCCAAAGCAGCAAATCTTTCACACTTATTAATGTCATTCTTAATCCTGAATTAAAGACTTTCTGCATCAACACAGATTAATTAAATAGTCTTAGGTTTCCCAAGTCTGAGCAGATTAAACTACAATCCATCCCCCTTTAAATATGTAACTCTCCATACCCAACAGAATACATGGGGGATAAAAACCTAGAAAAGAAACAAATAAACCTAGATATTGACTTAGTTTTAGGTTAAAAATTCAGCTTTTCACTGGTTGCTGGTGGCTCAGGCCTGTAATCCTAGCTAGTCAGGAGGATGAGATCTGAGAAACAAAGATCAAAGCCAGCAGGGGAAGAAAAATCTGTGAGACACTCATCTCTAATTAAAAACACTAGCCTTGAGTGAAAAAGCTAAGAACAGTGCCTAGGCCCTGAGTTCAAGCCCCATAACCAACAAAAAATAAGTAAATAAATAAATATAAAAAATCAGGCTTTTCAGCAAATTATTTTAAAGGTAGTGTGAAAAGTACCTATTGATTATTCAAGGTAAGACTGCAGGGCAAGAGGCTGAAGTAAAATGGATTTTGTGTCTTGAGCTATGAAAAGTGGTTTTCAGTGAGGCCTCTTTCTTTCTCTTTTTTTCTTTTTTGGTGTGTGTGCTGGTATTAGGGCTTGAACTCAAGGCCTGGGCACTGTCCTATGCATTTTTGCACAAGACTGATGCTCTACCACTTGAACCACAGCTCCATTTTTAGCTTTGTGTTGGTTAATTGACGACAAGAGACTCATAGACTTTCCTACCTGGACTGGTTTTGAACCATAATCCTTAGATCTCAACCTCCTGAGTAGCTAGGATTACAGGCATGAGCTATTGAAGTCTGGCTTGGGTGCAGACTTTTAACCCACTCCAATACTTACTTTGAATAATTCAACAAGTGTTCTATGAGTCTTTTTTTTTTTTAATACAATACAAGATTTATTCCCACTGTGATTACCTATTAGAATTAGCATAGGTTTCCAAGCTTTATCCTGAGATCCTATGGGATTCTCTTCAGGGTTTGTTTTGTTTGTTTGTTGAACAAGTACCGAGGCTTAAATTTAGATCCTCTCACTCTCATTTGGCTTTTTTTGCTCATGGATGGCACTCTACCACTTCAGGCATACCTCCACTTTCGGCTTTTTACTGGTTAATTGGAAATAAAAGCCTCATAGACTTTCCTGGCTGGAGTAGCTTTGAACCACCATCCTCAGATCTCAGCCTTCTGAGTGCCAAAGGATTACAGGAATAAGCTACCAGTGCCCACACTTTCCAGGTTTTTAGAGCAGGCTTTTCTAGTTTGTACACAAACTATTTCATCAACTGATGAAAATCCACTGTGGTTTCTCATTCAATAAGCAAAGTGAGACTCAGCTCTCAGGATTGGAAAACAATTAATTAAAATTGCAACCCTGATAGAGACGTTTCCACATCATTAGTTTCTTAATGTATCTGCCCCTGCCTGTTTCACTGCACTAGTGAAATTTAAGAGTTTCATATTTCAAAGTTATTATTTTGCATATAATAAATGCTTTTGAGTCTCCAATAGAGCTCAAGTAATTAAAAGGGAATTAATCAAGCCAAGCCAGTCTCAGTCTCTTGCATGATCTACAAACATTTCCTTTTTATCCACACATGGCTGGTAATATTTGTGATTATATTTTCATTAATTACATTATCTCTTAAGCCTTCTCTTCCCCCTTTCATGACATCTAAACTCTAAAATTCCAATTAAATTTGATATGCAAATTTGCATAAGCTACGTATACAACCCTTAAAAATTATTTTCCAGGATTTAGCCCTGAAAAATTATATGCGCATATAGTTTTGAATTTTAATTATAATTTTAATTTTATAATTTTAATTATAATTTTATAATATGAAATATATTTCATAAATCATAATGGCTCTATTTTAGTAAAAGTTTGAGACAGATGTATGGTAGTGTAAATTTAAGTTTTCTGGCATTAATTTTATTTCCAAGCCCAGATAATATCGCACCTAAATTGGTTCTTTAGAAAAGACTCAAAGGAATTTTAATTGCTTGCTCTGACAATGTTCTGAATAGAGCAATGGGCCCCAGGGCTATTCTCTTCCCAGATGACTGATTTAGTAAAGCTGAGCACCCACAGTGACCAGGTTATAAAGACTGCTGCTTTATTCTCCAAGATTCCTTATTCCAGATTACCTCCTTTGAGGTGCTAGTATCAATTGTTTGCTTCACACAAAAGAGGATTTGGTAAATTTGTCAGGGAGAAGTCTGGGATAACTCAGGCCATAGAACTCTAACCTTGTCAATTTTAGTACTAGTCAAGATTCACTCAAGCACAGCACAAAGACACCTAACACAACTCTTCTGCAGAGAGCAGTGGAAGCTGGCCAGGTGGGCCAGATCCCAAATGTTCACATGAACTTAAAACCCTATAAATACACTGGGAATTACGTGTACTAATATCTGCAAAGGAAACCTGCTATTCTACCATATAGCCCTAATGCCCTTAGTTTTTTGTCCCTGCATCCACCCCGTTTCCACATAGTTATCTTCTTTCCTTGCAAGAATATACCTGCAAACATCATTAATGTTGTGTTAAAGAAATATATTCTGGGGGCAGTTCTTTGTGCCTATAATCCCAGCTATTTGAGAGGCACAGATAAGAGATCACAGTTCATGGCCAGCTCAGCTAAAACAGGTAGTGATATCTTGTCTCAAAGAACAAGGTCTTAGCTGGGCACCAGTAGTTCACCTAATTTAAGCCTAGCTACTCAGGAGGCTGAGCTCTGAGCATCCCAATTTGAAACCAGCCAGAGCAGGAAGGTCTATGAGACTTCCAAAAACCTCCAATCAACTTCCAAAAAACTCCAATAATCTTCCAAAAAAGCCAAAGATAGCTCAGGAACAGCACCCAGGCCCTGAGTTCAAGCAGCACGAAAGAAAGAAAGAAAGAAAGAAAGAAAGAAAGAAAGAAAGAAAGAAAGAAAGAAAGAAAGAAAGAAAGAAAGAAAGAAAGAAAGAAAGAAAGAAAGAAAGAAGGAAAGAAAGAAGGAAAGAAAGAAGGAAAGAAAGAAAGAAAGAAAGAAAGAAGGAAAGAAGGAAGGAAGGAAAGAAGGAAGGAAGGAAAGAAAGAATGAGCTATGCATAGTAATGGTACATGTCTGTAATCTTGCTATGCAGTTGTTGATAGGAACATCACTGTCTGAGCCACAAAAATTGTGAGAGCCTATCTGAAAATGAACTAAAGCACTAAGAACTAGCGGCAGGGCAGCACACAAACAATAAAGCACCTGCCTAGTAACCAGGAGGGTCTGAGTTCAAATACCACTATCACCCCCCCAAAAGAGAAATTTATACAGAACTAGATGTATTTCTTCAAAGATTAGAATACATTATTGTTCTACAAGTATCCACACTGCAGACTAGAAGGACAAGGGTGAAAACAGAATAAGGCACTTGCCTCTGATGCAAAATTTAAGGAGACACATAAAAATCAAGTAATAAAAATAACTAACATGTTAATGTAATATTCTCTAACATTAAAATTAATGTAAAAATCTATGATACATTTAAATAAAGGTTTCTGGTGTGGGTGGTGGGTTTATTTATTTTTTTCTGGTACTGAAATTTGAACTGAGGGCCTGGGCCCTGTCCCTTGCTTCTTCTTTCAAGGCTGGCTTTCTATCACCTGAGCCACAGCTCCACTTTCAGCTTTTGATGCTTAATTGGAGATAAAGTCTCACAGACTTTTCTGCCCAGGCTGGCTTTGAAACTTGATCCTCAGATCTCTCTCAGTTTCCTAAATTACTAAATTACAGGCATAAGCCACCAGTGCCTGAGGACCTCCTGTCACAAAATTTGCTTTTCCTGTGAATAAGTTTCATAAATGTTGTGACTTTCATGCTTGCCTTGAGTGCTTTTTTTTTTTTTTAGTATTGAGGCTATGAATGCTACAGTAATAATATAAATGACTTATGTTACTCATTTGTACAACAATTTCATTCATAACCTTTACTTGTGCCCAAGTTAAAAAAATAACATTATACCTGCACATTATTTTGGAGTATATTCCTATTTATAGAAAAATAGTTTATTGTAAAATTATATGCCATGTAATGGCCAGTAGCAACTTGAGGCTTATTGTATCTATGAATCCCATCAAGAGACCAAATGAGCTAAGAACTGATGGCTCAAGCCACCAGTGGCCCAGAACTCTAGAGGCTGAGATTTGGGAATTCAACTTTGAAGCCAGCCTATTCAGAATAATCCATGAGATTCTTATCTCGAATTAATCAGTAAATATCCAGAAGTGAAATTATGGCTCAAGTGATAGAGTGCCAACAAGAGCACACACGAGCACACACGAGCACACACACACACACACACACACACACACACACACACACACACACACACACACACACACACACACACACACACACACACACACACTCGTTCATTTGGCCTGTGTCTATAACCCTAACTACTCAGGAGGCTGAAATCCGACGTTCCAGGTTCAAGGCCAGAACAATTAGTAAAGTCTGTGAGCTCTTATCTCCAGTCAACCACCAAAAAGCTGGAATTGGAACAGTGATTCAAGTGATAGAGCACCAACCTTGAGCAAAAAGCTTAGGGACAGCGCCTAGGCATTAAGTTTAAACTCTAAGACCAGCACATACACATAAAATATTGCCTAAGTATGGATTTCTGAATGTGTCTTGTCATTAGGTAATATATGGATTGTGTTTACACATGAGCAGATGAACTAGTATGTAAATAACACATGCTTATGTATCATAAAATCAAAATAAATAGTCCTTGATTGCACAAAAGCAGAAGGTTTCTCATTATTTAAAACTTTTTTTTTAAGGTAGACAAACAGGCCCAGTGCAGTCAATTCCTGCTTAAGCTCTTCTTGTCTACAGTTTCTCATTTTGTATTCCAACCAAGGAGGGGGCCTTCTGCTGACCTAATGAAAACCTTACTGCAAAAATGAGAGGCCAACCTGAGTGCACTGGCTGCTCAGCCCAGAAGAATGCTAATTCTTGGCTTCAGTCTTTTCTTTGAAGGAAGTATTCAGGCCCTTCTGTGGCATGGAACACGGTGATCAGCCAGGAACTGTGAAGAGATGAAAATAACCTTTGTTATAACCAACCCCTTCCCAAACGCAACACCATTTCAACTCCATACTAGCCCCAAACTTGTGCCTGGTTAACAAAGAGATGGTAGTTGGGGGAGGTGGAGGAAGGACGGTCAGACATGCCCCAGTATTTTCTATAATTAGTGCATGCTTTGCAAAAGCTTTGAAAGAGCAAGTGATTGAACCCAAATACGCAGTTTGAGGTTACTCAAAGTACTCCAGATTTAGAGGGACAGGAGCTCACTTGAAGATCCCCTGGGCCTCAGATGCAGGAAATTTACTTAGGAGCTGATATTTCCTTTTCCTTGCAGTGGCATTATTAATACTGTTATCACAGAATTGTAGTTAGAAGTACACGATAACTATAAATAATTTTATTTTCTTGCCGGAACTGGGGCTTGAACACAGGGTCTAAATGTTGCCCCTTAGCTTTTTTCACAAGGTCGGGCTCTATTACTTGGGCCTAAGCTTACAAGCTGTTGGAGGCTATTTGGAGGTAATAATCTTTCTTGATTTGCATGCTCGGGCTGATTTCAATCCTCAAATCTCAGCCTCCTGAGAAGCTAGGATTACAGATGTGGGCTATTGGTACTCAACAACTCTAAGGTTTTTGTTGTTGTTGTTTGTTTGTTGTTTTTTGTCCATCCTGGGGCTTAAACTCAGGGTCTAGGCCCTGACCCTGAGCCCTTTTGCTCAAGGCTAGTACTCTACCACTTAGAGCCACAATGCCACTTTCTGTTTTCTGGTGTTTACTTAGAGATAAGAGTTTCTCAGACTTTCCAGCCAGACAGGCTTTGAACAGCAATCCTCAAATCTCAGCATCCTGAGTAGCTAGGATTACAGGCCTAAACCACCAGTGCCTGGCTTACAAGTAATTTTAAATTGTAAACTGCTACATAAATGTAGGGGAAAAAATTAAAGGTTACAAAAATATATATGAAGTAAAGTTTAAGGTCAATCCCCATGTATCTGGAAGAATTTTTTTCTTAATTCTTTTCATCAGTCTACAGAAGTATATGCTGACAAATCAACATACTACAATCAAACCAGAAACTAGTGGTTCCTGCCTATAATCCTTGCTTACTTAGAAGGCTGAGATATGAGGATCCCACTTCAAAGCTAGCCTAGGCAGAAAAATCCCAAGACTCTTATCTCCAATTAATCAACAAAATGCCAGATGTAGAGGTGTAGCTCAACTGGTAGAGTGCCAGCCTTGAGTGAAAATGCTAAGGGAAAGTCCCCAGACCCTGCATTTAAGATCTAGTACTAGCATGCACCTACCTACAAATACATACACATACATAACAAAACCATTTCTTACATTAAACCACATTATGAGTGCAAGTTCAAAGATTGAAGAACCATTAATTATCTTTACAATTTACTAAATGAGTCAACTGATTAAGAAAAAACTGTTTAGGGCTGGGAAGGTGGCTCAGTGGTAGAGTGCTTGCCTTGCATGCATGAGGCCTTGGGTTCGATTCCTCAGCACCATATAAGCAGAAAAAAGCCAGAAGTGGTGCTGTGGCTCAAGTGGTAGAGTGCTAGCCTTGAGCTGAAGAGCTGAGGGACAGCACCCAGGCCCAGAGTTCAAGCCCCATGACTGGCAAAAAAAAAAAAAAGAAAAAAGAAAAAACTGTTTAGAAGTAAATAAAGGGGTTGGGAATTTAGCTCAGTGGAAGAATGCTTGCCTAGCAAGTTTAAGTCCTAGCAGGAAAACAAAAAACTAAATAAGAAAAGAAAATGGTATCTGTTTGATAGCTATATTTTTTGCAGTATTTGATTAACATTAAAGAATAGATAATAGAAATAAGATGATTCCAGTACTAAGGAATAATCAGGAAAAAATGGTATTTTTTCCCTACTCATATATTATTTGACCCTTAGGAATTTCCAAAGTACAAGCTCTGTAAAATACATTTATATTTCCAGATACACTAATTAATTACATTAAAACATACAACTCCTAGCATTTTATACAGGGTGTTTCTTAAAACACTTTTTTTTTTGTCAGTCATGGGGCTTGAACTCTGGGCACTGTCCCTGCGCTCTTCAGCTCAAGGCAAGTGCTCTACTGCTTGAGCCACAGTGCCACTTCCAGTTTTCTGGTGGTTTATTGGAGATCAGAGTCTCATGGACTTTCCTGTCCGGGCTGGCTTTGAACCATGATTCTCAGATCTCAGCCTTTTGAGTAGCTAGGATTATAGGTGTGAGCCACTGGTGCCCGGCTACTTAAAATACTTTTATAAAAGATTTTGTATGACAAAAAAGAATGTTGAACTAAGCACATCAAATCCCTGAATTTATTATTTTAAAAAATCTTGATCAAATTTTCTTTTCTGTTTCATTTCCAATTCTTTCTGAGAAATGTTAACTTAATTGGAATGTTCATTACTATTCATTCATGCTTCTCAAGCCTGTCTCTACTTTCAATATCTGTTTGAAAGTATAGATTCCTATCTTCAATTGTCTGCTGGACATTTTATTCAATGATTCCGTGCAGACCCCATAATACTTACCTTATTCATTAAACCTCTCCTACCAGCTGACATCTGCTTTTCTATTTATGCATTCCTATCTGAAGAGCAGAGATGTCAGTACAGTGACTTACAGCTTGGGTAAGCAGTTACAACCTTGTTTGACCTCAGTCCCAATGGATCAGTCACCAAATTAAATAAAAATCTACTTCTAAAATATTTCCTGTATTTATGATTATATTTCCACCATCTAAATTTCTCTTCTCATCCACCCCCTCCACAATATGTCATATTCTAATAACATATGGAATGTCTCTGGTGAAAACATGCTTGTTCAGGTGTATTGATGTTGGAAATGCCTTGAGATACTGGGGTGCCACATAGAAATAAGGGCCCCAGCTCAAGAAAGCAAAATTTTACTTCTGCAAAAGGCTGTGCTACTGACTGTAAGAATGAGCACACAGTCCACCCCAGGTTTTATCCCTCGTGTGTAGCTATCCCTATTTCTGATTGGTCAGAACTCTGGTTCACAATCTTACTTGATTGGCTAGTTTGAAAGGGGACAAGAGTTTATACTATCAATCAAGATGACCAGGACACCTGAACAATGCAGGACTAGTAAGAAAAACAACTCAATTATAACAAATAACTAAAGTAGCTTATATTATTATTATTATTATTATTATTGTCTTTAAGTAGTTGTACAAAGGAGTTTCAATTCAACAAACCCATTTATGAGTGCAAAGCATCTTGATTATTGTCAACCTTTCCATTGTCCTCCTCCTCCTTTCCCAACCTCATTCATACCCTCACCTTATGTGGTTCCCTTTTCACATGTGTATACTGAATATACATGTATTTGTTCACCCTTCCTTTCTCCACTGGTTTATTCTGCTTTGACCTCCTCCCCACACAATACGTTTTAGCTTCCTGGTATCCATTTTGTTAAACTGTATACTCGTTGTTCAAAGGAATTACACCATCGGAATGCTTCCCCGAGTATACCATATTTTAATCCATTCGTGTATATATGCATGTATATTTATAATTTAGATCTAACTTCTACATGTGAGAGAAAACATGTATCCTTTGTTTCTCTGAGTTATTTTATTGAACATAATTTTTTCCAGATCCTGAAATAGCCTCTTTCTTTCAAATAAGATTTCATAAGATTAATGGAGAGAACATACAAATAATTTTAAATATCTAGAGTTCTTCCTGGAACTTTACATTCTGTAATATTTTTAGAAGATGATGGGTACCTGGGAGCTTATGTCAAGGGACCACGTGGGCATAAAATATTTTCATTCTTACATTGATGAGTAGCAGAGTCCACACAAGGATAGGAGGAATTTCAGTATCCCCATTCAGTAAGCCCATCCCCTTAGCAATAAAAATTCACACTTATTATCTCAGAGATATTCTCTCCATTCTCCAATAGCATCAATATCCAATAGACAATATTTGTCTCTAAGTCTTAGAAGCATATGCTACCCAATTCTATCAAGCCCTTTACTCCAACAGTTAACTTAGAAAGCTGTCAGACATTCTTCCCAGATGTATCTTGTAGGACTCAAGTTTTCTCTGGAAACTTCTGCAGTCTTAAAACCAGCCATGCTCATCTCCAGAGACTGGAGATAGCTATTGCACAAGACTTGTCAATTTTTTTTTAATTTGTCTGACACAAACTTGTGTCTGCTTTCTCTCAGAGGCACAAAATATTGCTTGTTATTGTTGTATCTCTGGTGACCAGTACACAGGAGGAAGTTGATCAATGTGTGGATGCATTCACTCATTCTTTCATGACTAAATAATGTTTTAAATTTTCTACCAACAAAAATTGGGAGAAGTTATACATGTTCTTGTTATTCCTTCTTGCCATAGTAAGCAAGAACTTACTTTGGGAACTATCAAAAACAATAGTCACATTTTTTTTATATTGCTTCAACTCTTAAAAGCATGTGGCTTTATGAATCCCCTTAACACCAATACAGTTTTTTTTCTTTTGACTCTATCAACCAAACTCAAGATTTTACTGATCTCTGCTTTAGACCTCTTCTTTATCGAAATACTATGCCACGTTGACCTCATTAAACTTAGGTTATATAAATGACATTTATATAACTCCTGAGTCTATCAGTTTGCTACCATTCCACAGAGCTCCAAACTCATTCTCTCTTCCTTCTGAGCTGGCATCTCCTCATGGAAGTCAAATAGATATTTAAAATTAGCATATTCAAATTGACACATTCCCCCAACCAGTTCCTTAAGGAATCTTCTCCTTGCCAGAAAATGCTGTTACCATTCACACTCTAGTTCAAGCCCTAAAGCAAGGATCTAGAGTTATTCTTGACTTCTTTATGATAGTCTTCCTACTTATCCATTACCAAGTCTTATCAATGATATCCTCAATTGACCCAATACCAAATATATAGCACATCTTAGAAAGGACCTAATAAGTATAAAATCCTTCACCAAATGGCTTTCAAATAGAGTGCATATTCTAATCTTAGTGGAAAGATCGTTTGAAGCCATAAACCAAAAGATGACAAGAGAATCCTCAAATTTTAGAAAATTAAGCCACATGGTCCTAAAGAATCCAATAGTTCAAAATATATTTTGGGGCCGGGTGTCCTAAAATTACATGGCTCACACATGCAATCCTAGCTACTCAGGAGGCTGAGATCTGGGGATCACGATTTGAAGTCAGCCCCATCAGAAAAATCTGTGAGACTCTTATCTCCAATTAGCCACAAAAAGTCAGATACAAAGCTGTGGCTCAAGTGGTAAAGTGACAGCACTCAGGCCTGAGTTCAAAACCCAGTACCAGCACAAAAGACATAAATAAATAAAAATAGACTATGGCCAGGTGCTAGTGGCTCACACCTGTAATCCTAGCTACTCGGGAGGCTGAGTCTGAGGACTGCAGTTCAACTCCAGCCTCAGGAAGAAAAGATCTCAGGAGGCTGAGATCTGAGGATCACGATTTGAAGTCAGCCCCATCAGAAAAGTCTGTGAGACTCTTATCTCCAATTAGCCACAAAAAGTCAGATACAAAGCTATGGCTCAAGTGGTAAAGTGACAGCACTCAGGCCTGAGTTCAAAACCCAGTACCAGCACAAAAGACATAAATAAATAAAAATAGACTATGGCCAGGTGCTAGTGGCTCACACCTGTAATCCTAGCTACTCGGGAGGCTGAGTCTGAGGACTGCAGTTCAACTCCAGCCTCAGGAAGGAAAGTCCATGAGACTCTGAACTTCAATCAACCATCAGAAAACTGGAAGTGGTGCTGTGGTTCAAAGTGGTAGAGTGCTAGCCTTGAACAAAAGAGCTCAGGGACAGCACCTAGGCCCTTAGTTCACACCCCACAACTAATAAATAAATAAAATAGACTATCACCAAAGGAAGGATGGAATTATAAGGGCTGTGATTAACTATACAACCACCTTGTGACCTAGTCATATCTAGAGTTCCCCTCAGTTTAATTTTTTAAGCCAATTTCTTTCTGACTGCATATCTTTCTTCAATTTCACTTTGCTTAGAGCATTTACTTTAGAAAACAGGAAGCTGTAATTGTTGCTCTTTTCTTTCAAGTTGTAACTCTCCCAAAGCCAAGACCCTGAAGCTATCCTTTTGAAAGGTAACGGTCAAAAAAGACTGTACCTCCCAATATCTGTGGAATGAGGAAATGCCTTTGGCCTAATTGTTTTGACCAGCCTTTCCTCTGATGTCCCCTCTAGAAGCATTCCATTTGCTTTTCCCAGCCTGAACAATCTCCCTATATTTCATTTCATTTCCCTGCCATATTTCTTTTCTAATAAATAGTCTTATCACTTTTACGTATGTTCTTATCTTGTCTGAATTCTTCTCTTTCCCAACACAAGGACCCAGGTAGCTTAGCTACCTGTGGTAACACATTCAGTGTTTGCTGCAGAGTTAGATATGTATGTCTTTCTAACTTCAGACTCATCAAATGGTTATACTACTTTATGGGAGTAATTTTATTTCGTGTTAGCTTTGTTTTGTTTTGACCTCGTGATCAGTTTTTTTTTAATCATCACACAAATTACTTATCTAAGATGTTGCAGCAACTTTATCACCCTGAGGTAGATTTTTTTCATTTGGATAAGTTCTGACCAGTTTTCTGAATTCTTAAGATTATCCTAAATTCTAATCTGCTCTCCAATATATACATCAAGTCCATGTCTTTCATCTTGATTAGTAGCTAATGAATGATTAGTCAGCCATCACAGAACTTTTTCCAGAATAATAATAATAAATCTTTCTTTACAGGGAAGACAATTTCTTTTCCTTTGGGACTTGTAATCTGGCTAACTTAGAAGAGACCATTTGTGTATATGCGGAAGGAAAAATCATAATACACGTATACAATACATTTGTTAGCTTCAGAAAGGCAATAGACAAGGTAGGTACTAGTGGCTTACACCTGTAATCCTAAATACTCAGGAGGCTAAGATGTGAAGATCATCACTCAAAGCCAGCCCAGGCAGGAAAGTCCATCTCCAACTAACTACCAAAATAAAACAGAGGTGGAGCTGTAGCTCAAGTGGTAGAGTGCCCTGACTTTGAACAAAAAAGTTCAGGGTCAATGTCCTGGCCCAGTCCCATGCTCTGAGTTCAAGCCCCAAGACCAGCACCAAAAAAAAAAGGTAATAAGGCAATAGTCAAAGAGATGGCTCAATACCAGCACAGGTTTACTGGGGAAAATAACCTAGGAAGTTGAGCCTCCAGCCAATGATAGAGACTCACTCCTTGTCAGTCCAAAAGAATGCTAAACTTGTCTGGTGGGGGTTAGTACCAAAATAATTAATGGGACATAGGTTAATGTGGAAAAGAGGTCACAGCCTGAAGGTAGGAAGGAAGCCCTGGGCAGGGGAATCTGCTCAAGTTCCCAACTGGCAGTAAAATTTTGGAGCCAGTGCCAGCCACATGAGTTCAGCTAGTAAAGGAGAGAGGAATAGGTGGAGTATTAGTAAATCAAGGCACTGGCCTGGGGCCCAAGATGAGGGAAGCTTGCTTAACTCTTCTGAAAGCAAATAACATTTAGCTTAAGTTTAACAGATGCCTACTTTTGGAAACTGAGAATGTAATTAAGTCTGTGAATTAAGTCTGGATTCTGAAGGTTTTATGATGCCTTTGCTAGTCAGAATATATCCTACAAGTGACACTAGCAAAAAAAATAAAATGAAACAGAGAGCAATCAGCAATTTCTGCATTGATATTCAGCTTAAATTAGAACCTGGGTTAATTTGAACCTTTGATTAGGCTTAGAAATTCAGCCTGCTCAAAAACAACATGCCAGACTCTGTGTAATACTAACATTTGATTAGTATTCATTGGGGGAAAGCAGCCCTCAAAAATCCAAAGAAATGGTGGGGCTGGGTGTGTGAGGGGAGAATTCTAGCTTAGGAAAAAATGGTAAGATGAAAAAATAGTATTAATAAAATAATTTTTTGTGTGTGCTTGAACCCTGGGGCTTGAACTCAGGGTCTGAGCTCTGTCCCTGGTTTTTGATTTTTGTTTTTTTGCTCTAAGCCAGCACATTACCACCTGAACCACAGCTCTACTTCCAGCTTTGTTTTTGGTAGTTAGCTGGAGTCAGGAGTCTCACTGACTTTCCTGCCCAGGCTGCTTCAAACTAATCCTCAGATCTCACCCTCCTGAGTAGTTAGTATTACAGGCATGAGTCACTAGAGCTCGGCAATAACATAATTTTTAAATAAATACTCATGTTTTCAACTGCCACAAAACAGAAGTAAAAATGACTTGCTCTTCAGATTACTTTAAAGTCAAATATCTTTCTTTCTTTTTTTTTTCTTTGGGGGGGGGGTCCGTTCATGGGGCCTGAACTCTGGGCCTGGGCGCTGTCCCTCAGCTCTTCAGCTCAAGGCTGGCACTCTACCACTTGAGCCACAGCACCACTTCCAGCTTTTTTCTTTTTGCTTATGTGGTGCTGAGGAATCGAACCCAGGGCCTCAAGCATGCAAGGCAAGTGCTCTACCACTGAGCCACCTTCCCAGCCCCAGTCAACTGTCTTTCTAAGAAATAAAATAAAATTCAAAGCATGTTTTAAGAGAGTCTAAGTTGGAGCAAATAGCCAAAATGGACTTACATATTTTAAAAATAGTTTAGTAAAACTACAGGTGTATAAGCATTCATTCTCTCTGGTCCTATACATATTAGAAATTTCTCATAATAAAATAAAGCTCACAAAAACAATTTTAATAGCTTGTCAGGTGCAAAATCTCATGGAGTATTCAGAAATGTTTCAGAATGGACAGAAAATAGATTTAAAGCAGATATAATGGACTACATTACAACTGGAAGTTTAGAGAACGATAACCTATTATATTTATAATCTAATTGATTGTACTTTTAAAAAGTTGCCTGGTGATGATGTTGGAGGCTCACTCTAGTTATCCTAGCTACTCAGGAGGCTGAAATCTGAGGATCATGGTTTGAAGCTAGCCTGGATTAGAAAATCTGTGAGACTCTAATCTCCAACTAACTACCCCCAAATAACTGGAAGTGGAGCTGTGGCTCAAGTGGTAGAGTGCTAACTTGAGCAAAAGTTCAGGAACCGCTCTCAGGCCCTGAGTCCAAGCTCCAGGACAAGTGTGTTCTCTCCCCTCAAAAAAAAAAAATAGTTGTCTGAATTTCTTGGTTTAAGACTTTTCAGATGATAGGTGCTCATTAAATGACTCAGAATTAAAAATAGTATCAGATGTCTCTTCAATTCCCTTATTAGATTCTCACAACACACACACACACACACACACACACACACACACACACACATTGTTTTGAACTTGAGATATTGAGTGCATAAATATAAATCAGCTACTGTGTAAAATATTAATAATACCAGAGGCTAAAAAATATAAATGATTAGAAATACTCGATCACTGATGTGATCATACAGTGGCACTTTATAAAAATAGGGCAGAAGTAATTAGAAACAAGCTAGATAATACAACAGAGAAAACATTTCTTGCCCTTGGCATCAAATTAAGGTGGCTAATTTAGATGTTCCTTCTAAGCTAAATAGCACATTACTGGTCAGACAGAGAGAAAGAAGGGGGAGCATATTTGCATTTATTATCTCATTTAATCCTTGGCTACATCAAGCCCTAATTTTACTACATTGTGATACTTCTAGTTTTCTATATACATACTAAATAGAGTGGTAAATACTTACCTCATATTTCTGCTTGTTAGCAAACTACAAAAGCACATGTTTTGGCATAAAAATTAAAATATTTGATTATTTTAAATAAAAAAAGGCAAATTGAAGATACTTAAGTGTTTCTTCTTACTGAGTAGTAAGATTTTCAATTCATATTTAGTCTGGCTTCTGAAGAAGTGGGTAAGCAAAGGGTGCCATCAAGATAAATTTCCCATGGGAGAGACTGGGAAGAATGATGGAAGGGGTAACATTGTTCAAGACACACTGTACTAAAAAACTGACATGTCAAATTGAAACCCTTTTATATGATTCAAGATAATTAAACATTTTAAGTAGATTCCCAACAAGATTATTTATGTAGTAATGCACGGTATTCTCCTATTAGAATATTATTCAACCAATGTCGATGTGCATCTGATCATACAAAATAATATTTATTGAAAATGAACTCCAGGAAATGGAAACAAGAGCCAAGTTTCTTTTTCTTTTACACAGTTTTTGTTTTTTTTTCTTTTTGTCCAGTGTGTTCATTTATATGTCTTTGGGAGTATAAGGGGAGGCACAGAAATGGAAGAACAAAAGGTGAACAAATGCAGGAGTGGTACTCATTGGACACTGTGGAAAATGAACTCTATAGCTTATAGGTGGGGAATGAAAGGGAGAAACTGGGAGAGAGTGAGGGAATGGGTGACATTGTCCAAAAGACCTGACTTATGTAACCTGTAACCCCTCTGTACATCACCTTTATAATAGCAATTTAAAAATTAAAGAAAAGAATATTATACAGCAAGTGTAAGGGTTGGAATTATGACTCTCACAGGCTCATATATTGAAGATGGAGTCCCCAGCTGCTGGTGCTATTTTAGGAAGTGCTGGAAACTTTAGCAGATAAGACCTAGCTAGAAGCAGTGTGTCCCTGGGCCCATGCCTCTAAAACTTGGACCTAGCCCATAGTCCTTTCTCTCTCTGCTTCATGACCACCATAAGGTGAGCAGCCTCTGCTACATGGTCCATTTCCTGACATCCTGTCTTTACGGACAAGAAACTTTGAGGCTAAAATAAGTAATTATTCCCTCAAAGCTGTTACATCAAGGGACTTTTCCTCCTTTCATGAAACATCGGGAAATTCAAGTTTCTACCTTGGCCTCTGTCTCACTTTTCTAGTTCTTTTGACACTTGTCCAAGGGATTAAAAAAAAAATCTAACACAGAAAGTAATTTTAAGTCATGAGTTTGAAAAATGTGAAACTCTGGCCAGGTGCTGGTGGCTCATGCTGGTAATCCTAGCTAATCAGGAGCCTGAGGCTCTGAGGTTTGTGGTTCAATGCCAGTCCAGGCTGGAAAGTCTGTGAGACTCTTATCTCCAATTAACTACCAGAAAGCTGGAAGTGAAACTGTAGTAGATAGTGATAGAGCATTGGCCTTGAGCAGAAAATCTCAGGGACAGCACCCAGGCCTGGATTTCGAGCCTCATAACTGAGAAAAAAAAAGAAAGAAAAGAAAAGAGAAAATCTATCTTCCATTAGACCAGGCAGCAAATAGGTTACAGCACAATATTCTCATTCCCTTAAATAGTTTTCTTTTGCTCAAAGCTGGTACTATAGCACCTGAGCCACACTTCTACCTATGTCTTTTTACCAGTTAACTGGAGATGAAAAGTCTTATAAACCTTCCTGTCTGGGCTGGTATCAAACTACAATCTTCCTATCACAGCCTTCTGAGTAATTAGAAATGTAGGCACGATCCACCTGTTCCTGCCTTCCTAAAATATTTTTGTATAAGTAATGCACCCAAAAAATTACTGATCACAGAGTATGAAGGATGGCTGCTTCCAATTTCCAAATTACAGGTAGTTAAAGTTCCCTTCAGTACATTCTTCCTTTCCCACAGCAGAGCATCTGAAGCACTAATCACCAAATGTGGAGAATAAAGATAACAAAGAGTAAGGAAGCAATGACAAGAGGAAGAATAAGACTTTCTTCTCTTTATGGTTCTTAGTAGGAATTGATCAGAAACATTATAGCCCTGGCTTATTCATATGGTTGAGAACACTAGAAATGTAAGCTTACTGTAGGGTTTCAATAAACCCTTTCCAATTCTTACGACCACCATTTCCACCATATTTGGAGATACTTGATTGTTAAAACCACCAAGGGAGATGACATATAGTAGAGTAATGAAGAGATCCAAGACTTCACATTCCAAGTACATAGTTTGTCATACAGTGTATCTGGATGTCAACTTTTGTTTCGTGTGTGTGTGTGTGTGTGTGTGTGTGTGTGTGTGTGTGCGTGTGTGTGCAGGCACATGCCAGTTCTAGGCACTGGGTGCTATCCCTGAGGTTCTTTTGCTCAAGGTTAGTATTCTACCACCTTGAGCCACAGCTCCATTTATGGCTTTTTCCTGGTTAATTAAAGATAAGAGTCTCACACACAGACTTTCCTGTCCAGGCTGGTTTTGAACTGTGATCCTCAAATCTCAGCCTCCTAAGTAGCTAGAATTACAGGTGGGAGTCAACAGCACACGGCTGGATATCAGGTCTTTTTAATCATGAAATAGACTGAATGAGTCTACTTCTTTAGTAAATTCATTTCTTATTTATTTTATTCAGGAATACAGAAAATAAAACACCCTTTGATTTTCATGTCAGGTATTAAATTTCTTTAAAGTGCAGAGTTTAAAATATGGCATGTGTGATGGTTCAAACCTGTGATCTTAGCTATTTCAAAAATATGGAATGGTAAGATTACAGCTTGCGGATAGCCCAGGTAAAAACTTAGTGAGACCCTGTCTGAGCCAATTATTTTTAAAAAGCTAGATCTGACCTGTGTGCCAGTGGCTCACGCCTGTAATCCTAGTTACTCAGGAGACTGAGAGCTGAGGATTATGGCTTGAAGCCAGCCCATGCAGAAAAGTCCATGAGACTCCTATCTCCAATAAAACTACCAAAAAAAAAAAAAGCCAGAAGTAGAGCTGTGGCTCAGGTGGTACAGTGTTAGCCTTGAGCAAAAGAAGCTCAGGGACAGGCACCCAGGCCAAGTTCAAGCCCCAGAACCAGCACACACACACACACACACACACACACACACACACACACACACACACACACACACACACACACACACACACACACACACACACACACACACACACACACACACACACACACACACACACACACACACACACGGGTCTGGTGATACATGCTTGTGATACCATAGAAGAATTGTGGTCCCTAGACACTATGTTGAGAATTTGAACTACACAACTCATGGGTAAGGGGGGGGGGGATCATGAAGGAAAAACTGGGAGAAAATGAGGGAAAAGATGACATTGTTAAGGAAATGTACTCATTACCTGACTTATGTAACTGTAACCTCTCTGTACATCATCTTTACAAATGAGAAGTACAAGTTGTCATGTCCAAAACGAACTTTACAACGTCGGTGTGGGGGGGGGGGGGAAGGGGGGGAAGGAGAAGGATTGGGATTGGGGGGGAGGGGGGAGGCTGGGAAGGGATGTAAAGGGTAAACAAAAGGAGGAGGCTGCAATGCTTGGTAAGAAATGTACGCATTATCCTGCCCATGTAATTGTAACCCCTCTGTACAGTATGTTCACAAATAAAAATAAAAAAAAACATTAAAAAAGAGAAATCATCATCATCATCATCATCATCATTATCATCATCATCATTGTGGTCCAGGCTAGCTCAGGTACAGATACATGTGACACTACTAAAAAATAACAAAAGTAAAAGGAGTTGGGCAAAAAAAAAAAAAATAGTTTCTAATGCTATTATTATTATTTCAATTTTTTTCGTCTTTAACAACTGCAATACAATTTTAGAATAATAAAAAATAATTTTCAAAGTTATTGAAAACTCCCAAGAATACAATTAACAATGGTACACAGTTTGCTATACCACAGAGTTCTCTTTTTTTTCAAGTTCAGCAAACAATCACAAATTGAGGCCCACACTTGAGTAATGTTCCTTAATACTAGCACTAGAGTATGAGAAAAGCCAAACCCTAACTCACCTACCATAGGTATGTTATCACCTACAATAGATATGTTATAAGATGAATGGATCCAAAAATTGTGGTATCTATACACAATGGAATATTATGCAGCCATTAGAAATGACAAAATAATGGCATTTGCAGGGAAATGGATGGAGCTAGAAGGAATCATGTTGAGCGAGGTAAGCCAAGAACGAAGAGACAAACAGTACATGGTCTCCCTGATGAGTGGATGATGAATCCAAAATGTTAGGTGATATGACAAAACTAACAGGACTTAAGAAACAAAGAACTCCCACTCATCTGGTTGAACCACTACTAAATATCCCCATGCTGCTGATCACATATATGGTATATAACATATGAGCACTGTTATATATTACAGACTGTGATAGACAATTTGCTCCAGGAAAGTTAGAATGAACTTGTGACTTTAAATGAGCATCATTATTCCACAATACTGTGAATTTCCGGAAATTAAGTAATCACTTAATCACAATCAAAAAAAAAAAAAAGAACCTTGGGGAAGGGAGGGAGGGAGGGGATGGTAGGGGGAAAACAATGGAGGGGGTAACAATGTTCAAGAGGAAGTGTACTCATTACCTCACTCATGTAACTGTAACCCTCTGTATAGTATCTTTACAATAAAAAAATTAAAAAAAATAGATATGTTATAATATAAAAATAAAGTGGACACCACTTGAAATAGTGGGGTTCTTTATATGTTTCAATGTCTACAAAAGGAATTTGTAAAAGAAGGGAAGAACATCTAATGTTCTAAGAACATAGCCCCTTGAGATTTTTGAAGACAACTAAGAGTATGGTATTCAAAGGACAATGAATGAGCTCACTCGCCATAGTTCTGTAGACACTGAATCCAGGACAAGTTCAATTGCACCAAAGCATGGGCTAATAAACACTCCACAAAGCAGTCATTGTATGCAGAAGCTCATCTATTGTCCACATGTGACCATACCAGGCACAATGAAGTGTCTGTTTCTATGTTAGTACATTACAGTTATCAAAGAGAATTACATAGTGTACATTTGTTTTGTTTGACTGCTCATTGAAAAATAAAGTTAAATGTTTGGTAAAGTCTACTTTGAAAGTATCAAATTAGAGAATGAAATTTTTCAATAAAAAAGATTTTTTAAAAATGTTATTCCCACAGTGTCCAGATTTATTTTATTAAATTACTTATTTAAAAAAAGTTAATTCAAAATGGTGAAACAAGGGCTCAGGATGACCCATGCACCAACAAGACCCACAGGACAGTATATTGGAAACAAACTTTACAACTTTGGGTGAGGGGTGGGGGTGGAGTGTGGGAGGTGGGGGAGGGAAGGGATAGTGGGACACCAACAAGGGAAGGGGTAACAATGAATGACAAGTAATGTACTCATTGCCTTACTCATGTAACTGTAGCCCCTCTGTACAGCATCTTTACAATAAATTCTTTTAAGTTAAGTGTTTGATAAATCTACTTTACAAGTATAAAATTAAGGAATGAAATTATCTAATAAATAGATTTTTTAAAATACTATTCCTATAGTACCCAGATGGTAATAAATAATTTTTTTTTTGGTCAGTCATGGGGCCTGAACTCTGGGCCTAGGCACTGTCCCTCAGCTCTTCAGCTCAAGGCTAGTGCTCTACCACTTGAACCATAGCACCACTTCCGGCTTTATCTGCTTATGTGGTACTGAATAATGGAACCCAGGGCCTCATGCAGGCAAGGCAAGCACTCTACCACTGAGCCACCTTCCCAGCCTTAAATAATAATTTTTAAATACTGGGTTTAAATTTTAGAACCACAAAATTTTGGCACAAGGTTCTAAAGAGACTCTGTCAATCACTATTGTCTAGGATGTATAAGGCTCTTTGAAGAGCACTAAGTCTGTGTGTGTGTGTGTGTGTGTGTGTGCGCGCACACATGTACACACGCCAGTATCAGGGCTTGAACTCAGAACCCACAATTGCTCTGAGAATGGACATGGAGGGTGTTACCTTTACAGAGAAGAAACAATGCACAGTTGTTGTTGTTGTTGTTTTTCTTTTCATTCACAAGACCACTGAAGTTTTGCCAAGAACCAGTGTTCTGATATCAATTAGATAGAGCCTTGTACTGGACCACAGTGAATCTGTATACAATCCTTGCTCATGTAAAGCCTATAAAGCCCAAATCAAGCTTGTCTGCTTTACAATTGATCAGTTCTCTTTTCTGATTACAAGTTACCCGATGCTCTGTATGAGAGAGCCCTTAGCTCTGCCATTCCTGGCTCCCTCTTAAATGTTTCTCTCTTCTCTCCTCAAATAAAAGTTCAAAATTCTCAATGATTTCCCAGGTTGAAGAAACAACCTAAACTTGCCAACCTGTATAAAAACTTTGTGAGACCCTCATCTCACCATAAAGAAAACCTAGGCATAGTCTGTGCATCTGTTGTCCCAGATGTACCAGGAAGGACAAACAGGAGGATCACAATCCAGCAGGCCTGATTAAAATGTGAAATTGTATCTCAGAAATTTCTTAAAAGCCTAAAGAGTTGAAGGTGTGGTTCAAGAGGCACCTGACTATCAAACCCAAAACACTGAGTTCAAAATGTCAATCCCAGTACAGTTACCAAAAGTAAATCACACTCTTTCAGTTAATCACCAATAACTTATTAATTTTCAAAATGCAATGTCTACTGTTTCATCCTTATCATACTAGAACTCAGTTAAGAACCAAACACTGCATAATACCCATTTATTTACCATTATTATTACTATATCCTATATTACTTTATCCCTCTCTGTTTTCTTTCTCCTCTGGGCCTTCTTTTCCTGAAATTCTAGGTCCAGCCTTGGCCTCTGTCTTCACATTCCTAGTTCTTGCTGCTGGTCAAATCTTTGGCACCATACTTTATATGACCATACTGTGCCATTAATATCTAAATATATCCCTAGTCTTCATCTTCTGAGCAAAAGAATTGTATATCCTTCCTCACTTCTTTTCTTTTCCTCTTCTTCCTTCTTTCCCTTTCTTCCTTCCTTCCTTCCTTCCTTCCTTCCTTTCTCTCTCTTGGTTTCTTTCTTTCTTTCTTTCTTTCTTTTTCTTTCTTTCTTTCTTTCTTTTCTCTTTTCTTTTCTCCTCCCTCCCTCCCTCCCTCCCTCCCTCCCTCCCTTCCTCCCTTCCTCCCTTCCTCCCTTCCTTCCTTCCTTCCTTCCTTCCTTCCTTCCTTCCTTCCTTCCTTCCTTCCTTCCTTCTTTCCTTCCTTTCCTTCCTGCCAGTACTGGAGCTCTAGGCATCATCCTTTAGATTTTTCACACAGCCACAGCTCCTTCTGGCTATTTTATTGATTAATTGGAGAAAAGAATCTCTTAGATTCATCTGCCAGGACTGGCTTTGAACCTCAATCCTCCTGAGTAGCAAAGATTACAGATGTGAACCATCAGCACCTGATCTATATATCCTTTCTTCTCAAATGCTTCAGGGGACTTCACACTTAACATTATCAATGTTAACATGCCATAACATCTTAGAATTCCCTTTCCCTAAAGTGTCTCTTCTTGAGTTTCCTCATCTCCAATCATCTGTAGTAGTTTTTCTAATTCTTAGTTATTGCCATTGCTTTTGATTTCTTCAAAAATGTAATGAAAAAAGAAAAAAAATCTAAATATCACCAGTACAACCATCACCATAACTTTCTTCTGTATCCAATTGTGTCCATGTTTTTTTTCTGTAATATTCATGAGCTGCCTTCCTTCTAAACTTGTGTATAGTTTTTATCTACTCAAAGAGAATACTTCAGATTTTCTACACTCTCCTAACTTGTGGATTTTATTTTTCTCTGTGGAATGATCCCATCATCATAAACCTGATTCTTAAAAGTTGTCCATCCTTCTCAAAATATACTGTGTCTTACTGGACACTGGTGGCTCATGCCTGTAATCCTAGCTACTCAGGAGGCTGATATCTAAAGATCTAAGTTCAAAGCCAGACCAAGCAGGAAAGTCTGAGATTCTTATCTCCAAAAAACCATTAAAATGCCGGAAGTGGAGCTGTGGCTCAAGTCCTGGAGACTAACCCTAAGCAAAAAAAAGCTCAGGGACAGCACCCAGGCATTTGAGTTCAAGCCCCAGGGCCAATACACACACACACACACACACACACACACACACACACACACACACACACACACACACACCACAACGTATGTATATATGAGCTACTATTATGAAACCCCACTGTACAATTAAAATTTGACATGACATTAAAACAGGCTCTGTTGGAAAGCAGGTAGCAATGGGAGTGGGGAAAACAATGGAGAGAGTAAAGTAGGGCAAATTTGATTGAAGTATGCTTTACAAATGTAGGAAATAGAACACTGAGACCTTATGAAATTGTTTTAAGGCAGGGAGAGGGATGATAGAGTGGTATGATAGAGTGGTAAATGTGATTAGGTTACATCACATGCATGTATGGAAATATTGGCACGATACTCCTTGTGCAACAAATAAATGCCCAGGTCCTCAGATGAAGCCCAAGGGTCAAAAAAAATGTGGTGCTTAGGAAAAGTTCTAGTCTTGGAGTTGTAATTTTAGCCAATTGTACCCTCATTTTGAGACAGATGGCAAGACCATAAATGAGATATGATTACCAGGGTGGTTTTTGGATGAAATAAACTAATGTGTGACTATTGCTATTATTATTATATAGACTAATTTTTTCATGAGTTCAGAGCTTCTTTAATACCTATAGAGTATTAATGAAGTTTTTATTGAATTGAAATAATATGCTGCCTGATACCCATGAAAAAGAAGTCTTATTTCCTTCATTTAAAAATATATTGAGAGACGCAGTGGCATATACCTGTAGTCCCAGAACTGTGAATTAGGCTTAGAGGGACAAAGAACACTACATATTCTCTCATATGTGGAGGCTAGATAAAAATATAAGTATATATGCAAATATATATGGGACCAATGCAAATATACCCAACTAAACTGACTAAAAAATGGTATACTCAGGGGTGGATTATAATAGTATAATTCCTTTGAACAATAAACTGACAGTTTAATAAAGTAAAGTCCAAGAACTGGAACATGTATTGTCAAAGGGAAGGGATAGGGCAGATGAATGGAGAGAGGAAAGGTGGGAAAATATTCAATGTACATATGTGAAAATGGAATGCGACAATCTGAGGGGATGAGTTAGGTTGGAAGAGATAGGAAGAATGATGGGAGGGGTGATACTGATCAAGTTACATTATAGTTCAGTCTCTGAATGGTTCTTTCAGATTAAATATAATTATAGAGAGATGATAATGAAGTATTGGCACTTTTCAGTTAGTATGAAGAAGTGTGGGAAGTCTGGGGAACACTAGTTAAAATCTTTTTTTTTTTCCCCCTCCAGTCATGGGTCTTGAACTCAGGAAATCAAGGCTTGGGCGCTGTCCCTGAACTCTTTTGCTCAAGGCTAGTGCTCTATCACTTTGAGTCACAGCTCTACTTCTGGTTTTCTGGTGGTTAACTGGAGGTAAGAGTCTCAGACTTTCCTGCTGAGGCTAGCTTTGAACCTAGATACTCAGATCTCAGTCTCCTGAGTAGCTAGAATTGCAGGTGTGAGCCACTGGGGCCTGGCAAGATCTTCTTATAACAACTCAAAAAATAAAGTTGAAATAACCAAATAATAAAGGATGCTATGTTTGTTTTTTCTCATACGCAGAAGGAAGCTAGACCTAAGCTACCCAGACATGGGGGCTGGGAAGGTGGCTCAGTGGTAGAGCGCTTGCCTTGCATGCATGAGGCCCTGGGTTCGATTCCTCAGCACCACATAAGCAGAAAAAGCCAGAAGTGGCACTGTGGCTCAAGTGGTAGAGCACTAGCCTTGAGATGAAGAGCTGAGGGACAGCGCCCAGGCCCTGAGTTAAGGCCCTACAACCAGCAAAAAAAAAAAAAAAAAAAAATTGTTTCTAGATCAAGCTACCCAGACATGATAAGTCTCTAGGCATTCACACACAGTGCGACCAAAGGAGGATATTCTTAGGAGAGGAACACAAAGGTGCCATGCCTATGTGCATCTGAGCATATAAAATAATATTTATCAAAATGAACTACAGGAAATGCAAACAAGAGATTTGTTTCTTTGTTGCTATTTTTATTTTAGTTTCTTATGTCTTATTTGTTTGTTTATCTGTCTTTGAGAGGGCCAGGGAGACACAGAAATGGAGGGACAAAGAGTGAACAAATATAGCAGTGGAACTCACTGGACACTATGTGGAAAATGAACTATTCAACTTGTAGGTGCGGATGAAAGGGAAAAACTGGAAGAGAGTGAGGGAAGAGGTGACACTGTCCCCAAAGAAATGTACTCTTTACCTGACTTTATAACTATAACCCCTCCTGCATACATTTACAATAACAATTAAAAGTTCAAAAGTTTTTTAAGAAGAAATGTACCTGGAGGGTGTTCTTTCTGTTTTGAGAGCTAGCAAATTTTAATTTTAATGTTGCAAAATGTATAGATTAAAACATTTATCACAGCTATCATTTTTAGGTACATATATATTTTGTGTATGTGTTCTGGTTCTGAGGCTTGAACTCAGGACCTGAGCATTGACCCTTAGCTTTTTTGTTCAAAGCTGGCACTCTACCACTTAGGCCAAAAATCTACTTCTGGAGATTTTTGCTGATTAATTGGAAATAAGAGTCTCACAGACTTTTCTGCCTGGGCTAACTTTGAACGACAATCCTCAGATCTCAGCCTCTGGAGTAGCTTAGTGAGAGCCACCAGTGTTTGGTTTTGGTATGTATATTTTAACAGATTAAATATATATAGTTTGTATAATTTCTTAGTTATTATTTATTAAGAAAGTATTGTCTTTTACTCAATTGTATATGTAGCTTGAATCCTCTGAATTTCTTCCATGTTTTGAAACATGGTGGTCTCTACTTTGGCTTGTCAGAACAGATTTAAATTGATTAAATCAGTAAGAAATAGATGTAAGAAAATGTTTAATACAAAAGGCTCTAGAAACTAATGTTTTAATATAATATTTTGTGGCTAAAAGGACAAAATAAAAATAAAAGTGTTTTATCTATTTTTTTTTTTTTTTGTCGGTCGTGAGGCCTGAACTCTGAGCTTAGGCACTGTCCCTCAGCTCTTCAGCTCAAGGCTAGCACTCTATCACTTGAGCCACAGCTCTACTTCCAGCTTTTTCTGCATCTGTGATGTTGAGGAATCAAACCTAGGGCATCATGCATGCAAGCCAAGCATGAGCCACCTTCCTAGCCCCTAATTCATCTTTTGATGCTACATTGCATCTCAAAAAATCTGGAGCATGGGCTGGGAATGTGGCTCAATGGTAGAATGCTTGCCTAGCATGCATGAAGCCTTGGATTCCATTCCGCAGTACCACATAACACAGAAAAAGCCAGAAGTGGTGTTGTGGCTCAAGTAGAGTACTTGCCTTAAGCAAAGGAAGCTCAGGGACAGTGCCTAGGCCCGAGTTCAAGCCTCAGAACTGGCAAATTAAGAAGGAGGAGGAGGAGGAGCAGCAGGAGCAGGAGGAGGAGGAGGAGCAGGAGCAGGAGGAGGAGGAGGGGGAGGAAGAGGAAGGAAGGAAGGAAGAAAGGAAGGAAGGAAGGAAGGAAGGAAGGAAGGAAGGAAGGAAGGAAGGAAGGAAGGAAGGAAGGAAGGAAGGAAAAGAAAAAAAATCTGTAGCATAAGCCACCTGTAGCTCAGGAGGCTGAATCTAAAGATTGCAGTTTTGAAACCAGTCCAGGCAGGAAAGCCATGAGACTCTTGTCATCAATTAACTACCAAGAAAATGAAAGTAGAACTATGGCTCAAGCTGTGCTATCCTTGAGCACACAAGAACTCAGGAACCAGGCCCTGAGTTCAAGTCACAGGCCTGACATGCATGCACACACACAACTGATGCATAACAGCATCAGTTTCTATAAATAAACACAGGTTGGTCTCCAAATATAACATTTATTCCAAACCAAAAATAAGTATCTTATGAACATACATTGTGCACGTATAACCAATTTTAAGAAAATGTAGATGATTTGAAAACATTTTGAGGACAGTGTTACATAATGATCAGTTTTAAATTTTCCACCTGATGCTCACTAGCTGTGAGAACTTGACAACTTACAGTGCCTTGAACAATTTAATTGTACATCTTCCATGAACATCTATAAAGAAAGAATATTGCCTACCTCAATAGTTTGTTCCAGGTTCAGTAATTACATATGCATATATATATGTGTATGTGTGCATGTGTACATAGTTATATATAGTAGTATTTAGGATCTATATTCATGTATGCCTGTATAATTATATGTTGTAATATTTAAGATATATATGTTAATGACTTGAGGTCTATAAAGTGCTCCTAAATGCTTTCCAGATACCAAAGGAAAGATATATAAATTGAATAAACTATATGTGTGTGTGCATACATGTGCCTTTACATATATATGTGCAAATAATTATATATTGTAGTATTTAGGAACTATATGTGTGTGGTTAATTATATATATTGTAATATTTATGATATATATACATAGATATATAATTCTAATTCAGGTATATATGACTTGAGGTCTATAAAGTACTACTAACTACAATTTTAGATACCAAAGGAAAGCTATAAATTGAATAATGTAATGTGTGAGTGTGTGTGTATACCTTTGTGTGTGTGTGTGTGTGTGTGTGTGTAAATATAAAAGTTTGCATGTAAATCAAGAGTTGCCTTCTCTCTTCCTGTCTTTCAACCTCATTACATTCAATCTTCCTTTCCTAAGCCTGTTACTTCCCAGTTGACAGAACCCAGCCTCTGCCAGGATGCTTATTTCATGACCCATCAGTTTCTTAACTCCCCAGGAGATCCTTTGCTCCCAAAGCTAAGAACAGTGCCCTAGCCCTGATGTCAAGCTTCGATACTAACAAATGAACAAAAACCAAAAAAAAAAAAAACCAAAACAAACAACAACAAAAACTCAAAAAAAAAAAAAAAAAAACCCCAAAACCCAAACCAACCTAATATCAATGTCTGAAAGGTCTCTAGGGCAAGAAGGAAATGAAGTAAGAGAGGTTGGGAGACAGAAATGGCAGAAGAACAGCAAAGCAACAATCTTCACTCCTTGGAAAGTTGTGTCATTTCTGAACTATTAAGCAATCAAATGCAAGTTAATTTGGACAGGAATCCTTTGCAACAAAAACCAAGGCCTTTTCTTCTTTCCCTCTTTGAGTAACCCTGGGTCCAGCTATTGAGCCACAGAGCCACTATGGTGAGCCGCTATGCTTTTAGTTTTAGCCCATTTAAGCCATTGTGAAACTCAACTTGGCACTGAGAAAGAACTTCCCTCAAGTTTTTCTTTTTCTCATCGAACAGTAGGAGAACATTATTGGCGTCGCTCAGCTGTGGCTAGGTTACATGGGTTATATTTGAAACATTTGAGGCTAAATTCTCTCTCTGTAATGTGATATTATTCAGCCAGTTTGTTTGACTTGAGAGAAAAGAGCTATTATAAAATAAAAGTGGTCTTTTGTTCAAGTCTTCAGGGTACAAGTAAAACTCTTTGAAAGGTTAAAAAAAAAAAAAACCTATACTGTTTCCCCTTATAGTAAGGAGGAGGAGGCAAAGAGAGACAGAGAGAGAGAAAGACAGAGACAGAGACAGAGACAGACAGAGACGGAGACAGACAGAGGAAAATTGCCACTTCAAAAATTTTAAAACGTTATAAGAATTTCAAATGTACTCAGTGAACAATATAGTACATATTCATTTCTAGAATTTTCCAAAACAAAGCCTTTCATTAAATTTCAATTCTAATAATAGATATTTGTAAGCATCATTCCAATGCGTAAGTAAAAGTAGGATTAATACTTGTAATGGAGGACAACTAATCTGAAACTTAATGAAAGTCTGTTATTTTGAAATTTGGTACTTGTACGTTCTAACACTGGAGTTAGTTCAGTATTCAATTTATTTTATTCTGTTATTTACATCAGTAGGTCAATACATGTGAGATCCTCATCAATTTAACCCATTCAAGTGTACCTAGCTTTGTAATTCAGTGGCTGTGTCTGTGTAGCCAATTGGCCCTGGTTTGTAACTCTCAGCTCTCTTACCCAGGATTGATGTGTGTGTGTGTGTGTGTGTGTGTGTGTGTGTGTGTGTGTGTGTGTGTGTGTGTGTGTGTGTGTGTGTGTGTGGCTACTCTTCCCTGCCCTATCTTTCTGAGACAGACAGCCGTCATCTGATCATAATACATAATTTCCCCTCATCTTCTGCTGTTCACTTCCTGTAAAGGAAATGTGATTATTTCAAGACTTCTCTGTCCCTGTTTCTCTTCAGTGACAAAGGACAGGATAATCACCACAGACTTCTCAAACATATTTACATTTACTCAACCCCAAAGATTGTTGATTTCCTTTTAGCATATGTCAATGATGTAGACCATACTTGATTATTTGGCTTACATGAGATGTACATGGTCTCTGTCAGGATTTCCTGCATCCCAAATTGATACTTACTGCATTTGACAACATCTCATCTGCAACTGTGATTCAAAAATTACAGATGTCCCTAGTTTGATCAAATAAACAAACATAGATTGAGCTCATGCCTATAATTCTAGCAACTCAGGAGACTGGGATATGAGGATAGAGTTTGAGCCAACTTGGGCAGGAAAGTCAGTAAAACTCTTATCTCCAATAAACTAAGAAAAGCTGGAAGTGGAGCTGTGACTCAAGTGATAAGGGCCTTGAACAAAAGAAGCCCAGGCCCTGAGTTCAAGCCCTAGGACTGGCACACACACACACACACACACACACACACACACACACACACACACACACTCTCTCTCTCTCTCTCTCTCTCTCTCACACACATGATCTAGTGGCTAAACTCCCAGGGGTGGAACTGCAGGATCATGGAGAAGCTCTATATTTAGTTTTTTGAGGAATCTCCATACTGCTGTTCACTGTAGTATTGTTTACCATAGCCAAGATACGGAATCAATCCAGATGTCCCTCAATAGATGAAAGAATGATATTGTACCATTTGTAAGAAAATGGAAAGACTTGGAAAAAATTATATTAAGCAAAGTAAACCAGATTCAAAGAAACAAAGGTTGCAGGTTTTCACTCACTTGTGGTAATTAGAGTATGCCTATAAATCTGCAGGTAAGCACACTGGATGTTAAGGGCAAAAAAAAAAATAGACTGGGACATGATAAATTATACAAGTCTCCAGACATTAGCATAGTGAGACCAAAGGAGAATATTCTTAGGAAAGGATCATAAAGGCTCAATAGCTAGGTGCATATGATCATATAAAATGAAATGAACTCCAAAAAATGGAAATAAGAGGGTTTTTCCCCCTTTGTTGCTATTTTTGCTTTCTGCACCTTTTGTCTTGCTCCAGGTAATAGGCTAAAACCATTATCTAAATATATATAGAGTCTCAAAGAAAATTGAAGTTGAATTGTTTCTCCAAAGTCACATTCATATGGAGAGAGGTCATTTAAGCATGACTCAAAGTGAAGGCCCCACTAACCCTCAGCAACCTGTCATTGCAATAGTCAAATCTTTTTACAGGATTTTGCCCAGTAACGTCATACAGTAAACCATAGGCTGTTTGTCACATTGAATCTCACTATTCAACCTCTACCATCAGTTTTCTTTTTCTTTTATAGACTATTCTTTGTATAATTATAAAGGTGAGACTCCAAAGCAACAACGTTTTGAATGTTTCCTTATTATCCTCCAGAATTTTAATCAGAATAGGTTCCCAGCTAAAGAACTTTGCCTAATCATTAGTTCACATGCTCCCCCTGCCTTTCAGTGGACCCCAATTGTTTTGTAAATCTCAATTGACAGCAATTACTTAAAGTGGCAGAAGTTGATTAGCTTGGAAAGTTAAATTTTGTCAAGTTAATTACCAGTGGTGCACACTGACTTTGATTCATGAATACAGCTTTTAGTAGCGCTCTTAAAGTAAGATGTTAATCAGCCGATATAATTTTTTTTAACAGTTTAGTGGAAATGTCAACAGGAATGGTGCAAGGAAAACCCAGCAAGAGGTACCCCAGTGAGCACTAGAAAATTTACCAAATATGAAAGAAGCATTCATTTTAAACAACTGCTTTCAGACTCCTTGATCATGAGCTTAACACTGTTTCTTTGACTGTTAGGGCAATAATCGAATCAATCATTAGTGCTTTTGACAAATATATTGATAACTGAAGAGTATGTTCTGTCTTTCAGGGACACTTGATCCCCAGTGACACTGGGGATAAATATATAAAGACAAGACTAGAAAAAAAATGTATTCTTTTTTAATATAAAACACTTAGGATTTATTGTGTAATTTGGTCAAATGGAAAATATTCTACAATTGCTTCCTACATACAGAGGAGTTATAGTTACATAAGTCAGATAACGAGTACATTTCTTTTTGGACAATGTCACCCCTTCCCTCACTCTATGCCACTTTTTCCCTTCCCATCCACAAGTTGTACAGTTGTATTTGTTCACTGTATTTGTTCACCTTTTGTCTCACCATTTCTTTGCCCCTATTACCTAAGTCCAATGTTAAACAATCTTGGAAATAAAAAGCAATAAGTTCTTGGTAAGGATTTTAAGCTATCTGCCTTCTGATTGTCTCATAATCCCAAAACTCTCTCCTTCATCTCAGCAGGAAAAAATGACTTCTACCTGAACACTTAAAAATGACAGAATCACAGGAAATTTTAAGCCCTCCATTTTTCTACCAAAATTTGCACCTATATACATCTAAATTCTAGGGAAAAGAAGTCTCATTCATAACAGGCAAGGATTCCAAACTTAAATGTTTATTTCAACCACTATTTTTAAGTTGTTTATGACTAAGGAAAAAAAATGAGGCCTCATTTGGATTCATAAGTTATTTGTTACCAGGCAACATTGTGTTCAAGGACACTATTTTGTCTTTCAAACATTACAAATCAAGTGTGACACAAGTTGACAAAACATTATGACCAAATCTATCTATTTACAGTATTTATAAATATCTTTTCCTGGTCTACTGGGGCAACTTTATACCTAAGAACTATACTGGTTTGTTATTTGTTTTTTTGTTTTGTTGGTTTGTTTGTTTGTTTGGTGCAGGTCCTGGGGCTTGAACTCAGCACCTGGACACTGAGCTTTATTGTCCCTGGCATTTTTGTTCCACGCTAGTGCTCTACCACTTGAGCCACAGCTCCACTTACAGCTTTTTTGTGTGTGATTAGTTGAAGATAGTCTCATGGACTTTGCTGCATGGCTGTGGTTTGAACCACAATCCTCCAATCTCACCCTCCTAACTAGGATTACAGATATGAGCTACCAGTGCCTGGCTAAGAATTACACTTTTTAAAATAAATCAAACATAAATGCTCCTAGTCTTACTCTAAACTTCCATATCCATTAGACAACTGGAGAAATAAACGGTTTAGTAAAAAAAAATCAAGCAATTATAACTTTTGAATCTTATTAAATTATATATCAACCCTACAAATAAAGTTAGAGAAGGTTAAAAATGCTTCATTCATGATGTAGGCAAAACTAGGATTTTTGGTATTAAGATAATCAAAGAATGCTATGAAATCAAGAAGGTTCACATCAGCAAAATCATTTGAAAGAAAGGACTTTTATAGAATTAACTCCTGTCAGCTTATCCAAATATTTGAACCAAAAAAAAAATTGTTGGCAAATCATTAACACTTCAGTGCTTTTCTTTGCCTTTTCCTCAACAGAAACACTAATGAGATGGATTTCTGAGCAAATGTGGATTTCAATCTTCTCTTGCTCTAAAGACCATGACAGTCAGTGGTTTCTCATGCCCTGCTTTGCACTAGAGGAGAAAATAATAGCAAAGATGCTGGCAGTTCTTCTGGCAGCCCACCAGAATCCTTAATACAATTATTGGAACATCTTCAAGAGCTCCACCTTAGAAATTTGTGAATTTGGGATAATCGACCCATGAAATTAGTACTAATGTAGTTTCAAAAACCTACTATTATAGACTGAAAAATCACGATACCTATCATTCTATTCTAAACTTTTGGACAGGAATATTTAATTAATTAATGTTTTATACCTCTACTGGGGCTTAAACTCAGGTCTTGAAACCTTGCGTTTGTGCTCAAGGTTGGCTCTCTATGACTTGAGCCAAAAGTTAACTGGTTAACAGAAGAAAAGAATATTATGGATGTTTCTGTTTAAATTGGCTTTGAACTTTGATTCTCAGATCAACCTCCTTAGTAGCCAGAATTACAGGCATGAGCCATCTGACAAACCTATCTGGAATGTTCTCTTGAGAGGGTAGAGCTCCACTCATGACAACTAGAGTTTTCATTTATTAAATGTAGACACTCACAAAGATAGGTAGAAAATGCATACAGCATCTTATAATACCTTCTTAACAGATACTTACATATTGAATACATTAGGGAAAATAATTGCCTAAATTAAGCACGATAGAGATAAAATTGTTTGAATCTTCCACCTAGTGAGGTAACTAATTTAAGAAGCAATTTCCCTAGCTGTCTTCATTTGCAACTTCAACTTTTCATTTTGTAATATAAAAATTTTCGGTCATTAATTCAACACCATTTGCAGTTTTTCCTGCACCAAGAATATAATTATATAGATCAAATGTCTGTAGTTTCCTGGAGATGGCAATGAGTATATATTTCTTATGGGTACTCTCTCTCCCCTCCTCTCTCTCTCTCTCGCTCTTGCTCTCGCTCTCTGTCATCTTTTATGCTCAAGGCTAGCACTCTAGCACTTGAGCCATGGCTCCACTTCCACCTTTACTGGTAGTTTATTGGAGATGAGAGTCTCACAGACTTTCTGGATGGTTTCAAACTGAAATCTTCAGATCTCAGCCTCCTGTGTAGCTAGGATTACAGGCGTGAGCCTTAGGTGTCCAGCTTGTCCCTTATGAGAATCTAATTAGACAACCTGAATCACTTATGATCATCCACTCATGTTAAATACATAATAAACATATTTATAATAAAAATACATAAATATTATATAAATATATAAATAAACATGTTTGTGTGCATTTATTAGTTCTGACCACTTTTTTTTGGCAGTCGTGGGACTCTTCATTTTAAGGCAAGTACTCTGCCACTTGAGCCACAGTGCCACTTCCTGTTTTCTGGTGGTTAATTGGAGGTAAAAATCTCACAGACTTTCCTGCCTGGGCTGGTTTTGAACTGCGATCCTCAGATCTCAACTTCCTGAGTGGCTAGGGTTACAGCCATGAGCCACCAGTGCCCATCTTGCAATCACTATTTTTATAGATAAGAAATCATCAACAGCAGTAATTTCATATAGAACAACTTAATCAATATATCTATTGCTGTGAACTGCAAGTCTCTTTAGTCGGCTATTTAAAATATTTTTAGTGTTTCCTATAAGTAGTTCTGATAAACAATGTTTAATTGTATATTCAATCACATAAATATTTATACATATCTTTGATTCCTCTACCAAGAAAAATTTCTGCAACCATAATATCTAGTACCTATCATGTACTTTTATAATGTTGGTCATGGAGCCTGAACTCTGAGCCTAGGCATTGTCCTTCAGCTTTTCAGTCCAAGACTAGCACTCTGCCACTTGAGCCACAGCACCACTTCCAGCTTTTTCTGCTTATGTGGTGCTGAGGAATCAAACCCAGGGCCTCATGCATGCAAGGCAAGCATTCTACCATTAAGCCATCTTCCCAGCCCATAATGTATTTTTTAAACTTTTATTTATCTAGTTCTTTATGCCAGTATTGGGGCTTGAATTCAGGGCCTCTAGTTCTCTCTCTCTCTCTCTCTCTCTCTCTCTCTCTCTCTCTCTCTCTCTCTCTCTCTCTCTTCACTTACCTATTTCACTTGAGCCATGCCTCCATTTCTAGCTTATTATTGGTTAAGTGGAGGTAAGAGTCTGTCAGATCTGTCTGCCCAGGCTGGATTCAAACCTCAATCCTTAAAGACAGCTTCTTGAGTATCTAGGATTACACACAGGAGACACTTGCCCAGCTTGAATTGATGTTTAAACTCTACTGAGAATACTTTGCTCAGGTGGTCATTTCCATTTCTATATGAACTGTGGTGTTTTGAAATGAAATGACCTCCATATATATAAATTATATAAACTGTGGAATAAGTTTTAGATACTTAAGCTTTCATTAAAAAAAAATCTTTCACTTCATTCACATGTCTGTCCTTTTTGAAAACACAGAATAATCACAGTATTTTCTTTAATCTTAGAGAAAATAATGCCCAAACTATGAGTTGTATCGATTTAATCTTCCTAACAAAATATATTGCTTTTCTCTTTGTTTATCTAAGTCTTCTCAAAGATCAGTTTATCTTATGGGTCTTTATCAAAGAACAGACACTGAGCTAACAATATTTCTTCCTTTCCTTCTAAATTAAATTTCAACTCTTTCTTTTTGTAAATATTTTTATTTTCCTTAAATATATTTCCTTACTCTTTTTAAATGTTTGTTTTATTTAATACTAAATTCACTTACTTTCAGTCTTCATTAGGGAAATTATTTTTTCAGAATAGCTCCAACCTGTGATCTAATTTGATGTGTTATTTTTCTCAGTTATTTTAGAAGTGTGATGCATTAGTAGAAGCATATCTCTATTTTTTTAAATTATATTTTTATTTTGTGCCAGTACTGAGGTTTGAACTCAGGGCCTTAATCACTCACTTTTTTTTTTTTCTTCTCTAGGTTGGCACTCTACCACTTGGCCACACCTCCATTTCTACTTTCAGCTGGTTAGTTGGAGGTAAGAGTTTCTCAGATTTATCTACACAAGCTGTCTTCAAACTGAGATCCTCAGATCTCAGCCTTGAGCAGTAGCTAGGATTATAGACATGAGTTACTAACATCCATCTTTGATTTATATTTGGTACTAACACCGAACATATTCTTATATTTTCTATTATATATAGTAGTAACCAGTGCATAAGAATATACCCTGTCTTGTGTTTTTAATACTACTAGCTTTGGAACCAAAATAAGGGTTGTATTCCCCCGACATGATCACAGGGAAAAGTCTGTGTCCTTCCAATGCTTAATGTTGAGAAAGGTTCTGCCAAAATGCTGGTGTGTCTTTCCAAATCTAGTAGACTGAAAGGAGAAGAGAGTAATCTTCAATTATTTTGCTGTCATTCTGCTAAGCAGGAGACCCTGTACCCTGTAGTGGGGATGGACAGAAATAAAGCCAAGCTGGAAGAACTCAGGATGGACTTGGAGCCTGTTAGTCTATAGTAAAGACAAATTTTCTTTTTCTCTGCTGTGGAAAAGCCATTTGTTCGCTGAGACAAGCTTCCATGCTATGTCTGAAAGATATGCTTGCAGAAATCCAGGGATTGTTGTCGCATCCTCCACTTCTTTTTCTCACATATATCAGTGTCTGGCTATACATGTGTGGGTTTCTTTGGTTGGTTGGTTGGTTGTTTTTTTGTCTTAGTTTTAGTTTTCTTTTTTCAGTCTTGGGGATCAGACCCTTGCACATGCTTAGCTAGTACTCTACTTCTGAGCTTTATCTGCACATCTCTGATCTAACTTACAGTTCTTCAGGAAATGATCAGCAAAGAACTATTATTAGCAGGGCTGGCATATCTAGGAGGAAGCAAGCAACTGAGATAGTGCCTAGGTCTACAGTACTTTTAGGGCTCTCAAAAAATGTTGGATCTTTTTTCTTGTGCTGGTAGTAGGACTTGAACTCAGGGCTTGGGCACTGGCCCTTAGCTTTCTCACTGAAGGCTGGTGCTTTACCACTTGAGCCAAAGCTCCATTTGTGGCTTTTTTGGGGTAGTTAATTATAGATAAAAGTCTCACAAACTTTGCTGCCTAGGTGGCTACAAACCCTGATCTTTAGATCTCAGTTTCCTGAGTAGCTAGGATTACAGGCATGAACCACAGGGGCCTGGCTTTGATCCTTCTTTTATTTTTTAATCATCTTGTTTACTGCAACATTATACTTCTAGAAAAAGGGGCATGGAGACCTTACACATGTATAACTTATACATGTATAACCCAGGAATAATTTCAAGTGTTTCATAAATAAATTCAAGTGTTTCATAAAATGCTTTAAAATTAAAAAAAAAACAAATTTGGTAACATGAATACATTTTCCTTCAGAGTTCAAAGTGCATTCAACCAAACAAAACCCACAGAATCATGTTGTATTTGATTCCAGTTTCTTTCACCTTCTGGGAAATTCTGGAAGTTAAAATCTACAAGTCTCATGTGAATTAGCTACAAGGATTTAAAGTTAGAAAAGAATGAGGATCTCCAACAGTTGAGGATTTGTTCACTGGACAACTGCTTTAGGTAATGGAGTTGAAATCTTAAAAATTGATGAATATATTAGCCTATTAATCTAATATGCAGTGAAAATAACTGTCCTGACTCAATAAGAATTAATAACACATAATTCTATGGCCCAATATCATCATACCCAGTACCAGCACACACACAAATTATCCAGATCATTCTTGGTGTGTGTGTGTGTGTGCATGCGTGTGTGTGTGTGTGTGTGTGTGTGTGTGTGTGTGTGTGTGTGTCCATTTCCAGCTTTTTAGTAGTTAATTGGAGATAAGAGTTTCACAGACTTTCCTGCCAGGGTTCGCTTGAACCATGATCCTCAGATCTCAGCTTCTTGATTAGCTAGGATTATAGGTATGAGCCACAGTCACCCCACTCTCATTTCTGGTTTTGAAGGAGAATATACATTGCTTTAAAAAGAACTCTCCCTCAAATGGGATAAAGGAAACAAAATTAAACAGGCACATAAAAACATAAATACAATACTAAGAAAAAATTAAAAGAATCTGTTGAATTTGTCATTCAATTAAAAATTTGGAATACTTTTCATAAAAGATAAACTATATAACCTATTTGTAAAGAACTTCCATCAACATAATAGCTTGAAATGTGGTAACAAAATAATAATACAGACCTAATTAGGACAAACCTAATTCTATAAAAATTCATGGACACAATTACTTTACAAGAAATACTAAAGGCATTTTCCCCATCCTCTAAAGAATTTCATCCAGTGGTTCTTTTTTGTTTGTTTGTGCTGTTATGGTGACTTGAACTCAACTTTAGCTTTTTCCACTCAAGGGTAGAATTCTACTACTTGAGCTCCAGCTCCACTCCTGGCTTTCTGGTGGTTAATTGGAAATAAGCGTCTCACAGACTTTCCTGCCTGGACTGGCTTTGAACCCTGATTCTCAGATCTCGGCTTCTTGAGTAGCTAGGATTACAGGTATGAGCATTGGTGCCTGACTTACCCAATGGTCCTTATGATTGCAAAGCTTCAACTTAAAGCAATGAATGTCTAAATGGTAGAACTTGGACAATAGTATTGAAAACATTGCCCAAGTAATTTCTATATCTAGCCAAGGTTATAAGCTACCCTGCCCTCTTGAATTTCAAAAACTAGAAATGCTTGTGGAATGTAATCCTTAGTCTTAAAGGTCATTACAACTAGTCATACAAATTCACCTCCATTCATTCACCTCCATATTCTAACTGCTAGAGTAGGAGAGGTCTGAAATGAGTTAATGAGAAAAGCACCAGAGATCTTCAACCAGTCCCCTTCAGGGTTCATTGTAATAAAAAAAAAAAAAAATTAAGGCTCCAAGAGACTCCTTAAAAGCAACAGGAATGCCAATATTTTCTCTGACACAAGGGTAGTCAACTCAATCCCTTGGATTGTTTTCTAACAGCAAGGAGGAAAATGTATTAGTAATGTTAAATTAAAAAAAAGAATCATGTTACTGTGATACCATTCAATACATAAAATAAGCTGTCTTGTTCTAATCACTTTTTGAAGGTAAAAGTTATCAGTTAACAAAGAAGCACTTGAACCCAAGGTACTTAGGGCAGTTCTCACCAAGAGGTGGTTATTGAAAAGGCATCTCCTGGGAGCTGGGGAAAATGCAAATCAACCTGAGAAGGTGGTTTATTTCTGTAATCCTAGTTACACAGGATATTGAGATCTGAAGATCCTGGTTCAAAGCCAGAAAAGTCCAAGAGACTCTTAGCTCCAATTAACCACTAAAAATAAGAAGTGGAGGTGTGGCTCAAGTGAAAGATCACCAGCCTTAAGAGAAAAATAAACTAAGCAAGAGAGTAAGACCCTGAGGTCAAACTCTAGGACAGGCACAGAAAATACTACATATCATCAATCATCATTCCAGACAAAAGGAATCAGAATCTCAGAGAGTTGTAAAAGGAGTCTGAGTTCCTAGAAACAGGAACTTCTTTCCAGAAGCTCATCCAGTGATATTTAATGTTCATTCATCCTTAAGAACCAGAGACATGGTCTGGGATGTAGCTCAGTGGCAAAGCGCTGGCCTAGCAAGTGCAATATCCTGGGTTCAATCCCCAGTACCAAAAAAGAAAAGACAAAAAAAATACAGTTAAGAACCAGAGGCTCTTAAGCTCCAGCAAATGAAATTTTGTATGTTTGTGCATGCATAAAAAGTATATGCTTAATATATATATATGGATTAGGTATATATCAGTTATTATTCTATTATATGCAATATATGATAAATAATATATAGTAACATTATATATCATAGGAATATATTTTTGTGTAGTATTATATAGTTATATAATAAAATATTGTTATATGATTATATATAATGCATCAATATTACATGTACATCTATAGGTACAACTGATAATGCTAAATCCTTTCTACTAGCTCAAGATTATATATTTATGTTCATATGTGGTCATGGCTGAAATTCTTGTAGTTAGTATCTCATAGTCTAACAGTAGAGTGAGGTAATAATCATCTCATTTCCTGCTGCATGGAGTCAAATAGAAAATGAAGCTACCTGTCCTCATCTCGCTTCCTTTAGCAGTAAATAGTAGCAGGGAATAATTTGAAAATACTAGGAAAAAATGCATAATTCTGCCATTCACACATAGATTCATTTAATCATAGACTCAACTGAAGTGTCATATGTGGGGAAAAAAATATGACTTTTTCCCTCAATGGTTCTTCAGGTAACAAAGCACAAAGACTTTTCGTTGGATGTTTTACTATTTTTATTCGTATTCTTTTGTTCCTTCAAAAGATCACCAAGCTAAACACTTGGGCATATTTTTATTTACTACATATACTATAAACATATACAATACATACTACAAAAACATTTTTTAAGTTTAACTGTCAAGGAAGTATATAGTGTTACAATACAATGGCACATGTTCATATTTCATTTACATAAACTTTTTATTATGAGGTATACATCTCTTCAGTATTCTTCTTAAATACGGATTTTCTTCCTACTGTTTTTCTAGACATTTAAACATGATTAGACTTAAAAAAAATATTGTAAAGGTGATGTACACAGAGGTTACAGTTCCACATGAGTACAGTGTTAACATGATTAGACTTTAAAAAGGTAAAAATGATGAACCAATCACTTCTATTGGCCAAATGCTTTCTTAAATTTATTATTTATGTTAATGTATTGATGTATTTATTTTTGGCTTTTGTGTATGCTATATTATTCCATAAAATAGATATACCATTGGGTGCAAATGGCTCACCCCTATAATCCTACCTACTCAGGAAGCTGAGGTCTGAGGATCACAGTTTAAATCTAGCCTGAGCAGGAAAGTATATGAGACTCTATCTCCCATTAACCAGCAAAATTACAGAAGTGAAGCTGGCTTAAGTAGTAGAGGCCCAGCCTTGAGTGTAAAAGCTATCAGACAAAATCCAGGGCTTGGATTCAAGTCCTAGTATCAGCACACACACACACACACACACACACACACACACACACACACACACACACACCACATACACACTAAATATCAGTCTACAATGTATGACCACAATATAAAAAGATTATTAGCATAAAAACTAAAAAAACCCATTCTGTTTTCTTTTTACATCAGGATCATATAAACAAGTCTGATGATAATAAAGTTCCTTGGGGTAATAGCTTTGGCTTTAGTCAACTTTTAAGTTTATTTCAATTTCTGCTCAATGAACATATCAGCTCTTATAATTATGTCTGTGAATATCAGCCCATGAGTTGAAGGAGAAAAATATTTCCATATAATAACATAAATCAGGGGCTGAGAAGGTGTCTCAGTGGTAGAGTGCTTGCCTCACATGCATGAGGCACTGAGTTCGATTCCTCAGCACCACATAAGCAGAAAAAAATGGAAGTGGCACTGAGGATCAAGTGGTAGGGTGCTAGCCTTGAGCTGAAGAGCTGAGGGACAGCACCTAGGCCCAGAGTTCAGGCCCCAGGACTGCAAAAAAACAAACAAACTATAAATCACCTCAGTGCTATTTTTGAAAGATCAGTACAAGGAAAAGTTATGGCATGGGCTAAATATATATTTTTTAACTCAGTTGAAAGTTTGTAATGAAATGTACTTGACTTGGAAAAGAACAAAACTTATCTGACCACAGACTTTGTGTTCAAGGGACAGCTACAATGGTTAGAATATAAAATGGATTAAGTCATAAACAATAGTTTATATTTTAGTAATACTCTGTTTGTATAGTTCCAACTGAATAAACCATTCTCATGAGCTAGATAGTATTTATATGTGGTATGAGAGATTCTGATTGATAACAGTATCTTGATGGTAATTTTCATGGTGACTTAAATGACAATTGAGGGGCTGGGAAGGTGGCTCAGTGGTAGAGCGTTTGCCTTGCAAGCCTGAAGCCCTGGGTTCGATTCCTCAGCACAACATAAGCAAAAAGAAAAAAGCCAGAAGTGGAGCTGTGGCTCAAGTGGTAGAGCACTAGCCTTGAGCTGAAGAGCTGAGGGACAGTGCCCAGGCCCAGAGTTCAGGCCCCACGACCAGACCCCCCCCCCAAAAAAAAATGACAATTGACACAAGAAAAGAATAAAGCAACATCATTAGAAATGATCTGAAAATCTTCTTTAGAAAAGCTAAACTTTAAATGATTTGCTGCTGAAAAAAGAAATTATCTTAACGGAAAGAGACAGGAAAATTATTTTTCTAAAAACCACTCCCCCAGGAGCATGAAGATAAAAGCAATCATGTGAGTAGCACCGTTAGAAAGTAACAAGGAAATTTCCTTTTTATGAGCTATAATGTTTATTGTTGGTTAATTAATACCTATAAAGCATAGGATTCTTATGTGTGTGTATGTGTATGTGTGTGTGTCTGTGTGCCTGTGCCAGTACTAGGGCTTGAATTCAGGGCCTGGGTGCTGTCCCTTAGCTTTTCTGTTCAAAGCTGGCATGTGACCATTTTTGCCACACTTTCACTTCTGGCTTTGGGATTAATTGGAGATAAAGCTCCTCAGGGATTTTCCTGTTTGGGATGGCTTTGAACTACATTCCTCAAATCTCAGCCTCCTTAATAACTAGGATTACAGGGCTGTGTTGTCATCACCTGGCTGAAGCTTAAGGTTTTCAAAAAGAAACACAGGAAATTTAGCCCTTAAATTTTGATTATAAATAAGTATCATGTAATATTTAGTAAGTAGGTCCATAATATGTGACCCCTAGAGATTGATAGTTTTATAATTGACTTGATTAAGCTCCTTATTAGTTATTAATCCCAGGCAGATTTTTTAGTTATGTTCATTGGGCTTCATTTCCCTTCAACTGTAAAGTAAGCATAACAATTACAAACACATCCACACACACACATATATATGATCTACAAAACTGTAGTGACAATTCAGTCAGTTCAAGTATTAAATGCATAACCAAACATGAAATAAATTATAAGTCATGTAATAATTTTTGTAATGATGTTGAAGGTGCAGAATTATTTTAGGTGTTTTTCCTGGTGGTTTAGTATAAGACATATTATGGAATTTTTTCCATAACTTGGCAAAAAATCTTTGAAATATTTTATTGTTTATTGAAAAAGACTTACTATGTGTTGAGTGTCTTTAAGTGTAAGGCTATGTTTTGGGAAACTGAAGATAAAATAAGTGAAGACATTCTTAGAGCCTAGTGAAGAATGGTAGTCATGGATCTAAGTTTGGATGAGGAAGCATGATAAAGGCCATGGGAGAAATTTGTTTGTGACAACCCAGGACATACAAGGGAGAGAACAATCTACTGTGAAAAGTCAGGCCAGGAAAAGATTCCTGAAACAGCCAAGAGTAATACTGACAAATAAGTACATGCTAACCAGATAAAGAGTGTAGACTATCAAATCTATTAAAGAAAAAAAAAAGATCTAGCTTTTGTCCAGAAGTCTGTCCAAAGTCTATTATTAAAAAAATATTGAAAGCCTGGCACTGGTGGCTCACAGCTATAATCTTAGCTTCTTAGGAGGCTGAGATCTAAGTATTGTAGTTCAAAGCCAGCCAGGGCAGGAAAGTCCATGAGACTCTTATCTCCAATTAACCATCAAAAAACCAGAAGGAACACTGTGGCTCAAATTGGTAGGGTACTAGCCTTGAACAAAAGAGCTCAGGGGCAGCACCCAAGTCCTGAGTTCAAGCCCCACATCCAACAATACATATAAGCCAGGTGCCTATGGCTCATGCCTGTAACCCTAACTACTCAGGAGGCTGATATCTGAGGATCAAAGTTCAAAGCCAGCCTGAGCAGAAAAGTCTATAAGAATCTTATCTCCAAAATACCTACTAAAAAGCTAGCAGCGGAGGTGTGGCTGAATTGGTAGATGGATAGCCTTGAGTAAAAAGCTCAGAGATGGTGCAGAGGCCTTGAGTTCAAACCACAGGACCAGAACCAAGGAAGGAGGGAAGGAAGGAAGGAAGGAAGGAAGGAAGGAAGGAAGGAAGGAAGGAAGGAAGGAAGGAAGGAGGAAAGGAGGGAAGGCAGGCAGGCAGGCAAGAAGAAAGGAAGGAAGGAAGGAAGGAAGGAAGGAAGGAAGGAAGGAAGGAAGGAAGGAAGGAAGGAAGGAAGGAAAGAAGGGAGGGAGGGAGGGAGGGAGGGAGGGAGGGAGCGAGGGAGGGAGGGAGGGAGCGAGGGAGGGAGGGAGAGAGGGAGGGAGGGAGGAAGGAAGGAAGGAAGGAAGGAAGGAAGGAAGGAAGGAAGGAAGGAAGGAAGGAATATTGAAGCCAAGTGCCAGTGGCTCACGCCTATAATCCCAGCTACTCAGGAGGCTGAGATCTGAGGATTGCAGTTCAAAGCCAGCCCGGGCAGGAAAGCCCATGAGACTCTTATCTCCAATAAACCACTCAGAAAACCAGAAGTAGTGCAGTGGCTCAAATGGTAGAGCAGTAGCCTTGAGCTGAAGAGATGAGGGACAGTGCCCAGGCCCAGAGTTAAAGCCCCACGACTGACCAAAAAAAAAAAAAAAAAAAAAAAAAATATATATATATATATATATATATATATATATATATTGAAGTGAACTATCATCTCATACAGATGGGATAGTCCATTACTATCAATCATTTCTAGAACTTGTTCCAGGTCCCCCACAAGCCTAGGCCAGTCCCTGATAAATGAAATAGATAAATGTGCATGCAGGACAGACAGAAGATCCACAGGATTATAAAGCAGATATAATAAATCAAGATTCAAATAGTGGTGTTGAGTCAGAGGTTGTGAAAAGCAGACTATTTGCTAGATGATGCTTGTAATCTGGTGTTGGTAGCTCATGCCTGTAATCCTAGATATTCAAGAGGCTGAGATCTGGAGAATCAAGGTTTGAAGCCACCCTGAGAAAAAATGTCTGTGAGACTCTTGTTTTCAATTAACCAGCAAAAAGCCAGAAGTCGAGGTGTGGCTCAAGTAGTAGAGCACTACCCTTGGTTGAAAAAAGCCTAACAAGAGCTCAAGGCCTCTCAGTACCAACACACACACACACACACACACACACACACACACACACACGCACGCACACACACACACACACACACACACACACACACACACACACACACACATCTCTAGATGAAAGAAAATTCACTTGAGGAAAGGCTGAAAAAAATTTAATTCTTTTTTTTTCTTTTTGCCTGTCGTGGGGCCTGAACTCTGGGCCTGGGCACTGTCACTCAGCTCTTCAGCTCAAGACTAGCGTTCTACCACTTGAGCCACAGCACCACCTCCAGCTTTTTCTGTTTATGTGGTGCTGAGAAATCAAACCCACTCATGCCCCATGCCTCATGCATGCAAGGTAAGCACTCTACCACTGAGCCACCTTCCCAGCCCTGAAATTTAATTCTTTAATGAGTCAAATGATAAGCAGTCACTCACTTTGAAAAGTACAATTGTTTTTACTGGGGAAAGGACCAGTGTTGTTAATCTACTTCAAATGACACTTCCTTCAACAATGGAAGCTTTAACAGGAGATAGAAAATACAGAAGAAACAAAAAAAAAAAAAAAGAAAATACAGAAGAAACAAATAAGACACTACTCACACTCTTGCTTCATGTCATGTATTCTTTGTTGTAGCATTATTCATTCAACAGAGCCTCAGAAAATGCAGAGATTTTTATAGCAAGTATAAGTTTTCACATGGCAAAATGTGGCTCTTTGAACACATTTCAGAATGACCAATTGTTCAATCCTTTGGGACAATAGTTAATAGCATATTTTTCCTTTATAAAACTAATTACTCCACTAAAACAAATAACAGAAAATGTTTGTAGATCAATGGTGTCAAATATAAAAGCCTGAAGAAAATTAATTTCTACTTCAAGGATCACTGAAATTCTAGTGCTACTAGATACATTTTTTGGTGATTCAATTATAAGTGACTTTTACATTCTCTAATAGCAGATGTGGTTAATGGATACAAGTAATCTGCAAACAAGGAATCACGTTTTTATTTAAAAAACAAAACAAAACAGGGGGGGCAGGGAGGATTGGGTGGGGCAGGGGGAGGATGGGAAGGGATGGGAAGGGGAAACAAAGGAGGAGGCTACAATGCTTGATAAGAAATGTACTCATCTTACCCATGTAATTGTAACCCCTCTGTACAGTATTTTCACAATAAAAAAAAAGAAATTAAAAAAATAAAAACAAAACAAAACAAAACTGTGAATCAGTGATGGTGACTCATACCTGCCATCCTAGCTATTCAAGAAGCTGTCAGTTCAAAGCCAGCCCAGACAGGAAAGCTCTCTAAAACAGCCAGCAAAAAACTAGGCTAGAAGCCTGGATCAGGTGGCAAAGCACCAGGCTAGCAAGCAAATTGAGAGACTCTATATGTCCTGAGTCCAAACCTCAGAATCACTGAAACAAATAGTGCAGATTCAGGCAAAGCTTTCCTTCTTGTTATTTATCAAAGGTACTTCAAAAGGTAAAAGTAGAAGTGGCTTTTATCTAGAAGTCTATCTAAAGTCCATTATTAAAGAACCATTAAAGGAAATTAGCAAAACTTTCCCAAACTTAACAAAACTATTTTAAAACTTTGGTTTTGAAAAACAAAACAAAGCAAGATTACTCTTGCAAGTCATGGCTGGGGTTGAAATTCAAATCCAAGGACATCTGTGAGCTTTTCTACAGCTTGTAACAAAGATGTTTAAGTCTGAGCAGGAATCAAGCTCTCCAAAAAGCCTTGGATGGTTAGTGGAAGGAGAGGTGTGCTAGTGAATGGAAAAGGAACACAAGACAAATCCAGCCAGGATACTCCAAGTGCACATGTGATAATGGAAGGTAGAAATGTGAAATGAGTCTAGGGAAGGAAACAGGATGGTAGGGGAAATGATGGAAGATTAAGAAGCACTGGACACATAGATGGACATGTTAAAATTATAACCCTTGTACAACTTTTTCAAGTTCAAAAAAATAAAAAACCTAAAATAACGTAAAAGCCTTCATTAAGGTTAAGATGAACATTACTTTAAGTTTCATAACTTGGTTAACAAAGTAAAATCAATAATGATTTGATTATTTCATTATTAAAAGATGATTTGAGCTAGACACCTCTGGTTCATGCCTGTAATCCTAGCTACTCAGGAGACTGAAACTGGAGGTCATAGTCAAAAGCTAGCCTAGGCAGCAAAGTCCATGAGCCTCTAATCTCTCCAATTAACTACCAAAAGCCAAAAATGGAGGTCTAGCTCAAAAGAGCATCAGACTTGGATGAAAAAGCTAAGAGAACAGTGTTCAGGTCCAGAGTTCAAGTGCCAGTACCAATACAAAAAAAAAAAAAAAGATGTAGGGTTCTGCCATTCTCATAGCAAGGTTATGATCTAGCTATGCCTTTTCCCGTCTTGACTCAATTTCCGTAACACTTTGGAAATTATGTCTTTTTGTACCTCTTATCTTTGTTTGACTTCATTAAATCCTTAGAAAACACCTTATAAACATCTGATTAAATCACTGCCTTTCTTGGAACCATTGCCCCAGGAACAAAAAAACATAGTCTCCAACACTTGAAAAGATACTGGTAATCTACTATTCTCTTCCTCAGCCACGTCTTGCTACTGCATAATTTACACTCAGCATATATTATATTTCTTCCTGTTATTTGAAGCAATCATGCATGCTCTTTGGTTGCAATGTCTTTTATTGTCCTTTGCAAGGAACATTCACCCAATATAGTAACCCTCTTTACATCTCCTTGTAGGTTCTAGGGAAATCTATTTTCCATACTTGGTTTAGCAGCCTCATTCGGTCAGACTCACATGTGACTCATGCCTTCTTTTATCTGAAAATCTACAAGGACTGACACCGAGTAAAATATAAATGAGGAACAATGAAGTTGGGTACCAGTGGCCCACACCTATCATCATAACTACTCAGAAGACTGAGATCTGAGGATCATGGTTCCAAGTCACCCTAGGCATATTTTTATGTGAGGTTCATATCTCCAATTGACCACTCAAAAAACTCGGGAGGTGTGGAAAAAGTGGTAGAGTACCACCCTAGGCATATTTTTATGTGAGGTTCATATCTCCAATTGACCACCCAAAAAACTCGGGAGGTGTGGCAAAAGTGGTAGAGTACTACCCTTGAGCAAGAAAGCTAAGCCATAACACCAGGCCAAGAGTTCAAAGCCCAGTACCTGCACCATAATAAAAACAAACAAAATTCTCAAAAAGAGAGAAAAGGAAACTCCCCTAAGCTGACAAAGGTTTCAGAAAAACTAATTTATAATGGCAAAATATTGATCATTTTCTTTTAACTTTGGAAATGAAAATGAACATTATTACCAGTTCTACTTAGCATTAAAATAGGAACCCCAGCTAGTAAACAGGCATTAATTTAAAAGATAAGAAGTTTAAGCTGGGCACTGGTAGGTTATGACTGTAATTCTAGCTACTCAGACAACTGAGATATGAGGATCAAGGCCAGCCTAGCCAGCCTGGGCAGGAAAGCAGGCAAGACTCTTGTCTTTAATTAATTACCAAAAGGCTGGAAGTAGAGCTGTGGCTCAAGTGGTAGGACACTAGCCTTGAGTATAAAAATCTCAGAGACGGTGCTCAGGCCCCAAGTTCAAGCTCAGGATTGGCACATACACACACACACACACACACACACACACACATGCGCGCGCGCGCGCACACACACACACACACACACACAAGTTTAAAGAAAGAAAAAAAGTCACACTTCTCAAATAATATGATTAAGTTCCTAGAAATTAAAAAGTACTAACCAAAGAAATAGCTAATATTAACAAGTAAGTTTTGCAAGTCTTTATCAGGTTAGCATATACAAATCAAATATATTTCTACTCACCAACAATAGACTTAGAAACTGAAATTGAGTATAATACTTAATAGCATCTAAGGCAAATGTCTAATAGTAAATCTAACAAAAACTGTATGGTATCTTCACACTAAAAACATTAAACATTATTTAGCGAATTTTTTTTTTTTTTTGTCTGTCATGGGGCCTGAACTCTGGGCCGTCCCTCTGCTCTTCAGTTCAAGGCTAGCACTCTACCACTTGAGCCACAGCGCCACTTCCAGCTTTTTCTGCTTATGTGGTACTGAGGAATTGAACCCAGGGCCTCATGCATGCAAGGCAAGCACACCACCACTGAGCCACCTCCCCAGTCCTATTTAGAGAAATTTTAAAAGGCTAAAGTGAAATATTGAGCCCAGGTCACCTATACATACTCATACTCAATAGAATGGCTTAAATTAAAATGATTACTAAATATCAATTACTTGCCAAAAACTATCCCATGGTCTTAAAAGTCAAGTGAATGATTTACACTGGGAAAGAGAAAGGTGATAGTGGTTGGCAGAAGCTGGGATAAAGGTTATTATAAACTGTGTGAATTTCATAAATTGAATACTTTGTTGTAACTTACTGAGTCACTGTTATTTCATTTTCTATATTTCTCCTATTCTTCAAAATTCTGCCATAAAAATGAATACAGTGATGCCATGTTTTCTTGAAAATAAATAGTGTTAGTTTATCATCATGCAATTCATACATAAACCCAAATTTGCAAGTGAACCCTGGAAACTGGGTTTACTTTCTAATAACCAGAGTATTCATGTCTGCAAGATAGCATAGTTAACCATTCTATTAGGTGTTGGAACATATTTTCAATTAAAATATATTGCACTTACTATATGAAAAAAATATAATGACCATGCACCAATGGTTCATGCCTATAATCCTAGCTACTCAGGAGGCTGAGATGTGATGATCACTGTTCAAAGCCAGCCCAATCAGGAAAATCTGTGAGACTCCAATTAACAACCACAAAAGCAGGAAGTAGAGCTATGGCTTAAGTGGTAGAGCAATAGCCTTGAGCATAAAAAAAAAAAGCTTAGGGACAATGCCTAGGCCTAGAACCAGCAACCCCCCCTCAATATATGTGTGTGTGTGTGTGTGTGTGTGTGTGTGTGTGTGTGTGTGTGTGTGTGTGTGTGTGTGTGTGTGTGTGTGTGTGTGTGTGTGTGTGTGTGTGTGTGTGTATGCAAATTTTTGTCTGAAATCAAGTTCTGCTGTATTAAACAACTTGAATCTGAGACCAAAATATTTAAATGCTGTTTATAATAGCTTAGCTGGCATCTTGCCTCTATAGATTAAAAACATTTTCTGTTCTTTCAGTAATGATGACAATTAAATACTGGTGGAATCGAAGCCCTAGGATAGAATTACTATTTATTTCTTTTGTGCTGTTAGGAAGCAAAATTGGGGCAGAAAGGCCAAGAAACTTCAGATGCTACGGTCAGAATTATAATAATAAATACTTCCATGGCACATTGGGTAGCTGTAATTCTTACCTGGGAAACCCTGCTGTATAACTCTTTATAGTGGAAGACCTTCCTGTGTCTAAACTATCCATAAATAAAACATTGACAAAATTAGAATGACTTAATTCCTTGTGTTAACACTAAATATATTTGGAAGTACAGAGATAGGTTCCTCTTCAGTTAGAACAGCAGAGCCTCAAACTGTGATTCACAGAATACCCAAAGCTGCTATCCTGGCAGGGAATTGGTGGCTACAGAATTACAAAATGATTAAAATTGGGGCTTTGGAGTCAGACCATTTGGTTGTACTCTTGCACCTTTCTAGGCATTTGCTTTATAATATCTTGACTTTTCTTGATTGACAAAATAAGAATATTGAAATTTTCAACCTCTCACTACTGGCTGGAATGTCCTCTATATTGCATTTAGAATAATGCTCTCTGCTAAGGCAGTGCTCAACAGTGGTTGTTGTTCATAACTGAAGGAGATGACTGGGGAGACATTCGCCAACATCAGATGAACAGTAAATCTTGCATCCCAGTGGTGTTATAACTTCCGAACTTGTCTCAGTAATTACTCTAGGCAAGTGCTCACTTGCTTTTTATTTTATTTTATATGTTTGTTTATTTCTTTAAATTTTATTTGTGCCAGTACTAGGGCTTGCACTTGGGGCCTGGGAGTTGCCCCTTAGCTTTTTGGCTCAAGGCTGGTGGTCTACAATTTGAGTTACAGCCCCCTTTTTGGCTAACTAGTAGTTAATTAGAGATAAAGGGTCTCATAGCCTTTCCTGCTTGGGATGACTTCAAACTATGTTTCTCAGGCCTCAGCCTCTGGAATAGCTGGGATTGCAGGAGAGAGCCACCAGTGCCCATTATAAGCACTCTTAAGAGCTCAAAACTCAAGTCTGATGAGCTAGGGAAGTACTCCTAGAAATGTGAGTCCTGAAACTGGAGTTAAGAAGAGGTGAGGTAGGTCTGTGTGTGACAAGGCAGACAGGGAGACAAGTTAGACTTTATGGCAGGAAACAGCATTTGGTGGTAGGGGAGGCACTGGTGGAAAAGAGAAACAAAAAAATACAAACAGTTCAGCATAGCAAACCCAGGAGATAAAAGACTTGAATGCCAAGAAAATGAATTTAGAGAAGTTACCAGGAATCATCTAATACAGGACTTAAGCTGTCATTAAAAAAAAAAATCTTGGGGTGAGGGGATGGGGGAAAGTAGGAGAAAAATGAGGGAAGGGGTAACAAGTTTGACAAGAAATGTACTTATTACCTTACTTATATAACTGTAACCCCTCACCTTGACAATAAAAAAAAAAAAGAACATTTTAGTTGGGCACTGGTGGTTCCATGCTTGTAATCCTAGCTATTCAAGAAGTTAAGATCTAAAGATATTGATTCAAAGCCAGCTTGGGTAAGAAAGTCTTTGAGAATCTTATCTCCAATTAACCACCAAAATGCCAGAAATGGAGCTGTGGCTCATGGGGTAGAGCACAAACTTTGGGAGAAAAAGCTAAGGGACAGTACAGAAAGAGAGGAGAGAGGAGAAATGAAATGGGAGAGAGAGGAGAAGAAAGAGAAGGAGAGGAGGAAAGAGAAAGAGAGAGAGAGGAGAGAGAGAGAAAGAAAAGACAGAAAGAAAGAGGGGATGGAGGGAGGACAGGAGAAAAGGGGGAGGGAGGAAGGACAGGAGAAGAGGGGAAGGGGAAGAGTAGCTGAGAGGGGAAGGGAGGGCAAGAGAAAGGGAGAGGAAGGAAAGGCAGAATGGAAGGGAGGGGAGAAGAATGGAAGGGGAGAGATTTATAGAAATTAGAACCTTAAAATGATGAAGCAAATTCCTCCAAATCACACAGCTAGTAATTATCCAGGGCTTACTGCAAAGTTCTGTGTAAAACTGTGCTCTTAGTAAAGACCAGATAAACTTCCTCCCAGAAAAGAAACTCATGTGAGCAACGCTGGGAATTAAAAGAGCAGTCACAAAAAGAATTTTGGGGGAAAAGTGATGTGATGCTTAGGGTTACAGGCTCAAGATCAAGTACAGGGGTGAGCAATTACCCAGTGAATTAAGGGCCATCTGCGCCACCCTGCTAGATGCAGATTTAGTGCCTGAGTCATTCAGATAATCGTGCAAACAATGTGCCTCATTCTGGCTGGGTAACCTGGTCATTAATGTCTTCCAAGGCACATTTTGCCCCGTGGCACTTTTGAAATGGACAATAGTAGCTCAGGAAGAATTAAGGTAGGATTCACTCCCAGGCAGAGTGGCATAAAGAATAATAGGGTCTTAATGGAGTGGGAGTGTATTCCATGTGTCTCCAGCGGCTACTACCACCTGATCTGTACATATGATACGCCTAAACCACATCTCAGGTCACAGGAAGGAAAAATGCTCAGTAATAAATGTGTGCTTCTATGTTTCATTAATTCATTGTGAGGCAGCAGACAAACTTCTCTGAACCTTAAACTAGAAGAGATAGTACTGCAAATAGATTTATAAGCAACAGTAAAATTATATACTTCTGTATGTCTAAAAACACTTATGAAGAGATGTAAACAAGCCAAGAAAGTCTTTTGCAATGTACAACAGTCAGAGGAAAATATGGCTATTCCAATAGCATCAAATGAAATTCACATATTAAGAAATACAAAAGGCTTGGTGGCTCAAGCCTGTAATTCTTACTACCCAGGAGGGTGGTATATGAGGACCACAGTTCAAAGTCAGCCCTGGCTGATAAAACTGGGAGGCTCTTTAACTAATCAGCAAAAAGCCAGGGAAATAGAAATGTGACAGAGTGTCAGCTGAGGGACAGAGCCCAGGATCTGAGTTCAAGCCCCAGTACTGGTACAAAGGAAAAAAGAAATAGAAAAAGAAAGAGAAAGAAAGAGAGAGAGAGAGAGAGAGAGAGAGAGAGAGAGAGAGAGAGAGAGAGAGAGAGAGAGAGAGAAGAGAGAGAAAGAGAGAAAATGAAAGAAGAGAAAGAAAGAAAGAAAGAAAGAAAGAAAGAAAGAAAGAAAGAAAGAAAGAAAGAAAGAGGAAGGAAGGAAGGAAGGAAGGAAGGAAGGAAGGAAGGAAGGAAGGAAGGAAGGAAGGAAGGAAGGAAGGAAGGTAGGAAAGAAGGAGAAAGGAATTAAGAAAGAAATAGAAGGAGAAAATAAAGATGAAAACCATCTTTGAACTTACTCAAATTATAAAAATGTAATTTAAAAGAATAGCACCTGTACAATATCTAATCTCAAAATGGTCTCAGGTTTTGTTTGTGCCAGTTCCAGGGCTTGAACTTGGGGCCTGGATGCTGTCCCTGAGTTTTTGTGCTCAAATCTATTGCTCTACCACTTAAGCCACAGCCCCACATCCAGCTTTTTGGTGGTTCATTGTAGTTCAGAGTCCTATGGACTTTGCTGCCCCAGATGGCTTCAAACCATGATCCTCAGGTGTCAGTCTCCTGAGTAGCTAGGATGATAGGTTTGCCCATACCCAGCTGTCACCTGTGCAAAGAGGTTTCCCCATGGCACTTCACACCTGTGCATACCAGGGCTGGTCATACTGACCAGATAAATAGATGGTAGATAGATGATAGTTGGCAGATTAATGATAGGTAGATAGATTGATATATGGTAGATGGATAGACAGACAGACAGACAGACAGACAGACAGACAGCTAGCTAGATAGATATAGATATAAGATCCTGTACATTTTTATATGTTTTCATTTTGAATCTAACATGCCCATGAGATCTTTGATCTTTCCAGTCTGGTTGACTTTGCTTACTATGATGATACATATGTATATATATGAGTGTATGTATACAAACACACTCATAATATGTAATGCATACATAGATAATATATACACAGATAACATATACATCTAATATATTTATATTTAATAACATATATAATATATAACATATAAATACATAGAGAGATATAGATATCTCAGCCTCCTGAGTGATAGGATTATAGGCATGAGCCTTTAGCTCCTGGTTTAACACATACTCTTAAATGCAATTTTACATAATAGGTCATTCACACAACCATAGTGAAATACTGTTCCTCCTTCATTTCCCTACATTTTTAAGGTTATACAACTAAATCCACTTCTTAGAAGTTGAACCCAAGTCATGGCTCTCTATGATATACATTAAAGGGCAGGGAACATTTCAAAGCCAACTAGAAGCAATAATGAAAAATTTAAACACATCATGTCCACAATAATATATAAGCCTTTAGATTATAGTAGGGCACCTCATCCATGAGAAGACTTATTGATAAGGACCACTGCAGAATCCTGGGAATTGGTACTGGAGAAAATCGGATACAAATTAGAGTGGGAATAAAAAAAAATTAAAAAAAGAATAAAGTACTAAATAGATGGCAGAGACTTGCTGGGAAATAAAAGGAAGTTTAAAAAAAGTAACTACAAAGCAGAAAGCCTGGAAAGTTGTAGCATTGATTACAGAAGGTCAGCTTAGGAGTGATGCTTATTGGTGTAAAAAGAGGGAAAGGAAAATCCACTATGAGCATTATCATTTACAGCACTTCTAAGAGCTGTCATTTATAAATAATTACTATGAGTCAAACCCTATCTTAATTTTTTACACCCATTATTAATTTCATTTACTATGTATATGTTAAGGAAACCTTTAAATAAGTGCTATTGTAATTTATAGTTGACTTGCCGACAATCATTTATCTGCATATTGAAGGTTATCTTCCAATGTCTATTATTAGCCTATGGCCACTGGAATAGTATTTTTTATTTTGGGATGTATAATAGGAGAGAGATTAGAAGTAAAATTGCAAAAGGAAAATTTTATTTTCCACAATATAAACTGTCATAAATTTGAGAGATTCATCTGAAAGTTAGAATCAGGAAAAGGAGACAGGAGGTAGACACACAAAAAAGTTGTAAGCCAGGCACCAGTGGCTCAGGCCTGTTATCTTAGTTACTCAGGAGGCTGAGATCTGAGGATCACTATTCAAAGCCAGCTGGGGCAGGAAAGCCTATGAGACTCTTATCTCCAAGTAACTTCCAAAAGCTGGAAGTGGAGCAGTAGTTAAAGTGGTAAAGCGCCAGCCTTCAGTGAAAATGCTGATTGCACTCAGGCCCTGACTGAGTTCAAGCCCCAGTACTGGCACCAAAAAAAAAAAAAAGCCCAGAACTGTAAGAAAACTTGACATCAGATTGTTGGATCATTAAGAAGTAAAATTTCAAAATGAAAATGGCAAATCAGAAGGAGAAACAATGGACAATAAACAAAAGCAAAGGTTGGACTTGCATAAGAGCAGCTCACTGGTCACATGGATTCTGTAGTGTGACGCAGTCCAAGGCCAATGCACCATAGAAACCAGTGACAGTGAAACCATTTGTTGGTTCTGGTGTGTGTGTGTGTGTGTGTGTGTGTGTTCTGGTGTGTGTGTGTGTGTTCTGGTGTGTGTGTGTGTGTGTGTGTGTGTGTGTGTGTATGCCTGTGTGCGGGTGACTTGATCTCAGGGCCTGGACACTGTCCCTTAGCTGTGCTCAAGGCTGATGCTCTATCATTGGAGCCACTGCTCCACTTCTAGCTTTAGCTGATTATGTGGTGCTATGAGTACCATAAACTTTTATATCACAGGCTGGCTTTGAACTGCAATCCTCAGATCTCAGCCTCCTGAGTAGAGATTATAGGTGTGAGCCACCAGTGCTCAGCTTGTTGATGTTTTTAACAAAACAGTGACAGTGACAAGGCAGGTTTTGTATGAAGACATATAAACTGTCTATCTTTCATTGAGCTCAGTAGTTGGTTCCTAGGTACTCAGTTATGGGAGAATCTGTGTAATAAATAATACCTAATAGTTCTCATCCCTATTAGAATCATGCTGTGGAAGGATATAGATACATCTCATGTTGTCATCTACATTGGAGGACCCATTCAAACCATTCCTTAGGATAAGTTCCTCAACACAAATCACCAAGTCTGCTTGGAACTGTGTTCAGGGTGATGGGGGTGGGAGGGTGGTAATATGAAAATAAAGGTTAAAATCTTTTGTTGCAAAGTATTTTGTGTCTAATTAGAAAATAGGCATGCCAATTACACTGAGCAATGACAGAAGATTGACAGTATGAGGTTTCCAAGGAAAGTGATTAGGTATAGAGAAGTGGCCATTCTGCCCTAGAACTCTGAATATTAGAAAGGCAGAAGTACCAACATATTAGCTAACAGCAGCTCTATTTATTAACCATTCATTATGTACCCATTCCTGAGGCAGAAAGAGACCTACATTTTAGAGAACCTCACAACAACCTGAAAAATCAGTGCCAGTACTTTAATTTTAAAGACCAGGAAACTGAAGAATGGGAGGTGTGGCTTGAGTGGTAGAGCACTAGCCAAGAGTGACCAAAGCCAAGTGAGAGCACAAGGCCCTGAGATCAAAAATTAATTAATTATTAAAAATTAGTGAATATGCATACATACAAAGAAACAGACTCTAAGCTGATATCAGCTCACCCAAATCAGATATCCAGGCAGCTACAGAACCAAATTGAATACCTCCTCTCTCTACCTATGATGGCTAGCTTGATAGACTATTTTCATAATCACATATTATGTTTGAATGATACTCCACAAAGTCATAAATGGAATATAGGGATCCATGGAAGACCTAAAAATGAATAATCATGGTGTATATTTTTACTGATTATTAATATTGACCAAATTCATTACCAGAATCAAAAAACTGTAGAAAGCTGAAAAGAATTGCATGTGAAGGTTACTGCCATACTAGAGTTGAAATCTTTGGAATACTCTAAATGCATTGCTATGTGTCAAATTTTCTCACCTGCAACAATGGAAAGTTAATCATCAGAAAGCAATGATTCTAAGTCCTGTCTCATGCCTGTAATCCTAGCTACTCAGGAGGCTGAAATCTGAGGATCAAGGTTCAAAGATAGCTAGGACAGGAAAGTCTGTGAGAGTCTTATCTCCAATTAGCCACTAAAAATCCAGAAGTAAAACACCAGCCTTGAGCAAAACACTGAGGATAGCACCTGAGTTTAAGTCCCAGTACTGGTGTGTGTGCACGCACACACGCACGCATGCACGCATGCACGCACGTGCAGGCGCGTACACACACACACACAGACACACACACACAAGAATTCTAGGCAATGGGAAAGATAAGCTAAAGGTACATCCATCTATGAAAAACAAGTCTACATAATAGATGTATATATAATAGATATGATACATAACAGTAGCACAAATTTCAATAAGTCTCCAAGAAAAAATTTGTACAAAGAAACCTACCAAAACTCCCTCCAAAGGTTCTAACAGTTGCATAATTCTGCATTGAAAATAAGGTGGTTTCTTTTCCAGTCTCTCTAAGCTGCTAGGCATAAGTTACCACTGGGGTACATTCACTCCCAATAACCAAAAGAAGAGGCCTATCTATGCACAGCCCTATGTGCTAAAGAGGTCCGTAGGATATCATAGAGGTGGCATGTATTTATTTGATACTGGTAAGGTTTGTGTGTATACTATGAACCCAAATGTATAAGGTTCAGACAGCATCTGAAGAAGATATTCCAATCAACATATTTGAGAACTAGTGATCTTTCCATGCATTATATCCAACGTTATTTCATGATTTTATGCAGGATTTTGTCTGACTGAGAGTCCCTCCTCTAGCTTTCCTCCTCCCCCCTCCCCCCCCCCCCCCCCGTGGAGAATTTGATTCTCGTCTCTGCCCTTCCCACTCTGCTCCCAGATTGCTTTGGAAGGCCAAGGCAGTCTGCTCAGCAGCAGAAACACCAACCGGGCTGGGTACGCAGGAGCTATATATAGCTCCATCTCCACCTTGGAGCTGTGCACACGCGCGCGCATCCACATGCACACACACACACACACACACACACACACACACATGCCCATGTTGGAGAAGACATGGGGAAAAAAATAAATGAAGAAAAGGTTTCCGCTCTCTTCCCTTTCCTCTTTCTTTTCCATCATGCCAGTTATTCAGAATTAAACAAAAACAAAACAACAACAACAACAAGATGTAATCCCTGAAATGTGAGGCAGCTGACATCTGATTTCTCTGCAATTCCTCTCCTTAATGCTATAAGCAATCTGACACCAGCAGTAAAGCCAGCCTGCGGGGCGGCCAACCCCCCTCAAGTCCAGATGCTGGTCCCCCAGGAAGAGCCATCCTGGAGCCCATCTGGACTGAAAGCAGCAGAATCACTTGACTCTCTGGGGAAGCCCCAAGAGCAAATCCATCTTTGAGGCCTTTGGGGAGGGGGTGATTTCCAGTAGAAAGCACCAGGGAGGAGAGGAACAAGAGGTCCAGCCTTCCCTGTCTCTGCCTCCTCCCTCTGCAGGAGACCGTGGAGAGGAGGCCAGTGTCTTTCTCAGCAGAGATGTAATTAATGAGAAAAGGTCCTGCCTTGCCAGTGGCAGGGATTTCCCCCCCCCCCCCACTTATCCCCAATAGGACCTAGTTCATGACAGGGGGGAGGGGGGCAGGGAATACACAAGCCCCTGGCCCCCACCCTCATTTTATTGCAGCATTTCCCCACCATGGGCTCAGCGTGCCCAGCAAGCGCTTGTGGCTCAGAGGGAAAGCGGGGTGTCTGAGGGTGCTGACATGTCTGCTCTTCCCCCCTCTCCCCTGCCTGGTCGACATGGCATTCCCTTCTGTTGAATCCCTCAGCTTGCTGGCAACCTCTGTGAGGAAAGTTGATGCCACCCAGAGCCTAGTCTGGGTCCCGTCTTCCCAGGGCCCTGCCCCTCCCCTCCGCGCCTCACCCCTGCCCCCACCCACCTAGCTGGGCGGTGACCCCCCTCCTCCCTCCCCAGCCTCCTTCTCCATCCTTATCCTTCTCAGGGAGAAGTGCAGCGCCAGCGCGTGGCTGTTGATTTGGGGGGTTGGCTTTTTTTTGGGGGGTAGGGGTGACAAGGGCGGGGCAGGGTGGAGGGGAAGGGGTCAAAGGCCACCGCACGCAAAATATAAAAATACGCATTCGCGATTCCACGGGCAAAAATTACAAAGTCGTGCCGCCGCCTGCGACCTACCTGTTCCTTGCTCGGGCTTGCCTGGGCGCCGTGCAGCTGGACCATGCCCGACAGGTTTCCCCGCTCCGGCGTTGCCAACACCTGGGCGCGCGTCAGCCCTGCGCGGCGCCCCTGCCCGCCGCGCCCCTGCCCGCCGCACCACGCCGCGCCTCAGCCGAGCCCACCTCAGCGACTCGGCAGCTCTAGCCCGCCCTCTCACCGCTGCCATTGGACGCGCCCGGATCGAGGGGCGGGGACGGGGTCCGAACTCTCGTCGGTGATTGGGCAGCGGCGACGTCACTCTCCTTCTCAAGATCGGGGGTTTGCTGCAGACCCAGGTAGCCAGGAAAATGCTGCAGTCGCGGATACCAACACCTGCTGCTACTTACTGTTCAAGAAGCCCCTCTCGCCAAGCGCTTAGTTGGGGTGAGGATTGCCATTTGAGGCCCCGAGAGAGAGGAGAGGGAGGGAGAGAGAAAGAGAGCCGGGGTGAGGATGGGGGGAGCAGGCTTAACCATACAACCAGCACTTTCCTGGGGCTCAACTGGAGGGCCCATCTGCTCCTTGGTAGATTTAACCAGTACAGTACCGGAGGCAGGTCCTCTATAGTGAAACGTGGACTTCGGTTAGGAAGAGAAAAGTATGTTTGACTTCTGGGAGGGGGTGGGTGGAATCGGGAGAATGTCAAGAAGATGAGGATTCTGCTTCCAGTTTCCCTTTGTGCCTAAATGCAACAAGGTGGTTTTTCTTGCCGTAAAAACAAAAAGAATTTAAAAAAAAAAAAAAAGATTGAACTATTTTGTAGTGCAGAATCCTTTCTTGGCCCAGAAGTTCCCTATTTGCTTTTAGTGTGCGTGTGTGTGTGTGTGTGTGTGTGTGTGTGTGTGTAGGGCCTGGGCATTATCCTTGAGCTTTCTTTTGCCCAAGGTTAGCACTTTACCACTTCAGTCCACAACTCTATTTCTGGCTTTTGGATAGTTACTTGGAGATAGGAGTATCATAGACTTCACTGCCCCAGCTAGATCTCAGCCTCTTGCATAGTTAGCATTATAGGTGGGCATAAGCTACTGGTCTCTGGCTTCATAGATTTTTAAATGGGAAAAAAAACTGCCTAACAAGTTTTCAGGTCAGAATAAAGCAAATAAATTAGGGCAACATAGCATAAGGCACTTTTTCAGTTGGTACCAAAAATCATAAAATAATTGCCACCAGACTTTCTGATACCCCAATCAGTTACTTTTCCTATTGAAATTAGAAATCACTTCTTCCTTTATTTGTGCACATACTGGGCCTTAAATTTAGGGCCTTGAACTCCCATTTGTCTTTCTTTTTACTCAAGGTTAGTGCTGTACCACTTGAGCCACAGCTTCACATCTTGCTTTTTGCTGGTTAATTGGAGGTAAAAATCTCAGGGACTTTCTTTCCTGTGCTAGCTTCAAATCATGATCCTCACATCTCAGCCTCCTGAGTAGCTAGGATTTTAGGTGTGAACCACCTGGCTAGCCTAATCATTTTTGCTACAAGAAAAACTGCCTTGTTACATTTATGCATGAGGGAGACTTGAAGCAATAAAAAAATTTCAATCTTTTAAAAATGTCTCTTGATTTTTCCATATATATATATGTATATATATGTAATATCTCAGATCTTAGCTTCCTGAATAGCTAGGATTATGATTACGGGAATTAGCCTTAGTTACCCAGCTTCCAGCAAGGATTTTTACTGGTTATTTTGGAGTCTATGGACTTTTCTGCCCAAGCTGGCTTTGAACTGCCATCCTCTAGATCTCAAATCTTGGGAGTAGCTATGATTACAGGTTTAGCAACCATCATTAGCAGTGAAAATAGGTGTGAGCTACCAGTATCTGGCTCCCCTCTGTCATCTTAAGAAGGAGACACAAATGAATCATTTATGAGATTGTGTAAATTACAGAATCTTAGTAATCATCAAATTCTACCCATCTTCTGGTGAAGGTCATGTAACTGGTGGAAAAGCTTCATCTAGAACCCAGATTGTAAGACTATTCATTATTTTCTCTACCACACCAACCACCACCCAGCCTTCTAGCAAAAATCTTTCCCTTTTCATCCCTCCACATAATCTTTTGAACTTTTCAGGACTTGACTCAGTTGATAACATCATCTTCTATGAACTATAAAATACATGAAACTAGAAATTAGTTGAGCCCTGGGGACTCTCACCTGTAATCCTAGCTTCTGGGGAGGCTGAGAGGTGGAGGATAAAGATTTGAGAATAGATTGTGAAAATGGCAATACTGCCAAAGGCTATCTACAATTCAATATGATACCTATCAATATTCCAACCTCATTCTTCAATGAAGTACAAGAAGTAACCCAAAAATTCATATGGAACAATAAAAGCCCCCGAATACTGAAAACAGTCCTTAGCAGAAAGAACAGTGCTGGAGCAATATCAATACCAAATTTCAAAATCTACTGCAAAGCCATAGTAATCAAAACAGCTTGCTACTGGCACAAGAACAGACCTCAGGGCCAATGGAATAGAATTGAAAACACAGAAATGAACCCACAGACCTTTAGCTACCTAGTCTTTGATAAGGGAGCTAAAAAAATAGAATGGAAGGAAGCCTTCTCAGTAAATGGTGCTGGCAAAATTGGTCAAATACCTCTAGAAAACTAAAGTTAGATCCTTATATATCACCCTGCACCAGAATCAATTCCAAATGGATCAAAGACCTCGAAGTCAAAGCAGATACCCTGAAAACATTACAGGAAGGAATAGGAGAAACCCTAGGTCTCCTTGGCACTGGCTGAAAATTTCTCAATAGAGACCCAGAAACACAACAAATCAAAAAAAGGTTGGACAAATGGGATTGCATGAAATTGCAGAGCTTCTGCATGGCAAAGGACATAGCTAACAAGATCAATAGAAAGCCCACAGACTGGGAGATCCTCACTAGCCATAAAATGGACAAGGGCCTCATATCTAAAATATATTTACAACTCAAAAAATTAAACCCCCAACAACAAATCCTTAAAGAAACAACTGCCTGATTAATAAGTGGACTAAAGACTTAAAGAGAAACTTCTCTGAAGAGGAAATAAGAATGGCCAATAGACACTTGAGGAAATGTTCATCTTCTGTAGCCATAAAAGAAATGCAAATCAAAACAACATTGAGATTCCACTTCACCCCAGTTAGAATGGCTATAATCAAGAAATCTAATAACAACAGATGCTGAAGGGGATGTGGCCAAAAGGGAACCCTACTGAATTATTGGTAGGAGTGTAAACTTGTTCAACCACTTTGGAAAGCAGTATGGAGGTTCCTTATGACCCAGCAATCCCACTTTTGGGCATTTACCCAAATGATCACAAACAAGGCCATATTAAAGCTACCAGTACAACTATGTTTATTACAGCATTATTTACCATAGCTAAGATATGGAACCAACCCAGATGCCCCTCAGTAAATGAATGGATCAAGAAAATGTGACATATATATATATATATATATATATATATATATATATGTATATATGAATTCTATGCTTCCATCAGAAAGAATGACACCACTCCATTTGTTAGGAAATAGAAAAACTTGGAAAAAATTACATTAAGTGAAGTAAGCCAGACCCAAAGAAACATAAGTCCCATGGTTTCCCTTTATTTGCAATAACTAGTATACATCTAGGACAAACAGAAAAGGTCAAAAGCTATATATATATATTACCATATAAGACGATGCTAACTGAAATGAACCCCAAGATACAAACATAAGTGGTTTTATCTTTTTTGCTGTTGTTTTAAATGTATTTATAATGTACTATGTGATTTTTTTGTTTCTTTTGTATGTTCTTCCCCCATGGTATAACCCCTGTTTTCACTGTATTTGATATCAGTGCCCTGCATCTTGTGTATACATTTTTTTCTAATTTGGGGAGGGGAAGGGAAATAACAAAATGCTGAAATAAGGATACAGGTTGACCCATTGTAACAATGAGATGTACAAATCACTATGTTGAAAATGAACTTTACAATGTGGAGGGTGTATATTTATATATATATATACACATATATATACATATACATATATATATACATACATATATATATATATGTATATATATATACGATTTGAGGTTAGCTTGGGCAAAAACACTCCAGAACCACCAGCAACAAAACAGTGCTGGAAGTGGAATGGTCCAAGTGGTAGAGTGCCTAGTCAGTGTGAAGCTCTGGGCTTAAATATCAGTACTGCCAAAGAAAGAAAGGAAGATACGAAGGAAGGGAAGAAGGAAAATAGGGAAGGAGGGAAGGAAGGAAGGAAGGAAGGAAGGAAGGAAGGAAGGAAGGAAGGAAGGAAGGAAGGAAGGAAGGAAGGAAGGAAGGGAGAGAGGGAGGGAGGGAAGGGAAGGGAAGGGAAGGGAAGGAAGGAAATTCAGCAGAGCACAGTCAGTAGCTGATTTGGAGTCTGCTTCATGAAACTGAAATCAGTAGTTTAGGCCTGATAGGAAGGTAGGTCTGGTACTTACTTTCTTGCATAAGACTAAGGGAGGAATGATAGAAAATTTAGTCTGGATTCCCCTACTCAGACACCCTGCTAGAGAATCTATCTTGTGATCCTCAAAGGAAACAGTGGGACAATTTTACCTTTTTCCCTGGATGGCTCAGATACTCTAATAACTCCCTGTGTTTCCGCAGTATAATTTATCAGGCATTACATTATTGAACTTCCCTTGGCTCTATTATTGAATTCTCCTGTCATCTGCTCCTTCATCGTCCCTCATTTTTCAAACATCCAGTTTCCTTTAACCACTGATTAATTCCTAGGGAAAGGAAAAGAAACATAACAGCTACAGTGCAGCTTTCCACAGCATGCATTCCCTTTCTTTCTCCTCAGCTCCACCCACCATTTCCTCACTTCCAGGCTTCCCAGGAGAACAGATCCAAACATAGTCCTGATGTGACAGAAAAGGGGGGTGGGAGGAGAAAAGGGACTTTTCCAATCACAATTTCAAGTTATGCTGAGTGCATCAGACAGGCATCAGAGGCTCTGCCTAACAGGTTTGAAGAGTCATGCTAAATCCAGATTACATCAGCCCACTGACCTAGCTTTTTGCCTAGCCAATAGAGAATACAGGCTAAGAGATTCAAAAGGAGCACACTGCACCACACACACACACACACACACACACACACACACACACACACACACACATTCAGTACACACATACACACACTCTGTCTCTCCACACTGGAGAGACTAGTCTATCCTAAAGTTTTCAAATATTAAATACTGGAAATATAGTCAACACAGAACCCTTGCAATTTTTCCTGGGGATTAAGAGTAAAATTAGGATTCCTTTTATCTTGCCAATGACTGCTGTGCTCCAAAGCACAGGCTTCTAGGGGAAAAAAGCCACAATCTAATTAGTATTTCCAAGATAGCCAGGCCCCAGTGGCTCATGCCTGCTACTTAGAAGGCTGAGATTTGAGGATTATGGTCCAAAATCAGCTCAGGTAGGAAAGTCCATGAGACTCTTTCCCCTCCCCCCCTCCCGGCCCCCCCATGAGACTCTTATTTTCAATTAGCCACCAAAAAGCTGGAAATGAAGCTATGGCTTAAGTATAAAAGCCTTGAGTAGAAAGAGCTAAGGGACAGCACCTGGGCCTTGAGTTCAAATCATAGGACCAGCACACACACACAAAATTATCTATGTATATCTACATATATAGACAATAAATACATAAATATATCTTAAGGGTATCTTTCTACAGAGTGAATTATGAATCGTTTTACAACAGAGCCTACTGGTTTCTTTTTAAAAGTGTCCCATATTTATAAAAGCATTTATCTATCTATCTACACACACACACACACACACACACACACACACACACACACACACACACACAAGGTCATGTTGCTCTCTAGTTCTTAGCCAATATGTCCTCCAAATTCTTGCAACTCATAGATCTCATGAGTGTGATGGAAGTTGCCATTTAATGTAGCTTTAGTTTCCATTAGCACAAAGTCAGAGGTCAGATATTACAAGTGCCCTTCCACTCCCTACCCTGGTTAATATGTTATTTTTCTTCAATATCAACTGCCATTATTGAAAACTGTTCTCTGAACAGCTCTTTAAAAATAATGGCTACTTTCACCCAATGTGGGCTTTGTCTACCCTGCTGTTAACAGAGTTCCTAAGCTGGGCAATTTATAAAGAAGAGTAATTTAAGCCAGGGGCTGGTAGTTTGCACCTCTAATCCTACCTACTGAGGTAGCTGAGATCTGAGGATCACAGTTGAAAGCCAGCCCAGGCAGGAAAGTACATGAGGCCCTTATGTTTACATGAGGCTCTTATGTCCAATTAACTACCAAAAAGCTGAAAGTAGATGTATGGTTCAAGTGGTAGACAGCCAGCCTTGAATGAAAAAAGCTCAGAGACAGCATTCAGGTCCTGTGTTCAAGCCCCAGGACAGGCAAAAAAAGGGGGGTGAGGGGAGTTGGAGGTGTGGCTCTACCCAGCGATAGCCAATGAATGAAAACATCAGGTACTTAGTTTTACTCCTAGTCTCAGACCAGAGAGACAGAGAGAGAGAGAGAGAGAGAGAGAGAGAGAGAGAGAGAGAGAGAGGGAGAGGGAGAAGGGAGAGGGAAAGGGATAGAGGGGGGAGAGAGAGAGAGAAAGAGGGAGAGGGAGAGAGAGAGGGGGAGAGAGAGGGAGAGAGAGGGAGAGAGGGAGGGAGAGAGAGAGGGAGAAAGAGAGGGAGAAAGAGAGGGAGCGAGAGAATGAATCTAGAGCTGGCAGCTGGTGTGGACTTTGTGGTATATCAAGGAAGACAAGGAAACATATGTGCATGCTCATATGGAGAGAAAGAGAGAGGGTGCAAATTCATCCTTTCATAAAACCTACCTCCACAATAACTAAGCCATTCCCACGGGAGCATGGTGGACTCATACTTGAGTGCTACCCTCCTGACCTGATGACTTCTCACAGGTGCTTGATGATACCTGTTGTATTGGAGGTTAAGATTCTTATACTCAAACTTTGGGAACATGTACACATCCTTTTTGTTCTATTCTAGTAATGCAGCTAAGAAGATAGGGAAAGTATGGAAAATCCCTATTTCCTATGCTTTAGGAATGACAGCCAGGCCTACACATCATATTCAAAACGGTGGCTAACAATATGGTATGGGTGCCTGTTACTGGTGGCTCATGCCTATAATTCTAGCTACTCAGGAGGCTGAGATCTGATGATTGAGGTTCAAATACAATCTAGACAGGAAAATCAGTGAGATTCTTATCTCCAATTAGCCAGCAAAAGCCAAAAGTAGAGCTGCCGTTCAAGTGATAGAGCACTAGCCTTGAACAAATGAGCTCAGGGACAGCACCCAGACTCCACAACTCTCTCTCTCTTTCCCTCTTCCTCTCCCTCTCCCTCTCCCCCCTCTCTGTCTCTGTCTCTCTCTGTGTGTGTCTCTGTCTCTGTCTGTCTCTGTCTCAGTCTCTCTCTCTCTCTGTTTCTCTCTCTCTCCCCCTGCCCCCAAACACACACACAGACAACTTCACAGATATGTCTGCCTGGGATAGCATCAAACCTTGATCTACAGATCCCAGCCTTCTCAGTAGCTAGCATTACAGGCATGAGCTACAGGTACCCAGCTTATCTAACTATATTTTTGTTATTGTAAAGGTGATGTACAGAGGGGTTACAGTTACTTAAGTCGGGTTATGAGTACATTTTTTTTTTGTCGGTCATAGGGCTTGAACTAAGAGCTTGAGTGCTGTCCCTGAGCTCTTTTGATCAAGACTAACACTCTACCACTTTGAGCCACAGCTCCACTTCCAGTTTTCTGGTGGTTTAATTGGAGATAAGAGTCTCACAGACTTTCCTGCCCAGGCTGGCTTTGAACCACACTCTGTTGGAGACCCGAAACCTGCCTGAGAATGCTCTGGCCTCTTTCAAACACCTAATTGACAAGTAGCCGTTCTTGGAAATTCCAAGGTGCATATTTAGATAATATTTGGCTAACCATAAATATTCCTTTAGCCCTAAACAAACTACATTTGGCTAACCATAAATATTCCTTCAGCCCTAAGTAAACTACATTTGGCTAACCATAAAACTTCTCTTATCTCCAGCCCTAAGCAAACGGCGCCTGGCTAAACCATAAATGTCTCTTAAAGAAATCACAGGAGACACCTTTAAGATTAGCACAACGGGCCAAAAGGACAAGCACGACCCATCCCTGACCCCGGGACTCCTCACCCTTGCTTCTGCAAAGTTTTTTTCATTCTTTCCCTTCCCCTGTCCCTTCGGGTATATAAACCCTGCCTCACTTTAATAAAGCAGACCTTGACGCGACTCAGAGTGGCTCTGTCTTTCTTAATGCGCTTGGTCTCGATCCTCTCTCGCCCCCCTTGGTTCTTTTAGGAGGTGCCCCCTCGGATCCCCCACAAAATTACCTGGCCTGCTGGACGGGCCAACACTCCTCAAATCTCAGGCCCCTAAGTAGCTAGAATTGCAGATGTGAACCACCAGTGCCCAACATACATTTCTTTTGAACTCTTCCCTCACGTTTTCCCAGTTTTTCCCTCCCACTCCTCCCTACAAGTTATATAGTTCATTTTCAACATAGTGTCTAGTGAAAATCACTGCTGCATTTGTTAACCCTTTGTCTCTCCTACCCTCCCAAAGACAAATAAACTAATAAACCAGATAAAAGGTAAAGAAAGCAAAAACAGTAACAAAATAAAAGAAGAAGCCTCTTGTTTCCATTTCTTAGGGTTCATTTTGATAAATACCAATTTTTATTTATTTATTTATTTATTTTATTTTATTTTATTTTATTGTTGGTCGTGAAGCCTGAACTCTGGGCCTGGGCGCTGTCCCTTGCCTCTTCAGCTCGAGGCTAGCACTCTACCACTAGAGTCATAGCTCCACTTCCGGCTTTTTCTGCTTATGTGGTGCTGAGGAATTGAACCCAGGGCCTCATGCATGCAAGGCAAGCACTCTACCACTGAGCTACCTTCCCAGCCCCAAATATCATTTTATATGATCATATGCACATATAGTATTGAGCCTTTGTGATCCTCTCCTAAGAATATCCTTCTTTGGTCTCACTCTGTGTGAGCATCTAGAGTTTTGTATACTTTATCATGTCCAAGTGTATTTTTTTTTGTCTTTTACCATCCAGTGTGTTTTTTGTAGATTTATAGGCACATTCTAGTTAGGACAAATGAGGGAAACCATGCAATCTATGTTTCTCTGGCTTACTTTGCTTCCATTTTCTTATGATGGTACATTATTATTTCTGATGTAAGAATAGAATTCCATTGTGTATATATACCACATTTTCTTGATCCATTCACATACTGAAGGGCATCTGGATTGATTCCATATCTTGGCTATGGTAAACATGCTGCAGTGAACATGGTTGTGCTGATAGCTTCATTGTGGCCTTGTTTGTGTTCTATTGATAAATGCCTAGGAGTGAAATTGCTGGGTCATAGGGAAGCTCTATGTGTAGTCTTTTGAGGAATCTCCATACTGCTTCCCACCAACAGGGTAGTAGTGTTTGCTTTTGGCCCACCAGCATACCCCACCAGCATCTGTTATTTCTAGTTTTCTTGATAATGGTCATTCTAACTAGGGTAAGGTGGAATCTCAATGTTGTTTGATTTACATTTCTTTTATGTCCAGAAGTGAATATTTCTTCATGTGTCCATTGGCCATTCTTACTTCTTCTTCTGAGAAGTCTCTCTTTTAAGTCTTTAGCTCACTTATTAATTGAATTGTTGCTTTTTTGAGGGCTTATTTTTCGGCAGGATTAATTTTTTTGAGCTCTAAGTATATTTTAGATATGAGGCCCTTGTCTGATGCAAAGCTAGTAAAAGTCTTCTCCCATTCTGTGGGCTTTCTATTTATCTTTGTCTAACAAGTTAATTGCATCTTATTTAGATTATGATTTGTCTTGTATAGTTTCTTATTTTTAATTATTTAAATTATTTAATTTTTTATTAATTCATACATAGTTATTTGAAGTCTTTCCATTTACATGTATGTTTTTGAATTTTAATATGTTTTTCTGGAAAATACTCCAAATGTTCTTGAGCTTTGGTTAATTGTTTAAATTATTTTTAATCCCAAATTTACACTTTTTTACCAATGTTCTATGAACTCCAACCCAATAAGAAGAATATGAAAAGTCAAGAGCTGGTGATAGGAGAATAAGCTATTGAGAGTCCATCTCCCTTACAGACAAAATCAATAAATTATGAGGCCTACAGTCAGTTGCTCACACCCCCTAGCTAATCAGGAAGCTGGTATCTGGAGGAACACAGTTCATATTTAGCCTGGGCAGGAAAGTCCATGAGACCCTTATCTCCAATAAGGCAGCAAAAAGCCTAAAGTGGAGTTGAGGTTCAAGTGATAGCCTTGAGTGCAAAAGCTCATGGACAGTGGCCAGATCACTAGTTCAAGCCCCAATACACACACACACACACACACACACACACACACACACACACACACACACACACTGTGAAAAGTGGAAACAGTAGAAGAAAAAAGAAAAATGGATTTGCAGGCACTGGAAACAGTCATAAGCAAACAAAAAGGAATTATTTGTGGAGAAAGGAAGCAGTGGGGAGTGAACTTCCTATTTTATATGTTTGGTCTTAAAGACAGGCCCCAGGAGGCTCCCAGTGGGATGGCTAAATCTTAAACAATACCAAGAACAACCACAAATAGCTCCTAAGGCCATGTTTTTTTGAAAGGAGCAGCATGGACTCCTAGATCACCACAGATGAGCCCAGAGGGGCAAGATTCAGAAAGTCCTCAATTCACAACATCAACTCTACCTCAACTTAAATAACTCCTGAACTATAAACAGAGCATGGCCTGGAGTAGTTCACATAAGATTATAAGAACTGTTGTAGCTTAAATAATGACCCCTAAATCCTTGGAACCTATTAGGAATATTGTTCACTTTAGATGACAAAAATCTATGTAGGTACGATTAAATTAAGGCTCTTGAGATGGGAAGCTCATCCTGGATTATCCAACTGAGATTGTCCTAAATGCAATCACAGGCGTCTTTATAAGAAAGAGGCAGAAGGAGATTAGACTTCGAAGAGCAGATGGTCATACGAAGACTCAGCAGGAGACTAGTGATGCTAGCCTTGAAGATAGCAATGGTGAGGTGGATGCCAAGAAATCCCAGCAGCTACCCGAGCAGGAAGACAGCAGGAAGATACCAGGAACAGACTCCTCTAGCCCTTCCAGAGAAAGAACAGCTCTTCTGACAGCTCCATCTTAGTCCAGCAATACTGATTTGGACTTTTGAAACTCCAGAACTGTCTGAGATCAAGTTCTTGATGTCCTAAACTACTCTGTATTTTAAGTGAGAGAATAATTTTTCATTTTGTTGTATTGGTAGTTGTTAAGAATATGGAATTCTATGCCTCCATCAGAAAGAATGACATTGCCCCATTTGTTAGGAAATGGAAAGACTTGGGAAATATGAAGTAAGCCAGGCCCAAAGAAACATAGGTCCCATGGTTTCCCTTATTTGCAATAACGAGTATATGTCTGAGACAAGCAGAAATGGTCAGATAAGTTGATGTCAGGTGAAATGAACCCCAAGATAAGGATTCAAATGTTTTTTTTTTTCTTGCTTGCTATTGTTTCTAACATATTTATGAGATATTTCTTTGTTGCTTTGTATGTCCCTCCTCCATGGTATAACCTGTTTTCACTGTATTTGATGTTGGTATAAGTTGTTGAAGGGAAGGGAAAAAAACAAATTGTTTAAATAGGGATACAGGTGGACCCATTGCAAAAAATGAGATGTACAAGATGTTATGTCAAAGATGGGGAAACAAAGGAGGAAGCAACAATGCTTGATACGAAATGCACTCATTACTTTGCCCATGTAATTGTAACCCCTTTCTATGGTATTTTCACAATAAAAAAAGAATATCCAAAAGAAAGTTGTACAAAAAGTTATGTGATTTCACCTGTCCTGCCAAATTGAAGGCTAAATTTGAGAGTTTGAGTACAGCCAAATTAGCTGCTTCCTTTAAAAAAAAAAAAAGTAACCAAAAGGTCAGATAAGGTGATGTTAGGAAAATGAACCCTTAGATATGTATTTAAATGGTTTTTTTCTTTCATGCATTTGTTTCTAACGCATTTATAAGATTATTTCTTTGTTGCTTTGTATGTCCCTCCCCCACAGTATAACCCCTGCTTTCACTGTACTTGATGTCAGTATAATTTGTGGAGGAGATGGGGAAAAACAAGTTGTTTAAGTAAGGATACAGGTGGACCCATTGCAACAATGAGAAGCACAAGTTGTCATGTTGAAAACGAACTTTACAACTTTGGTGGGGGGGGGGAGGATTGGGTGGGGGGGTAAGGGAAGGCTGGGAAGGGATGTGAAGGGTAAACAAAGGAGGAGGCTACAATGCTTGATAGGAAATGTACTCATTATCTTGCCCATGTAATTGTAACCCCTCTGTACAGTATGTTCACAATAAAAAATAAAAAATTTAAAAAAGTAACCAAAGCTTATTACATGCATATAAATATATATGAATATAATATATATAATATGTAAATATATATGTTTAAATCTTATATGCATATATTAAATATATATTTAAATCAGTGGCTCACACCTGTAATCCTAGCTATTTAGGAAACTGAGATCTAAGGATTGAGATTCAAAGCTAGCCTGGGCAGAAAAGTCTGTGAGACTCCTATCTTCAATTAAGCAGCAAAGAGCCAGAAATAAAGCTGTGGCTCAAGTGGTAGAGTGCCAGCCTTGAGTGAAAAAGCTAAAGGACAGTGTATAGGCCTTGAGTTCAAGCCCCACTATTGGCACACACACACACACACACACACACACACACACACACACACACACACACACACACACACACTACAGAATAGAATCCAAGCTGCATTATCACAATATCTCAGATATAATTTGTGCTACTTGTAGATATACCTGCTCTATCCTCCCTACCTCGATAATGTCCAAGATATAAAATGAACAAACCAAACTCCCAGAAAAAGCCATTCTAACTTCAAGAGAAACTTCAGATTATATAATCAGATTTCTAATACTGTTATTATAACTAGGCTTTAGAACAAGAGAGAAGGTATGGCTATAATGGATATTTTTCCCAAGAAATTTTCTACAAATACAAATCTCTATTGTAGAATCTGTTTTCTGGGCAATTCAATGCAGTATAATAAATTATACATGCTTATTATAAAAAGCATTAAAACCAGGAGGCATAGTAGTTGGAAAGAAATCTATTGAGATTTTGGGAAATTATTATTTGATGTTACTTTCTTGGGCTCTTGTAACTCTGTAAATGTCTCTGAGTTTCCATGGGTGTTTAAATGGAAGGCCAATCAGTCCAGTGGCCAATCCTAACCATTGTTTTGGCATCACCCTTCCTCTGTTTCTTTTGCAGCTGTGGGGGCTTCAACTCAGGGCCTGGCAATGTTCCTGAGCTTTTTGGTCAAGGCTAGCACTCTATCATTTGAGCCACAGCTCCACTTCCGGTTTTCTGGTGGTTAATGGGGGATAAGAGTCTCACAGACTTTCCTGCCTGGGCTGTTTTCCAACTGTGATCCTCAGATCTCAGCCTCCTGAGTAGCTAGGATTATAAGTGTGAGTCACCTGCACCAAGCTTACATATCACTTTTATGGTAGCCATTTCGCTGCAGACTTGCCCTTATTACAAAACATAAGTTAGTACCCTTTTCACAGAAAAACCTATCTAACTCTAGACTTCCTTCTAATATAATGACTCCACATAATGGAAAAATTTTCTATTGTGACCTTCATATCACTTTCTATTTCTCTTCTGCCTTCTTTCATATTTCTTTCAGAATTCTAAAGCCCTTTCCTCTAATTCTTTATGTTAGTTCATTCCTCAATGTTGATTCTTGATTCTAGCCTTGATTTTCATTACTCTATAATTTGTCCTTGGTAAGATTCTAAATACTTCTGACTCCACTTTCCTCTTATGATTTTTCTTTTCTTTTTTGTTTTAAATTATGCCAGTACTGGGGCTTGAAATTCAGGACCTGGGTACTGTCCCTTAGCTCTTCTGGTCAAGGCTGGTACTTTACTACTTGAGCAATAACTCTGCTTCTGTTTTTTTTGCTGGTTAGAGATAAGAGTGTCACTGATGTTTCTGCCTGGGCTAGTTTTGAATGATAATCCTTAGATCTCAGCCTTTTGAATGGCCAGGACTACAGGCATGAGCCAGGGCCACCTAGCTATATTTATTTATAGTCTCGGATTCAAAATATGTATTTAGAACTATGTATGGAAGATAATTATGACTGCTTGAATCTGAATATATTCACACACAGCACCTTAAAAGCCACAGAGCAGCAATAAAGGCAAATAAAACCATATATGGCCCATTATGAAAAGAGAGACAAAAACAGAAGAGTATATTACTTGTATGTAAAGAAATAAACATTTCCTGGGTGTTGGTAGCTCATGCCTATAATCCTAGTGAGTCAGGAGGCTGAGATCTGAGGATCAAAGTTTGAAGCTAGCCAGAGCAGACAAATCTGAAAGACTCTCATCACCAATTAATTAACCAGCAAAGAGCTGGAAGTCACGGTATGGCACAAGTAGTAGAATGCCAGCTCTGAGCAAAGAAAGGCCAAATGAGATCCCAAGTCCTTGAGTTCAAGTCTTCCACGACCTGCCCCAAAATATCTGTAAGGGTTGGCGAAATGAGACTGCCATAGGGTTCAGGCTGGAGAGGGATGATTAGGATAACCAAGCCACCGGCCTGTACCAGATATTGGGAAGGGTGAGGAGGAGGTGTGGCCAAAGTAGATGCGGAAGTGACCTCAGAGGCTGGGGTCCTTTTGCTGAATCACCGTCAGGTGATTGCCCATCAGGAAATTGAAAGTTACAGGTAATTACTGGTTTCAGGCAGGTGATTTCTGGTAAGGCCATGAGCTATCCTTCATGAAGGAGGGGGAGGAGACTGCTCTCCCAGGCAGATCTAACAACATTAAAATAAGCATTATATTTCAACAGATCTCCTGCTGCTTTGTATGCAAGTGGTTTGAAGACTAGCAATGGGGAGTCTTCAGAGATTCCAAGAGAAGTGGAACAGAATAAGTGAAGGCTTCTTTACCAAAACACAAGGTAAGAAACTAGGGGGAGAAGAAAAATGTTTCAACACAGAATGCCCAAGTAATGTTAATGGTAATTAACAGCACTAATACAGGAAAGGTACTTGAAAGTGAGAGGAACTGGAAGCCACAGGCTCAAAGTAGAGATGACTGGGGGGTTGTAGATAAATGGAGAAGGGTGATACCTCTAGGAGAGATGAGACAGTAAAGGGAAAATAAAATGTCAGGGGAAACAAGAAAGAAAATTTCCCACCATCTACATAATCAATAATGACAGGGCTGGGGGCATGGCTCAAGTGGTATTCTCACTTGGTTTTTTCCACTTGAGGTTGGTGCTCTACCACTTGAGCCACAGCTCCACTTCTGGCTTTTTGCTGATAATAGTCTGATGGACTTTTCTGCCGGGGCTATCTTTGAACCATGATTCTCAGATTTCAGTCTTCTGAATAGGATGACAGATGTGAGCCACCAGCAGCTGGCTTATGGTCTATCTTAACTATAATGTGAGGAAATTTTCCCTCTCTTGACATGGAGTTTTTATGGAGCCAGGTCTCAATGATGCTTAGTTTCCTGTTGCCCCTTAGAGGTATACATAAATATGTTGTTAATGAGACCTGAAATCTCTCAGAAAATACCTCTTAGGTAAACTTCCAAGTGGAAAGAAATTTGAAGATATGCATCTGGTCTTCAAGACATTAATACTTAAAAAAATGAAGTTAGGTGCCAGTGGCCAGTTAGTACCACTGAAATCCTGGCTACTCAGGAATTTGTGCTCTATAGGATCATAGTTTGAAGCCAACTCAAAGCCTTCTAGACCCCTTCTGCAAAATAGCGAGCAGAAAACAGGGCTGGAGATGTTCAAGAGGTAGAGCTCCAGCCCAGCATCAAGCCGAGCAAGCTTGAGTTGCTTGCTTAAGCAAGTCAGGCAAGCCATGATTTCAGAACTCATTCCCACTAAAAAAGAAAAGAAAGAAACAGAAAAGTGTTAAAATAAGAAATTTCTAGTCAATAATGAGAACACTATCTTAGAGACTGAACATATAGTTAATATAGTTTTTAAGCTTTACAAAAGCAACTGTCATAAATTATATCTTGCAATGAGCAATAAAATTATTTGGATCAGAAACATCAAAGAGTAACACTATTACAAGTCAACTATTGATAGTTAAATGAAATTGGTTAAATGAAACACAATTCAAAAATAAAAGAGAGAGAAAATGTGTGTGTGTGTGTGTGTGTGTGTGTGTGTGTGTGTGTGTGTGTGTGTGTGTGTGTGTGTGTGTGTATTTATGATGGTCCTGGGTCAGGCATTGTCCCTGAGCCTTTGTGTTCTCAACCACTTTTTCTGGTGGTTAAAATTAGAGATAAGAGTCTCACAGGGACTTTCTTGCCTGGGCTGGCTTTGAACTTGATCCTCAGATCTCAGCCTCCTGAGCAGTTAGGATTATAGGTGTGAGCCACTGGTTGGTACCAAGTTCTCATTCAATATCCTTCTTTTTAAACATTGTCTTGTCTTAAAATTAGTTTGAGTCATTATTGTTAAATAGTTAAATCTTTCAAAGAGAATAAGAAAGAGGAGAATCCAGACAACTTGGAATAAAGAAACAATGAATTCTCAGATTTGGCTGGTCTATTAAGAATAGCCATAGGGGCCAGGTTTCTTGGGTGGCAGGATTCCATCTCAAATCCTCAAGATGGATATCCTTCCCCTCATCTTTACAAATGAGGAAACTTGGAAGTCAGAACCAGCAGATAAGTTACCCAAGGTCATAAATCCAACCAGTATTGGGGTTTAAATCCGTGTTTTGGGGCTTCATTATTCTTTCAGTAAGTTCATGTTACTTCTCCACTGTTATTTTCTTAAATGCAGAAGTTGTCAAGTTTGGAAGTCAACATCTGCTCTCTCTCTCTCTCTCTCTCTCTCTCTCTCTCTCTCTCTCTCTCTCTCTCTCTCTCTTCCTCTCTCTTCCTCTCCCTCTCCCCCTTTCTCTCTGTCTCTCTCTCCCCCCCCTTCTCTCTGTCCTGTTCTCGTCACATATTCAAAGAATCAATCAACATTATGTTGTGCATTGAGGCTAAGGAAGCTGAATGCACCCACTTAAAAGATGGAGTGGCACAAATTTGTATTCTATCAAGCCTCAGGCATCAAGCTCAACAAAAGTGAAAAGGAGGGCAACTCTGCTGCTTCAAAATTTCCATTACACTCCAAGAGAGATGCCAAGTAAAACCTTGCAGCTTAAACTATAAAACACACAAAAAAGCAAAAAATAAAACACACTGGGTACAGGCAGTTCATGCCAGTAATCCTAACTACTCAGGAAGCTGAGATATGAAGATCGTGGTTTGAAGCCAGTCCAGGCAAGAAAATCCATGATACTCTTATCTCTGGTTTAACCAGCAAAAAGCCAGAAGTAGAGCTGTGGCTCAAGTAGGAGTGCATCAGCCTTGAATTAAAAGGCTAAGGAACAGAGTCCAGATCCTGAGATCAAGCCCTAGTACCAGCATAACAACAACAAAACAACAACAACAAAAGGAAAACACATTGGTTTGCTGCCAGCTATTTGTAGGTAATATCAGAGTAGACTAATAGCAGTGAGGTTGTAGTGTATTTTATTGATGTCTTTCCATTGACATGCTAAAAGCCTACATTTTCAGAAAATGTCTCCCAAGTTAGATATTTCTTTTACTCAGTGTTATGACTAATGCAATTAGTTCTTTGTCTGCAAGCAGTAGAAAAAATAAAGATAAAAATGATGTACATGAATATATATATATGTGTGTGTATGTCTCTATATATGTATAGATAGATGGGGAGACCTCTTAATTACAATGTAGAATGTAGATAACTTTCTAACTTTACCCACTTTGGTAACTTGTTTAGTGTTAGCTCAATTGTTTCCCTTAGAAAACAAGAAGGAGAAAAGCCAACAACTGTTCTTGGAACATCCGAAGAATATTCACTTACACAATACTGTGTCTTTTAAAGTTTTCTTTTCTGTTAGTAATTACCAAATGAAAGAGTTTATTAAAAAAAAAAATTCACTTGCTGGGCACAACTGTAATCCTAGCTACTCAGAAGGTTGAGATCTAAGGATTTTTTTGGTGAAAAATCCAGAAGTGGAGCTGTGGCTCAAACGATAGAGTGATAATCTTGAGTGAAAAGCCAAGCAACAGTGCCTAGGCCTTGAGTTCAAGTCCCAGTACTGGCATACACAAATAATAATTTTGCAGGGGCCAAATTTCATTGTTCCGGTGGCAAAAGATATTCTAATATCAATTACATGTTTCTGCAAGAAATATATTTTGAAATACAGTATATGTAAAATTCTGTCATTTCTTACTATCCTTGCTACAAACTACCACTTTAGCCCTTGTTCTCTTCAATTCCAATTCACAGCCATCCCTAGCTAATTCTCTTCACTTACACCCTCTGTTACGTTGCAGTAGCTGAAATGACAATGTCATGCATGTAAGGAGATTGTGTTGTCAGAGCTCAAAATCTCTTCAGAAATCCAAGATCTCTGCAAATATTCTTATCATTAGCTCAGAAGACCCCATACAGTCTAGCCCCTGCCTATCTCCAAGTGAACTCAAAGAAGAGACACCCAAGGCTGCAAATAGGACATAGGCTAAGAGAACAGCCATGTGTCACAAATTAGAACTGCAATTTTGACAGTTGGAAGAGTCTCTAAGAATAGGAAATGCTTTTGGTGTTTTGATGACCTCTAGCAACCCAAGGGAATTTTTTTTAAAAAAACAGAAAAGGTGGGCAAATGCAGTCATAATATTTAATGTATGTATATGAAAATGGAATCAAGTAACTTGAAGGGATGGGTGGGGCTGGGAGAGATGGGGTGACATTGATCAAGATGCATTGTACTTATACATTAACATGTTGAATTGAAACACTGTTGTACATCTACTTACTAGAGAGAGGGAGAGAGGGAAGGAGAGAGGAAAGGAGGAAAGAGAAAAGAAAGGAAGAGAAAAAAAGGAAGAAAGGGAAAAGAACACAGTATTGTGCAAGTGAACATTTCTTCCATTAGTCTGAAAACAGTTATTAGTCATCAATATTGGGATTTTTTTCTGACTCAGAGAGGCAACAGGCATTAACAGTAAAGTAATAGGTATAAAAAGCAGAATATGGAAGGAAAAAAGAATTAATTGTTTCTAAACAGAGGTTAAATTCTGTGGCACATATGTAACTGAAGTGAAGCCATGTGGCAGATGTTAAAGAAAAGTTTCATTTGGAAATGACTTGACTTTGCATAATTTCAATGCAAATTTGCTTGGCCCTGCCAAATGTAAAGAAAAATTATTCACTTTCCTTTCACTAAAAGAAAAGTTGGAAAGAGAATGATTTCTATCTCACATTCACATTTTCTGTGTTTTATTTTAACTAAAAGACTGAAATATTATTCTAGAGAACAATAGCTCAAAATACTAGTTGAACAATTTTTAAAGAATTAAATGTAGTTGCAAAGTTCTTAGGAATGTATTCATTAATTAATACAAAGTATATTAATTAATACAAGACTCAAACTTCTGAACGTTATACAAATACTGTTAATAGTTTTAAATGCCGGGTATGGTTTCCAGTTAAATTTTTAATGTTTTTGGTTGTTATTTGTGTGCACGTGTGTCTCTGTGTGCGTGTGTGTGTGCATATGTGTGCCCACATGCATGTGTGCACTTGCCAAAACTAGAGCTTAAACAAAGGACCTTGTACTTTCACTTGGCTTTTTTTTATTTTTTATTTTGCTCAAGACTAATGCTCTACCACTTGAGCCACAACTCCACCTCTGACTTTTTAGTAGTTAATTGGAGATAAGTGTCTCACAGACCTTTTTGTCCCAGTTGACTTTCAAATGCAATTCACAGATCTGTCTCCTAAATAGTTAGGATTACATGCCTGAGCCACCATCACTAGGTTGAAATTTTCAAATGGCAAGGGAGTTTTTCACTTTAATAATTTTCAGCTGCGCATCAATGGCTCATGCCTCTCAGGAGGCTGAGATCTAGAAGAGCTTGGTTTGAAGCTAGCACAGACAACAACAACAATAACAACAACAACAACAAAAAAAAAACAAACCCAAGAAGTTCCATCTCCAAAAAACAACCAGCAAAAGCTGGACTGGAGATGTGGCTCAAGTGACAGAGCACCAGCCATGTATGAAAGTCTCACAGACTTTGCTGTCCAGGCTAGCTTCAAACCACTATCCTCAGATCTCAGCCTCATGAGTCACTAGCATTACAGGCATCCTGGTTATATTTAGTGTCTTAAATATTCTCTTGTCAATTAAATCTGTATAGCTTTTATTTTCTCACATGCCTGTGGATGAAATCTAATACTTCTACCTCATATTTTGCTTGTTTTTATTAAAATTATTTTTAATTCAAATGCAAAATCTTAATCTGGCTTAACTATGTCATTGTTAGTTTTAGCCTTCAAGATTCTTATTCCTATGGAATTTCAATTCTATCATCCATTATATTTTGGACTTTTCTAGTTTTGTTTAATTAGCAGATTTGGCAAAAATAGTTTATGCCATTGTATCTGATACAGTGGGTAACAAAGGAAGCTCTTTTAAGGTATATCTTAATAGGATATATTTAAGATTCATTATTTACCTGTTTAAATAATTATTCATCTATTGAAATAATGCTGCTGTCTATATTATCTACTAATATACCTAGTTCTGGAGATATTTCTCAACATCTTGAGACATTTTATTAAAGCATCTAGGAAAGTAATGCATAAAGATTTATGTAATCCTTCTAGTGTGGCAATCTATTAACCTTAGTCCACAAATAAAAGAGGATAGTTTAGGGTAATTTATACTCAGTGGGTCCATATATTAAGTAAATAACACTTTTCATTCTAAATGGTCCCAAAAAATTGTTCTCAGTTTCCTGTTCTTTTACTGGATGTTTTAATTCTGCATATTTCCATTCTTAGAAGCAAGCTATCCATTTCTCTCTCTCTCTCTCTCTCTCTCTCTCTCTCTCTCTCTCTCTCTCTCTTTAGATATGTATAAAATATAAACACAAGAGATATTTCTATCAGTGCAGATCAATTTAAACAAAGTTCCTTAGTCCTAAAGATTTTAGTGTATATCCAGGTTTAAGAAACACTTTAAAATTATATATTTAAAATTAAAAATTATATATTTTAAATTAAAACACTTTAAAATTATAATGATATAATTGACCCTGCATTCCTTATAAGTAAAAGGTAAAATGAAAACAAAAGTAAGTCCTCTAGGTTGCTTGCACTGGTGAAGAAGCACACTGACTGGCTTTGAATGGCAAGGAACAGTACAACTTTTTGATATTATGCAGACCACAGTTAAATTGTTGTTGTAATCCTAGCTAGTCAGGAGGCTGAGATCTGAAGATCACAGTTCAAAGCCAGCCTGGAAAGACAAGTACATAAGAATATCTTAAGTCCTTTCAACCATCAAAAGGCCCAAAGTGGAGGAATAGCTCAAGTGGAAGAATGTCAGCCTTGAGAAAACAACAAGAAACAAAACACCAAAAGAGAGCAGGAGGCCCTGAGTTCAAGCCCCAGTACCAGCACTAAGTAAATAAAATTATCAATAATACCTAGAATTTTTTTTTTTGGGTCCGGTCGTGGGGCTTGAACTCTGGGCCTGGGCGCTGTCCCTCAGCTCTTCAGCTCAAGGCTAGCGCTCTACCACTTGAGCCACAGCACCACTTCTGGCTTTTTTCTTTTTGCTTATGTGGTGCTGAGGAATCGAACCCAGGGCCTCGAGCATGCAAGGCAAGTGCTCTACCACTGAGCCACCTTCCCAGCCTGACCTAGAATTTTTTTGAGTGTTCAGTGCTACTTATTGTTCTTAGCACTTGACATGTATTAGCTCATTTACTAAAGCAAATTAAAAAACAGTATATTTCTTATCTCATATTTTGCAATTTCATTTCACTCTCAAATCTTACTACTTTGAATACAAACTAGCCTCCATACCAGTTGGGTGCTGGAGGCTGAGATCTGAGAAACACAGTTCAAAGCCAGCCAGGGCAGCAAAGTCAATGAGACTCATCTCTAATCAGCCACCAAAAAAAAAAAAAAAAAAAAAAAAAAAAGGAAATGGAGCTCTGAGATAAGTGGTATAGCACCAGCCTTGAGTAAAAAGAAGTGCAAAGACAACACCCAGACCAAATTCAAGCCCAATGATGGACCAAAAAATAAAAATAAACACACACACACACACACACATCCCAAAGCAATTTAAATTGTCTAATTTATCTTCAAGTCATAGGTTAAGTACCCCTAATCCTGGCAGATACAAGAACTCTAACAGCCATTACTCTTTTGGGGGTCAAAGTTGAAAGAATCACATAAAATTTGGTAGGTGATTTGAAGAAAAGAATAAGAGAACAGGTTTTGTTTGTTAAAAAGCTGTACATATTAAATTTTGAGTATTTGGATAACCATAAGTCACACAATCTTAGATTGCTTAATGTCTTATACCCAGGTGTATCAGAAGCTGCTGTCTCTGCTTTTTCGTGGGTTTCATTCTCTAGCTTATCTCTATATATTTGCACATGCAGTATCTCTTTGAATGAGATGACCTTTTTTTGCTTGTTCTGTGCTGATCCTGGAGCTTGAGCCCAAGCCCTGGGCACTGTCCCTTAGTGGTTTTGCGCAAGGCTGGTACTCTACAATTTGAGATACACCTCCACTTCCGTCTTCTTGTTGGTTGACTAGAGATAAGAATCTCATAGAATTCACTGCCTGGGCTGGCTTTGAACTATGATCCTCATATTATCAGCCTCTTGACAGCTAGGATTACAGGCATAAGCCACCAGCCCTCAGGAGATGATTTCTTGACTGACAATTGATCAGTCCTCTTTCAAATCCAGCTCAGTGATTGGCTCTGTAGGATGCTTTTTCTGATGTACATCTTACTTTTTCATGTTACCTATGACCTTGCATCTGATTCTCCCATTACCCTTGGCCTGTTGAACTGTTTATTACACCCTAGACTTAGAGTCCTTGAGTTTTCCCAGACTTTGGCATGATGATTTATTTGGTGCTCATTAAAACTGAATTAGAGAAAAAAAAGACACCTCAATTAGATAATGAGGGAATGACTAGAGAAGGTTCATTGCCAGGTCATAACGAGCTTTTTTCTCCTCTTATTAGAGCAAATACTAACAACATATTTTCCCAGAAAATAATACAACAACAGCAACAAAAAACTTACTTAGGTCAACAAGGGATTGTTTTTTCCACAAGAATTATCTCAAGGCAGCATTCAGTTCCATTTTCCTGATACTCTCTTAACTCTTCACAGCCTAGACTGATTAAAATGTTCAACATGGAAAGGAAAGAAAAGAAATAACAGCAAGTGTCGGTAGGCATACTGGGCATTGTGCATACCTTCCATATCCTCTGCCACAGACCAGGCTGAACTGTTCTTAAGGTAGGAAGTCCCACAAATACTTTGTCTGTCTACTTGTCCAATATACATAGAACATTACAAAAGGCATAGATGAGCACATTCTCTTTCCCACACTCTTCCAAACTTATCGCACTATTGCAATATATTACTGCAAATACAAAAAATAAAAAAGGCCAGGAACAAACTTTAGTGAGTGCTGCAGAAAAACATCTGGAATAATTTTAGCTTAATAACATACATAAGTTTGAATAAACATTACATATGGTGTCTCAAAGGTCAGATGATTTTTGCCTCATGAAAATGCATTAGTAATATCAATTTACAATTGCAGCTCCCAACTGTCAGTACATCAAGAATATTCCAGATTTTTCATTTCTTTTCATTATCTGTGTGATCCTCAATGGCCTCCAATTAAGTTCAACTTATAGCCCCCATCTTGGATTCTACCTGCCTTTTTCTTTTGTTTTTGTGCCAGTATTGGGACTTGAACTCAGGGCCTAGGTGCTATCTCTTAGCTTTTAGTCAAGGCTCTATTGCTTTAGCTACAACTCCACTTCTGGCTTTTTGCTAATAAATTGGAGATAAGTGTCTGATGGATTTTCCTATCCAGGCTGGCTTTGAACTGCAATCCTCAGATCTCAACCTCCTGAGTAGTAGCATATGAGTCTGGTATTTGGCTCTCATATTTGGCTCTTTATGAGCAGAAGCTGCAGAATTTGAAGATTTTATATTTGTAAAAATTTACAAAGTGTTAAGAGGTTGTGGTTACTAATGCTTTGTCATTAATATTTATTTTCAGCAATTCCTCATTATTCAAAGACAGTCCATTTCATTCTAGGATCCAGTCACTTTTTCTAAGGTAAAAACAGCATATGTTATCAACCAGCAGTCCTGAGACCCACCTCTGTTTTCTCTACTAGAAATACTTCTGCCTCCTACTATAGAAGAGAAACATTCCTTAATTAACTGTAAGAGGTATGATTTCAAAATTAGGAGTAGTCAAGTAGAAAAAATTTTAAAAAATAGTCAAATATAATGCCACATAATGAGTTCTACAGATATGAATATGTGAATATAATACTATAATTATAGCCTAAGATTTGGTCTATGGATGGAACCAGAGAGTTTGTGTCTTATATTCACTTTTAAAGCAATCACATATTTGGCATTGTCAATGACTGCTGAGGGACCATAACATTGTCATTTCTCTGACATCCTGTGGCTAACTAGCTTTTAATTACTATTCAACCCTTGTAATTTAGGTAGAAGACAAAAAAGACAGCAAGGGATTTATCTTTTTATCTTTTAGATTGATGTTATTCAATGGTTGCTTTTTCATGGATACATATTGTGAAGAAAATACATATCACAGTAGTTCTCCTGACTAGTAGTTTTTCCACTTTTAGGAATTCCTTATACACACAAACAAATACTTTTTTTCACTTACTTATTTATTTTTAAATTTTTGTGTCAATACTAGGGCTTGAACTCATGGCCTGGGTGCTTATAACTTAGTTTTGTCACTCATGATTGCATATTCTACCATGCCTGGAGGTGTGGTTTTTCCTACCAGACTTTTTCTTCCCAGTTGGCTTCAAAACACAGTCCTCCAGATCTCAGCCTTCTCTATTGTTAGGGTTACAGACATGATCCTCCAGTGCCCAGCTTTAGAGCTGATACTGTGTGTGTATGTGTGTGCGCCAGTCCTTGAACTGTGTGTGCCGGTCTGGGCACTGTCCCTGAGCTTTTGTGCTCAAGGCTAATGTTCTACTAAATGTGCCACAGCTCCACTTCTTGCTTTTTGGTGGTTCACTGGAGATAAGGGTCTCATGGACTTTCCTGCTAGGACTGGTTTTGGACCAGATCTCAGCCTTCTGAGTAGCTACAATTACAGCTGTGAGAGCTCATATGTTTTAAACAAAGTCCCTTTTCTACATCTAAATTAACCTATACATAGGCTCAGAACTTTCAGGATACAGTCACCTTCCAGAACTTCCAACCCTGGCATTTTTTTCCATTAGAATCTAAGGCTTTAGGGCTAAGAGGGTGGCTCAGTGGTAGAGCGCTTGCCTTGCATGCATGAGGCCCTGGGTTCGATTCCCCAGCACCACATAAGCAAAAAGAAAAAAGCCGGAAGTGGTGCTGTGGCTCAAGTGGTAGAGCGCTAGCCTTGAGCTGAAGAGCTGAGGGACAGCGCCCAGGCCCAGAGTTCAGGCCCCATGACTGGACCCAAAAAAACAAAAAAAAACAAAAAAACAAAAAAACAAAGAAACTAAGGCTTTAGCTCATGACCTTTTGGGGGACATTTCAGATAGAAACCATAATGCCTATGTAATATCTATGTAATACACATGTGTTGTTTTGCCTATCTGACTTTCACTCCCTATTCTCTATGAGAATTCTTTTTCCTTTCAATCTAATTTCATGTAGTTCAAATGAGTCTGGTGACTCCTCATGAGGTGATAGGAAGGAAGGAAGAAATGTGTGGCCAAATTTCCCCCATCTTCCTGGATGTTGGAACTGCTACAGAAATATGCATATGACTCAGCACAGACCCAGAAGAATCTCCCTTGGGATATTTCTTCTGGGTGATCAAAAAGCCTTGCTCTGTTGATAGGTTGGTAAGACATGAAGAGAGATGTGGTGAGCCATATGCCTCACCTTGTAATCCTAGTCTTCTTTTATGAGATCAAGAGTGAGTCAGTGCCAGGCACCCGGTGGCTCATGCCTATAATTGTAGCTCCTCAGGAGGCTGAGATCTGAGGATCAAAGTTTGAAGCCAACTAAGGCAGACTCTAATCTCCAACAAGCCAAAATCCAAACTGGAGAGGTGGCTCAAGTGGTAGGGTGCCAGCCAAGAGCAAAAACGAATGAACAAAAGCCTCAAAATTGAACAAGGGCATGAGGCTCTGAGTTTGAGACCCAGAACTGGCACAGGTGTGTGCATACACACACACATACAAACACACACATACACACACACAAAGAAAGCATGAGACAGTGTACCAATATCCTTCTGTGAGTCCTTAGATCTAGCTGTGACATACATTATTGTCACAGGTTTTGTTGTTGTTGTTTTTGTTGGTTATAGGGCTTGAACTCCGGACCTGGGCACTGTCCTAACCTTTTTATGCTCAAGGCTAGAATTCTGTCACTTTGAGCTACAGCTCCACTTCTGCTTGTGGGTTGGTTAATTGGAGATAAGAGTCTCATGAACTTTTCTGCCCAGGCTGGCTTTGAACCATGATCCTTAGATCTCAGCTTCCTGAGTAGTTAGGATTACAGATGTGAGCCACCAGAACCCAGCTTTGTCACAGTTTTTGATAAATGAACCAACATATTCTCCTTTGCAAGAAAGATTATATACATATATATGTGTATGTATGTGTGTATATATATTTACATCTCTACATATAAATATATTTAAATATATATTATATATAATATATTTACACATTTTAAATATACATTATATAGACTATAATATATTTAAATATATTTATATGTCTATATATTTATATTTATTTTTATTTTTTTGTGCTGAGACTCGGACTCAAACTTGGTACCTGACGCTTTCTCCCATTGGTTAGCACTCTACGAACTGAATCCCATGAGAGATAATTTGAGTTTCTGGCCTTTACAATGGAAAGATTCCTGACTAATAAATCAACCCTAAATAGCCTCCAGCCATCCATATGACAGAAATCCCTCATCTTTGTTTTAAAATAGTCATCTTTGTGAGCTTTATTGGCCCAGAATACCTTCCTATGGACTTTTGTTCTATGCTGTATTTTCTTTTAGGACCTCTACTTGACAGCTGCTCTAATGAATGGGTCAATCATTCTTCAGAGTCTGGCCTTGCTCATAGATGGCAGAGCATGCGAAATAGCAGCTGTGTCTGAAGAGATGGTGGTATTCCCTTGAGAAAGAGTAATGGACAAAACTCACTAAATTCTTAATGAATTTGCTATGCTGTTTTTGATTCAGATCCGGAGGGGACATAAACATAGCAGTGGGCACCAGTCAATAGGTGGCCTGTATAGCATGCTCACCATTTTGCAAAGTTAGAGGCAAACCCAGAAGCCTTACATGTCAAAGCAAACTTCTCATTAGCTCTATGATATTGTTTGATCTTCTCTTCTAGTCTATGCACTTAACATTCAAGAACAAAGACTCATACAGAGACACTGTGTGTGTGTGTGTGTGTGTGTGTGTGTGTGTGTGTGTGTGTGTGTGTGTGTGTGTGTACGTGGCCCAGAGCCTGGGAGCTACCCTTTAGCTTTCCACTCAAGGTTAGCATTCTATACTTGAGCCACAGCTCCACTTCTAGCTTTCTGTTGGTTAACTGGAGATTAGAGTCTCATGGACTTGCCTGCCCAGGCTGGTTTTGAATCATCATCCTCAGAGCTCAGCCTCCCGAGTAGCTAGAGTTACAGGTGTGATCAACTAACACCAGCAACACATGTAAATTTATTTGTTTTTAACTCATGGTATGATGTGTAACTTCTATTTGTGGCTGGTAATCCTGATTTTCCATTTATTTCAGGTAAATATTAAAACAGGAAAAACTACTCTGTGGAACTATGAAAAATGGTGAAGGAAAATGAAATCATTTTAGTTAAGAAGATATTTAAATCTGGTGTAATAAAATTCCACACTAGGATAAAATGACAACTATTCTCATTGATTTGGTCCTTATTATGTGACTAGCCTGTAGTACATGAGATTGTGTATGTATCATGCATAGTGTTTATAACCTACTGAGACTCAAAATTTATTCTTTATTTGTATGCATGCTAGTACTGCAGCTTGAACTCAAGACCTAGGCACTGTCACTTAGCTTTTTTGCTCAAGGCTGGCAATCTATCAGTTGAGAGATAGTTTTACTTCCAGGTTTTTGATAGTTTATTGAAGATAAGAGCCTAATGGATTTTCTTACCAGGGCTGGCTTTGAACCTTGATCCTCAGCTATCACCCTTCTGAGTAGGTAGGATTATAGGTTTGAGTTACAGGTGACAACTTTTTATAGAGAATTTCCTTTTGGTTTGCTCCACATATTCTTTAAAAATAATATTTCACTGATTACTAAATTTCGGTCTTTTCTGTACCTTTGTGGGGTTTTGTTTGTTTGTTTTTTGCTTTTGGTAGTGCTGGGCCTTGTGTTTTCTGTGGTATTTGAATTCAAGGCCCTGCATTCTTTATGCTAGTTTGCTAACACGTGATGCTCTAGCAGTTGAGCCACATATCCTATCCTGTTTTTTGCTCATTAGTTTGGAAACAGAATCTAGCAAATTTCCTGCCTGGGTTGGCTTTGAACTAAGATACTCCAGATCTTCACCTCCTGAGTAGCTCAGATTACAGGCGTGAGCCACTGCTGCCTAGCTCTTTTGTGCTAAGTTTTGAGTGTTCTTTAGGATTGCTTTAAGCCCACTGTGGTATTGCCAAGAAGCATTGCTAAAGACAGTTGAAGAATGCTGTCAAGTGCAACCAAAAATTCCATGGTTCTCTTCTCCCCTCGTCTCTGAATTTTAATACAAATAGATCTAAAGGAGTTTGCAATGGCTGACTCTTAATATTAACATTCTAATCGAAAAAAGCTTTGGCTTAGTTAATAAAAAATAAATCCAAGAAAATCATTTTTACTTTATTTTATCTTAGCTGAACTCTGTCAGAAATACTGGAATAAGTATTTGGCTGTTCAAAAAAGGCAGTGGTAATGATAAATACCTTAGGAAATCATCATAGATAATTATAAAAATCATGAGTTACTAAAACTATTTATTTTTTGGTTTCTTCTTAGATAGAGAGGTGTAGGATGCTGTCTTCTGCTGCTAAGTTAGATGATAAGAGACATTCTAGCAAATATATTTGGGGATCACCCATACTTTCTTTAATCAAGAAAAGTAGGAGTTAGTTGGGCACTGGTGGCTCATGCCTATAATCCTAGCTACTCAGGAGGCTGAGATCTGAGGATCACAGTATGAAGCTAGTCCCATCAGAAAAGTCTATGAGACTCCTATCTCCAGTTAACCAACATAAAGCCAGAAGTAGAGCCATGGCTCAAGTGGTAGAGAACTATCCTTGAGCAAAAAAGCTCAGGGACAGTGACCAGGACCTGAGTTCAAGACCCTGGACTGGCATAAAAATAAAATAAATAAGATCCTCAGGTACAATGCCTGGTCTCCTTTTCCAGGTATCTCATCTGGACAGCTAATACCAGACTGGTATTTCAATCTCCATTGAAAGCTGATAATATTTTTCAACAGAGAGGATTAATTTATGGCCAACAGTGACATGACTGACTTATTCTATGATCCAGGCGAATTCAGAGAAATTTCACGAAGTGTTCAAATGTTTTAATGGGTAAGCTTGACACCCTATCTTTGGCAGTGAAAATATACACTTGTCAAAACAGAAAGTTCAAAAAGTTAAAAGCATTTTTATGCAAATGTGTGGCAAACACATGACAAATAGGCAAGCATTTGCCAAATAACTCAAGCATGTGGAAACTAACCAACTTTGTAATTGATGCAAAGGAGGATAACAGAGACTGGAAAGGGAAAAAAATAGAAGAGGGAAATAAATTGAAGGGAAAAGAACACTGAGAAAGGATGTTGCATAAGGTACAAAAGTTCTAAGCAACAATAATAATGTTAAATTTTCTACTGAATAATAATTTATTTATTTTACCACAAGACAAAAAGTTGATTGCATTGTACAACTCTTCTGTTGAGCTCAATAGTTATAGACAATGAAACGTATCAAGAAAATAAAAATAAAAAAATGTTAAAGGCAGTGGTGGCTCACACCTGTAATCCTAGCTACTCAGGATGCTGAGATCTGAAGATCATAGTTCAAAGCCAGCCTGGGCAGAAAAGTTGGTGAGACTATTATCTCCAATTAACCAGCAAAAAGCCAGAAGTGGAATTGTGACCCAGATGGTCAAGTGGTAGAGCACTGGCCTTAAGCCCAAAAAGTTCAGGGACAGCACTCAGGCCCTAAGTTCAAGCCCCAGGAATAGTATGAATGGCATGTGCATGCACACACACACACACACACACACACACACACACACACACACACACACACACATTGTTCATCTAAACGAAGGAGAGAAGGAAAGAAGGAAGGGAGGAAAGGAGAGAAGAAAGAAGGAAGGAAGGAAGAGAGGGAGGGAGGGAGGAAGAAAGAAAGTAGGGAGGGAGGGCAAGAGACAGAGACAGAGAGACAAATAACTGCCCTATAATGCAGTTATTTGTGTTTGGTCAAGGAATCCAAAAGTTCATTATGAAAGAGAATATTTCTCCACAAGGATGTTCTTTCCCCTGAGAAGCTGCAGTGCTCTGGGCTTAAAGGGAGACCACTGTTCTTGTTTTTCTGGCTCTTTAGCAGCCATCGTCACTGAAAGATTTCACAGGCAGTACACTCTGACAGCTTGAGGACTTTGAAGGCTCCTTGGATGGTCTCCACTGATTTCTACATTGCAAATCTGCAGCCCAAAGCACTGAGGGCCCTTTGGAGCTTCAAGTTTTGAATGGAATATTTTTTTTCTATTTCAAGGATTAAATACACTTCACTTGGCAATAAGATGTCATTAAAATGAATGAATTGAACAGTCAAAATGAATCTGCATCCTGGCTTTGGTTAATTTTTTTATGGTTCTCATTTTCTTCTTCACAAATAAGAGATTTTTTTTTAAAAAAAGAAAATTAAGTTCTAGTTTGTATCAAATGATGTACACATAAGCACCTCTCACCCATGGTACCTGAAGCTCAATAAATGTTCAGAAATTTTAGTAATGTTAGTTAATATTTTTGTCTTCCCCCTCCTCCTTCTCCCCCCCCCCCGTGCTCCCTCCCCCCAGGCCACTCAGGGCCTGAGTGCTGTCAGGCTCCTTTGCTCAAGGCTGGTGCTCTACCACATGAACCACCACATGAACCAAAGCTCTACTTCCTGCTTTTTTGGTAGTTAATTGGAGGTAAGAGTCTCATGGACTTTCCTGCCCAGGCTGGGTTCCAACCTCATCCTCAGATTTCAGAGTCCTGAGTAGTCAGGATTACAGGTATGAGTCATCAGCACCCAGTGACAAATGATTTTTAACTCATAAAAGATATACTGACTTTATCTTTTGCCTGGCCTTTCATGAGCCCTGAAATATCCCAAGGTTGTGATGATACATCTTACATTGGGAGAATGAATGGTTTTGGTTGTATTTCCTGTCTCTTCTGTTGAAAATTGTCCAGTAGTTTGCATTTGACTTAATTCAAGATTTTGTTTTCTAAGCCGGGCGCTGGTGGCTCACGCCTGTAATCCTAGCTACTCAGGAGGCTGAGATCTGAGGATCGCGGTTCAAAGCCAGCCCGGGCAGGAGAGACCGTGAGACTCCTATCTCCAATAAAACCACCAGAAAAACGGAAGTGGCGCTGTAGCTCAAGTGGTAGAGCGCTCGCCTTGAGCTGAAGAGCTAAGGGATAACGCCCAGGCCCAGAGTTCAAGCCCCACGACCGACAAAAAAAAAAAAAAAAAAAAAAAAAAAAAAAAAGATTTTGTTTTCTTTTTGTTGGTTGAACTCAGGGACTAGGTGCTATCCTTGAGCTCTTTTGCTCAAGGCTAGCATTCTGCCACTTGGAGCCACAGCTCCACTTCTGGTTTTCTGGTGGTTAATTGGAGGTAAGAGTCTCATGAACTTTCCTGCAAGGGCTGGCTTTGAACTGCAATCCTCAGATCTCAGTTTCCTAAGTGACTAGGATTATAGGTTTGAGCCACCAGCTCCTGGCTTTTAATTCAAGAAATTTTGGGGGAAGGGAGACGTTGGGGAGGTGGGAAGGAAAGGATGGTAGGGGAAAAACAAGGGAGGAGGTAACAATGCTCAATAGGAAATGTACTCATTACTTTACTCATGTAACTGTAACCACTCTGTACAGTATTTCCACAATAAAAAACATTAAAATTTTTTATTCAAGATTCTGGAACATATTAAACAGTGAAACAATTTTATAACATGCTTGTCTATTGTTTAGAGAGTTTATTTAATTTAAACATTGAAAGTGATAGTATAGTTAATTATTGTTTTCTTTGGGCCATGAGTGAAATAGAGGTTGATATGCTTAAAGGTATTTCCTCTAAAATAATACATAGCTACTTTAGAGGCAAATTCAAAAAATAAAATAAATATACAAAAATACCTATTAGTTCAGGTGTCAGTGGTTCACATCTGTAATTCTAGCTACTCAGAAAACTGAGAGCTGGAAGATCATGATTTATAGCAAACCTAGGCAGAAAAGTCTGTGAGATTCTATCCCTAAAACAACCAGCAAAAAGCCAGTCTGGAGGTATGGCTCAAGTGGTAGTGTGCCGGCCATCCAAGCTCAAGCCCCTGACTTCAAACCCCACTATTGCCAAAATAAAAAAGTCTAAAATTATAATCAATGAACATTTTATCAACATTGCTAGTTTTAAGTGATTTTTTTTCTACAGTGAGATTTTCTAGAATGAAAATCACCTATAGCAAGCCGTAGTAATACTAACATAAAAGATAATAGACATTAAAAAAATCCTGACTTGTTTTTATGAGTAATCATCAATTATTTCAATAAGTTATGAAGTAATAAAAGGGAAAATAAAACAGATCATCAAATAGTTATATATGTGGCTATATAATATCACCTGGAAAATGTGGGTGATCAGATAGGAATGCAAGTAAATAATTTAACCTGTTTTTAGGAAAGTTCACTTCAAGACCAAGTCAGAATCAGTACTAAAGAATGTGAGATTCAACTCTTCAGAATTTCAAAAGAAGGATTTTTTTTTTCTTGTGCCAGTGCTGGGACTTCAACTTACAGCCTCTTGCTCTTGCTTGACTTGTTTTGCTCAAAGCTAACACTCTACCATTTGGCCCATGCCCATACTTCCACTAGTTTTTCTAGTTAATTGGAGATAAGAGTCTTGCAAAGTTGTCTGGTCAGGTGAGTTTCAAATCACAATCCTCAGCTCTCAGTCCTGAGTAGGCTAGGATTACAGGTGTAAGCTGCCAGTGACTGTGGGAAGATGATCTTGAATGGGCAGAAATATTGGAGTTTCCCTAGCAATAGCCTTTCCAGTGACTCTGGGGTTGAAGGCAAGGAAAAGGTAATTGCAAGAAGATAATACAATTTCTCCTGCTTTCTGTTGTGTTTATAAACTAGGAAGAGCAGATCATTTCAAGAACGCACAGAGTAATAACTTCTCTCAGAGGAAAATCATGGCTGTTTTCAGGTTTTGATCATGTATAAGAAACCTTACCTCTATCTATCCAGGGTGTCATTTTTGTCATCACTACTTTATTCTTAGAAATGTATCCCTTAGATTTTTATTTTTCTGAAGTGAAATTTAAATTCACCATTCACTGTTAGAATAGTGAAAAGTATCTTAAATCTATTATGATATATTTTCTACCACTTTTTTTTGCTTTGGGAAAAGAACAATTTTTAAAGAAGAGTATGTTCTCTAAATCCTACTTCCTTTTTCTTTTAAGACATATATTTGTTTTTAATTGACACAAGTAATTTATATACATAAGAGGTATAAGGTTTGGTGTGATATTTCAATTCATGTATACTATCTATAATGGTTAGATTAGAGAATAAATCCTGATTCTCACCTGCTAGGAAACATTACCATTAGCTTCCAAAAAAGATTTCATATGCCATGTTGCTTCCAGTTTCAATCAAAGGACTTGAAAGCTACAGTCCGTGCCAAGTATTCTATCTTCAAGCCTCCTGTTCAAATCACTTTGACAGGGTAAGAGTAACTGCAGGGTTTTACACAAGGTTTTGACTCTCCTCACCAAGAGAACAAATGTTGCCTGAAAGCCGAAGGTATTACATTTGTTGAAGGCATATAAAAACACTGGGTTTTGATGCTAACAGACTGTGGATTGATTTATCGAGTCTATCCGCCAGGCATTGAAATGGATAAGAGGCCCACTGGAGGAGAAGACCAGACATTAGGAAGTGTGTCAGAGTTAATTCTCCAGAAACCAGAGGAACCAGAGGCAGAAAATCTGTCCTTCATGTGCCCCTCCAGGCATAAAGCCTTCTTGGCTCTGTAGGAAGTCTCTCAGACCTGGAACAGACAATTGACCATCACAGTAGGTAGACTTTTTTTCTTTTTCTTTTTTTTTTTGACAGAGCTGAGAGGACGAAACTCAGAACTATGCACTTGCCAGGCAAGCACTCTTCCACTGAGCTAAATCTCCAGCCCCATGGCTGGTCTTTTTATTCTGGAGAAATAGGTGTTGTAGTCTAGTTAAGGTATATAATTTTAAACTATTTCTGACAGCCTCATAACACTTGGTCTGTTTTCTATGTTCTCTGAATTCCAGGATTTAATTCCCCATTGGAAACTGCTCTAACATAACCTCATTAGAAGTCCTGGGATAAGCTTTATTTTTCCAACAAAACACTTACAGAGCCAGGTGCTGGTGTCTCCTGCCTGTAATCCTAGCTATTCAGGAGGCTGAACTCTGAGGATTGTGGTTTAAAGCCAGCCAGAGCTGTAAAGTTTGTGAGGCTCTTATCTCCAACTAACTGCCAAAAAGCCAGACATGGAACTATGGCTCAAGTGGTAGAGCACTAGCCTTGAGCACAAAAGCCTCAGGGACAGTGCCCAGGCCCTGAGTTCAAGCCCCAAGACTGTTACACACAGACATGCACACATGTGCATACATGTGCACACACACATACACACACACACACAGAAAAGCTGGGCACCAGTGGCTCATTCCTGTAATCCTAACTACTCAGGAGGGTGAGATCCAAGAATCATAGTTTGAAGCCAGCCCAGGTAGGAAAGTCTATGTAGACTCTTCCCCTTAATTAACCAGCTGAAAACTGGAAATAGAGAGGTGGGGTTCAAGTCTTAAAGCACCAGCTTTAAGTGAAAAAGCTAAGGGATAGTAGCCAGGCCTTGAGTTCAAAACTTGATATCAGTACAAACAAACAAACCCATTTACAAAGAGCAGTTAAATGCATAACCAGCAGGTGTTAGAATTATATTTAGGCAGTGAGCCATTACTTCAGTTTTAAAATTGCTTTTAGATTTATTCTAATGAAATTATAATTTAGTCTAACATTAGTTTGAATTCCAAAGGATTTTGTTGATGATACATTGCCTTTTAAGCTTGGATAGTAGAGTTACCAGATTTAGTAGTGTTTTGTAGGATAGCTTGGCTTAGATACTTTCAGTTATGAAACTCATCTCTGTCTTTTAGTTGCTTAATGCTATGCTATGACTTTTACCACCTAATGAGGTACAACATGAGACTTCACTCAACATGAGTCTTCGCTCCTATTCCCTAGTATACCATTTTTATTTTTTTTAAGTTCTAAAACATAACCAAGTAATAATAACAAAATTGTTAAAAATTTAGGGACATGTAGGTGGGTGCTGGTGGCTCATATCTATTTATAATCCTAGCTAGTCAGGAGATTGAGATCTAAGGATCATGATTCAAAGCGCTTGCCTGTGCAAAAATGTCTGAGACACTTATCTTCAATTAACTAGCAAAAGCAAACAAGCAACAAAAAGGAAGTGGGATTGTGGCTCAAATGATAGAGCACCAGCTTTGAGTGGAAAAAGCAAAGCAAGAATGAGAGGCCTGAGTTCAGGTTCCACTACCAGCACACATACACACACACCAAACATGTACACAATTTGTAAGTGAGTGAGCAATGATCTGAAGAATGGCATTGAATTTGCGTGGTTACTCTAATCATTATTATGTACAACTTTCAACTCTCATGTTCTAACCAAATCAAGAAAGAGTCCATTCCTACTGCCTTTCTAATCTACTGTGGAGGTTGGTTGGGGTTGAGTCAGGAGACTGGACTTGTTCTGCCCCATTGTCATTCATGTGCTCACACTACTGTCATTTAGTGTGTCCAAGCATTCCATTGAATGCTTCACCACTGGCTAACAGAGAAATGAAAGCAGAAAAGAGGAATCTTAAGCCAGGTGTAGGTGGCTCACACCTGTAATCCTAGCTACTCAGGAGGCTGAGATCTGAAGATCACTGTTTAAAGCCAGCCTGGACAGAAACTCTTATCTCCAATAAACCACTCAGAAAACTGGAAGTGGTGCTGTGGCTCAAGTAGTAGAGCACTAGCCTTGAGCTGAAAAGCTGAGGGACAGCACCAAGGCTCAGAGTTCAAGCCCCAGTACAAAAACAAATAAACGCTCTGAGTATTCTCAGTGTAAGGTAGGTTGACAGTAGCAGTATGCAGGTATACAGGCACCTGATAGGTACAGGAGATGGAAGGAAGGAAGTGTATAGAAGGAGGAAAGGGGAGATAGATTCATAGCTCCTTAACAGCAATCTCAGAAGCTGTCTTTCTTTGAAGACCAAACAATTTTACAGTGGACAATTCCAGCTACCTAGCTGGTTAGACATATTCATCCATCTCTAGTCAAAAGAGATGCTTATTGAAATCAATATGTTAGAAAGTAGTATTTCCCAACTTCACAATTTCTGTGAGTTATTTTTCTGATAAAGAATGGGAGTTACAGTCCGATTAAGATAAATTGTAATATGATTCTTTGTTTTTTTTTAGGGAGGGGTTAGTACTTGTTCTACCACTGGAGCCACAGCTCCCAGCTTTTTGCTGGTTAATTGGATTTAAGAGTCTTATGAACTATTCTTTTTTTTTTTTAAAGATTTTTTTATGAAAATTGAAATAACTATTTTAGAAAGTCCTAGAATTTTTTTTAATTGTGAGAATACCGTACAGAGTAGTTACAATTACATGGGCATGATAACGAGGACATTTCTTATCAAACAATGTTGCCTCCTCTTTGTTTCCCCTTCCCATCCTTTCCGATACTCCCTCCTCTTCCCTCCACTTGATCCTCCCCACCCCCCACCAAAGTTGTAAAGTTCATTTTCGACATAATGACTTGTACATCTCATTGTTACAATGGGTCCACCTGTATCCCTAGTTAAACGATTTGTTTTTTCCCTTCCCCTCCACAAATTATACCGACATCAAATACAGTGAAAGCAGGGGTTATACCGTGGGGGAGGGACATACAAAGCAACAAAGAAATAATCTTATAAATATGTTAGAAACAATTGCATGAAAGAAAAAAAACATTTAAATACTTATCTTGGGGTTCATTCCCCTAACATCAACTTATCTGACCTTTTCTGCTTGACTCAGACATATACTAGTTATTGCAAATAAGGGAAACCATGGGACCTATGTTTCTTTGGGTCTGGCTTACTTTATTTAATATATTTTTTTCCAAGTCCAAGTCTTATGAACTATTTTTTCAGGCTGGCTTTGAACCACAATTCTCACAACTCAGCCCACTGAGTAGCTAAGATTATAGGCATAAGCCACTGGCACCTAGTGGTATTATTTAAATCAAGGCATCAATGAGAGTTTAATAATTTTCTTGTATTTAAAACACACTTAGTGTCTGGGATAAATTATTTATATTTGTTTCTGTCATTATATTTTCATTTTTTCTCATCAACCCAAATTAAGAAGAAATGACCTTTGTTTGACTTTGTGTATTTTAGCATGAATTATACTCAAATAACTTTCACTAATATCATGGTGGACATTTTAGCAAGCATGGCAGAAATTACCCTTGTAACATCGTAGTTAAAGGAAACACTCTGTATAAGCATTTGCTAGTAGTGGCAGGGCAATTATGTCTAAATCCCAAGTTCTTCTGAAGGAAAAAAGGTGTACCAGTCAACATTTTCACTATTAATATGTGTAAATTCTCCAAAATACAAGGTTTCAACTATTCCTTTCAAGAGCTAAGAATATCTTTCTAAGTTTTAAGATACCTGGAATAAGTGGTTAGTTTCTGTAATATACTATACCATATGAAGAAAAATCTATCAAAAATTTTTGTTTTGTGTGTGTGTGTGTATGTAGGTACTAGGGCTTGAACTCAGAGCCTGGGCACTGTCCCCTAGCTTTTTTGCTCAAGGCTAGTGCTGTACCATGTGAGTTACAGATCCACTTCCAGGCTTTTGGGTGGTTAATTGAAGATGAGAATCTCATGGATTTTTCTGCCTTGGACTGGCTTCAATGTTGATTCTCAGAACTCAGCCTTCTGAGTAGCACCTGAATAGCACTTGACCAGGAATCGCTTTTGCTACAGTGCTTATGAGAAGAATGGTCAAATCTTCTACAGACTTGACTTCAATCCATCCATGTTGTAGGCCTCTTCAGACAATGCTTGTTTGATACCAGACGCCATTGGCTACCCATAACTCTGGAAGAACCCTTGCACAAATCACTGTAAAGTCCTCACCATTGCCACGTGCTGGTGGCTCATGCCTGGAATCCTAGCTAGTCAGGAGGCAGAGATCTGCAGATCATGGTTCAAAGCCAGCCTGGGCAGGAAAGTCCTAGGACTTCAATTAACCAGCAAACACCTGAAAGTTGAATTGTGGTTCAAGTGGTACAGCACTACCCTTGAGAATGAAATCTAAGGGACAGATCCTAGGCCCTGAGTTTAATCCTCAGCACACACACACACACACACACACACACACACACACACACACACATGTACCCCAAGTCCACATAATTGAATTGTCACAAATGAACATGTCATTAAAAAATTATACAAAAAGAAAACTAACAATAGAAAAATCCCAAAATGGTGAGAGATTTTGTGAAGGTGACATTAGTATAGTGAGTTAAAACATTGCTTTCACTTGTTTTCCTTCTTAGATTGTGGCCGTGGAGAAAAAAAAATCTACCTTTACCATGCCTCTTCAGTCTTTAAACCACTTCTATTTGTCCTTTATCTTCCTGTTAAGATTGTTTTGTATTTGAAAGTGGCCTGATTCTTTGAAATATCACATTTTGTTGTTTATGTGGTAATGTGTGTGAGTGTGAGTGTGTGTGTGTGTGTGTGTGTGTGTGTGTGTGCTGATATTGGGAGCTTGAACTCAAGGCCTTAAGTTATTGCTCACGCTCATCTTTTTCTCCTCAAAGCTGGTGCTCTGCCACTTGAGCCATAGCTCCACTGCTGGCTTTTTGCTGGTTAATTGGAGATAAGAATCTCTTGGATTTTCTGTTTGGGCTGGCTTTGAATTGTGATCCTCAGATCTCAGCCTCCTGAGAAACTAGGATTATAGGTTTGTTTGTCCCGTGGGTTTTATTTAATTTTTTTTTAACCTTTCTTTCCTAGTGATGCATAAAATAATGGTGCTCCTTACAATGAAGGCTCAATTAAATAATTTTATGTAATAGAATATGAATCACTGTTTACCCACACATGACACATTTCCCAGAACATCGTTTTAACCTCACAAGGTACTCTCTTCCAGACAGTGCTGTTACTTAGTCTGCAATAAGTAGGTTGCTTTATTTTTCTATAGACAGGGCTATAGAATAACTGGGGAACACTTGGGGCTCACCCCATTGTCACACCTTTTTGTTTTCTAGGAAACAAGTCCCTGGATTGGAAACAATATTGTCTGGAATCCTGATATTATGAATGAAGCATTTTTTTAATGGCTGTCACTGCCAGCAGAGTAAAGACAGAAATAGTCAAACCAAACCCAGGGCAAATGTTGGTTCCAAGGAGAACTCATCAATCTGAGAGACAGGGTGCAAAGGAACTGCATTTCCCCCAGATGTTTGCCTGGAGCTGTAAGGCAAGGGCTGGCACATTGCTTCCAACATTTGTCAGTTATGGAAAGAAAAATATTTGAAGGTGGGCACTGGTGGCTCATGCCTGTAATCCTAGCTACTCAGGAGGCTGAGATCTAAGGATTGCGGTTTGAAGCCAGCCTGAGCAGGAAAGTCTGTGAGACTCTTATTTCCAATTAACCAGCAAGAAGCAAGAAGTGGAGCTGTGGCTCTAGTGGTAGAGCGCTAGGCCTGAGAACAAAAGCTCAGGGACAGTGTGCTAGGTCCTGAGTTCAAGCCCCAAGATGGCACCCAAAAAAAAATGTTTTTTTGATAGCATGTTCACCAGCTTAGCCTTAGTGAAGGAGAACCTGCTCCCATTTTCTGTTTCTATGATGTCTGGAGAGAGAACCATGCAGTGAGTCATTTTATGTCATGAGTCCTAAAGGTCCTTTGATTTCTTTATTGTTGTTTTGTTTTGTGCTGGTCCTGGGGCTTGAACTTAAGGCCTGGGAGTTGTCTTTGAGCTCCTTTTATTCAAGGTAGTGCTCTACCGCTTGAGCCACAGTTCCACTTCTGGATTTTTTTTGTAAGCATTTTTAAAAGTTGGAGATAAGAGTCTTACAGACTTTCCTGCCTGGACTGGTTTCCAACTGATATCTTCATAGCTCAGCCTTTTGAGTAGTTATGATTACAGGCATGAGCCACTGTCACCCAGCTTCCTTTGATTTTTCAAAAGGCCTCACATTTATGGTCTTATTAAATCAAGACCTTTACAAAACATTGCAGAGGTCACATCAGTTTACCAAACTGTATTTAACTGGTGCCGTTGGCTGATATGTTTTGTATTGTTTTGATTTTGTGCTGATACTAGAGCTTGAACTCAGGGCCTAGGCACTGTCCCTTAACATTTCTGCTCTGCCACTGGAGCCACAACTCCACTTCCTGCTTTTTGGTGGTTAATTGGAGATAAGAGTCTCATGAACTTTCCTTCCTGGGCTGGCTTCAATCCTTGATTCTCAGATCTCAGCTTCCAGTGTAGCTAGGATGATAAGCACGAGCCACTGGTGCCTCACTAGTACGTATTTTATAATGGAAGAGAAATGGTATTTCTCTAAGATAGGAGTTCCATTGTGACCTTGAAGACAAAAGTGATGTAGAAATAACATGGTAACTGTAACAGGAAGAGAATTTATCTCCCACATCCGAAGAGCTTCTTCAGAAGGAATGTTCTAATATATGTGGATGGCACTGTTTATGCTCTCAAGAGATTTTGCAGGTCATGGGCTTCAAAGTTACAGAGTTTTCATCTTTGTTTTAAAGAATCAAGTGGATTCTTTTGGCTCAGTATCTTCACTCTGAAATAAACAGTCTACTTCACAAATTCCTTTTAAATTTCTAACCAAGGACTTTCAGCCAAACTCATTTAATACTAAACACACACACACACACACACACACACACACACACACACACACACACATACACACACCATATGCTCTATTACAAACTGTTTTTTTTTTAAATGTTCTCAGTAAGTTATAAAATTTATTCAGGGAGCTATGTTTAAAGCTATATTTCTGAGTAGTATAAATATACTTAATTATATATAATATACACATACACACATAGATATTGTATAATATATATGTAGTTTATTTTTAGTTGATTGACTCCTTGCTCTGTAGTATGATAGCAATTTTGAGGATATTATCAGAATTTGCCAGAAATGGGTCTTGAACTCAGGGCCTTGGGTTCTTTTCTTTCGTTTTTTTGATCAAGTTTTGACCCACAGTTCTAATTCTGGCTTTTTGGTGGTTAATTGGGGGTAAGTCTCACTGACTTACCTATCTTGGCAGGCTTTGAATTTTGATCCTCAGTAGCTTTGAACCGAGCTTCTCTGGAGTATTTAGGATTACAGGTCTGAGTAACTAAGGCCCAGCCTAGCTTGCTTTAAGGCTGTTTGTTGTCTGTTTCAGCCTTTCCTCCTGACTCACTTCACTCTGGTGAGAAGTGGAGAAACATGGCTCTCTCTCTCTCATTACTTTGTAATCAACATGGACACTACAAAGGAGAGATTTTCTTTTTTTTTTTTTTTCTGGTGGCTCAAGAGCCTAGACATTTTTTTCTTGGGGTGTGGGTGCTACTGGGGTCTGAATACAAGGCTTTATGCTTATAAGGAAGGTGCTTTCCCACACAGCTGTCCTCCCAGCCTAGAGCTGAATTTCAAATGCAGAAATAGAAAGGAAACCACAGAAGACTCTACACTGTGCGTGTGGGGGGTGGGGGGGTGGCTGGCAGGGAGAAGGGCGGACAAATCCCTATGTTTACCTTACTCTAAATCCGATCTAACGTAAGCAAAAGTGAGTTTCTACTATGCCAGTGGGCAGGTGCTCTGTCAGGATGCAGGTGGTTTGCTGGTCTCTTCTGGATCTTTCCAGAAGTTATAAAGTGGAGGCTGTGTTAGAAACTGCTTTCTTGGGGCTGGGAAGGTGGCTTAAAGGTACAGTGCTTGCCCAGCATGCAGAAGTGGCACTGTAGCTCAAGTGATAAAGTGCTAGCTTTGAGCAAAATGCAGCTCAGGGACAGTGCCCAGGCCCTGAGTTCAAGCCCCAGGACTGGCAAAAAAGAAAAAGAAAAGAAACTGCTTGCTATTTTTTAGACTAGGAATTTATTTATTTATTTGTTTGTTTATTTGTTTATTTGTTTATTTATTTATTTATTTATTCTGTTTTGTGCTAGTCCCGGGGCTTGAACTCAGGGCCTGGGTACTGTCCCTGAGCTTTTTTTTTTGCTCAAGGCTAGCACTTTTCCCACTTGAACCATGGCTCCACTTCCCATTTTCTGGTGGTTAATTGGCAGTAAGAATCTCACAGAGTTTCCAGCCCGGGCTGATTTTGAACTGCCAGCCTTAGATCTCTGCCTCTTGAGTAGCTAGGATTACAGATGTGAGCCAATGACACACAAGTTGGAATTTATTTTAATAGCAAAAAGTGCTCAGTGTGATTTGTGTGTAGATGAATTTTGGGAGAAAAAAAACCAAACAACAATCAACCAGTCTGAAATGATATCCCTGAAGGCTGTTTCTTAGTGGGAAAGGGGGAGTCATTCTCTAATGTTGCCTTTGTGCTCTCAAAATGGTAATCAGCTACCCCTGTCTCTGCACCTGGAAGAGAAAGAATTGAGCATTATGTGAGGGAGGGAGATGGCTGCCTTGACCCAGTTCTCATCTTCAACTGCATCCTTTTCTCTCCTGAAAGCGCTGATTGATTTCAAAAGAGAAGGTTGCAGAGAGATGGGCTGCAATGTGCAGAGAATTAGAATTGGACCCAAAGTGCCAGTGTCACTGAGCTAAAAATAGCTCACACTTCAGAAGCTTGATTAACACCAAGCAGAGAAGTTATTAAAGTGTTTAGTTAGAATATCTCTGTAGCTCCGAGAGTCTATTTTTAATTTTTAAGGCATTATGTATGTTAAGTAGATGAGGGTGTGAATCTTACTAGGAACAGGAAAATGGAAACTGTAAAAGTTTCCTTTGAAAAAGCAACCTTGGAAAAAGATGGATAGCAGCAGGAATTATACTCCAGCAACATTTTTTTTTCTTTATGTGGTGCTGAGGAATCGAACCCAGGGCCTCAGGCATGCAAGGCAAGCGCTTTACCACTGAGCCACCTTCCCAGCCCCAAGCAGGAATTATTACACTGCAAGGACCCCAGTTTAATGTGTGTGTGTGTGTGTGTGTGTGTGTGTGTGTGTGTGTGTGTGTGTGTGTGTGTGTGTGTGTGTGTGTGTGTGTGTGTTTAAAATCTTCATTAGAGTAGCAATTTTTTATAGCTCCTATTCCTTTGGAATTGCAAGAGTTTTTTTTAAGTATGAAATTTAAAAAATCCCTCCATTTGAATTATGACTACATTTCTTGATGGCATTGAACAATAGAATATTGATGGAATTCTAAATAGTTAGCAGCATGAAAATGTGATCATCCACGGAAATAATTCAATCTAGATAGAATGACTTAACCTACTTAATCTATAAACCTTAAAACCTTAAAATTATTGATTCTTCCTTTTTCCCTCATAGTCACTCACTGAGTCCTGTCAATTTTGCCTCTTAAATAAAGCTCAAATCATTCTCTCTCTCTCTCTCTCTCTCTCTCTCTCTCTCTCTCTCTCTCTCTCTCTCTCTCTCTCTCTCTCTCTCTCTCTCTCTCTCTCTCTCTCCATGGTTACAGCTTTAGCCCAATGTATCAAAATCTCTTCCTTTGCCAGGCATAGGTGGCTAACGCCTATAATCTTAGCTACTCAGGTGGCTGAGATTTGAAGACAGTGGTTCAAAGCTGGAAAAAAATGGCCAGGCAGAGAAATCCGTGAGCCTGATCCAAATTAAAGCAACAACAAGCCAGAAGCAGACCTGTGGCTCAAATGGCAGAGTGCTAGCCTGGAGCAAGAAAGCTAAGGGACAGCATTGAGGCCTTACTATGGATACCCACTCACCCCACTTACCTATTTCCTCAACAATTTCATTCATCCCTCCATTTTTTCCCCTCAAATCGCCATTTATTCCTCCCAATTTGGTCTCCATTTTTCAATTAGAGAAATAGATCAAACCACATCTGATTATTTTAGACTTGTCTTAACACTTCTTTTTCTGTTGTTCAGTAAAGTTCAGCAACTTCGGTAAAACTTTAAGAAGCCAGCACAAGCCTTCCCAGCACACGGTAACCACATCTGTGGGTCATCTGCCTCCTCATGCTTTTTGCTCTGGCACATCTGTCCCAGCACATGAAATCATTCAACTGACTAATTTTGCATACGTACTCTTCCTTTTGTTTAAAATGTTTGTCTCCTCTTCATTACGTTAGCTGACTTCTAGTCATTCTTCTGGGCTCAGTTTCATTTCCCAGGAAAACCTCTACTACATGTAAAAGACACATTTTCTGAACTTCTTCCTGGCATTGACTATACAATAACCCTTCATTTCCTAGCTCCACCTTCCCAAGCTGAGAAGTGCAGGCATATTGTTATTTTGCTTGGCACACAATATAGCTCATGACTAATTAAGTAATAAGAACTTACTGGAAGAATGATTGAATATAAAGTAGTATAGATGAAAAGGAAATTTTTACCTGAAGGGAAGTGAAAGGCAGGAAGATTTTTCAGGAGTTATATGTGAAATGTGTGATGAAAACCAAGTAGGAGATTGTCAGATGACAAGAGTTGCTAGAAAATTCTCAGTCATTGGGCTATTATGGGCTGGGAGGAATGGCATGTTTGGGGAACGGAGAGTTTATCATGACTCCAGTGGAAGAAGGATGGGAAAGGGTTTTAGGGATTAAAGGTGTGGAATAATAATACTAAAGGCTCTTATAGCTCAAGTCGTTCAGGTCAGAGAAAGGAGCCAGATGATTATATGATGATCAAACAAATCACACACATATTACTGCATTCTTAATGATATATATTAACTTTGATGATATTGGGTTAGCAGCACATACCCTTTCCCTTGATGGGTCAAAATGGTCATTGAGTGGATGAATCCATTTTCAAATGTAAAAGGTCTTCATCGAAACCTAGTTATCTTGTGCATCCCATATTTATTATAGGGCAGAAGCAAACAATTTTCTAGGAAAGGAAACTGATTATGTGAATTTGCATTTTTGTGCTTGTTTTTCTTTTCTGAAGACATTCCATTATGCAGTGAGATTTTTACATTGAATTTATAAATTGTAAGTAGTTGAAACAAACAAATACGAAAACAAAGTGGGAATATCTACTTGTGCTCTAAGACTATCTGGAGGCAATCATTGTTTATGATCTCTAAAAGGGGGGCAAAATTTAAAGGGAAGCAAGTAATTTGAAACGACTCTTTGCTGCCATCTGGTGGCTGATCATTTTGCCACTAGGTGGTCTATTAAAGTCCGTGTGGACTTGGAACAACACTTGGTACAAAGTCCCTCATTTTCACTTGACAAATGGTTGGGATAATGTAGCAAACAAAAGAGTCACGAAGCAGCAGTGATTCACACCTGTAACTCTAGCTCCTCAGGAAGCTGAGATTTGAAGATCCTGGTTCAAAACCAGCCTGGGAAGGAAAGTCTGTGAGACCTTTATCTCCAATTAACTACCAAAAAGCCAGAAGTAGGGTTGTGGCTCAAATGGTAGAGTGCCAGCCTTGAGAAAAAAAGCTAAGGGACAGTGCCCAGGCCTTGAGTTTAAGATCCAGAGAGACAGAGAGAGAGAGAGAGAGAGAGAGAGAGAGAGAGAGAGAGAGAGAGAGAGAGAGAGAGAGAGAGAGAGAGAGAGAGAAGCTTATTAGACAATTTATCTGAAGTCCAAGAGAAGTTCTTTCTTAGGCAAAGAGAAAGAAAGAGAGAGGGGAGGTGAGAGGGGGAGGGGCAGAGAGGGAGAGAGGGAGGGAGGGAGGAGAATGATTCCATCATTCCATCATAGTAAAGGTGACAGAAATTAGAAAAAGAAATAGACAAACATACTAACACCTGCAAGTTCTAAGCATAGTTTAGAAGGGATGTGGGCCAGTGGAATATAGAAAGCTACTTTATTTGAAGATGTGATTGGATCAGAAAAGACCTCCTGAAGATGTGGCTTTGAAGATGAGACCTAAAAGAAGATAATAAACTAAGTCATATGGAAGTTTGGTATAGCATGTTCCAAGCAGAGTATATCAAAAGCAGAAAGCAGGATCAAAAGCAGAATGTTATGAAGAGCAGAGTGAGAGGCATCCAGTGTGTAGAGGACATCAGAGCACTGTGCCAGGAGTGTGCCAGATCAAGGCGGTATGTGATGAAGCCAGGCCTGGAAAATTCAAGGCCTTTTGTTCACTGAAAGAACTTTGGCTTTTATTCTGGCCTGATTCTACATACACACTGGACAACTTTAGACCTCAATGTTATGTTAAGTGAAGTAAGTCAGACTCAGAGAGCCAGAGGATGCACATCTTCTCTCACATGTGGAAGATAGATGTAAATTCTAACTCTCTATGAAAGTATATAAAGGGCCATATGCATATGTGCACAAACACATTAACTAAATAAAGTATGGTGTATGCAGGGGACGATTCCAATGGTGTGACTCCTTTGAACAACCAAGTTGCAATTTAATAAAAAGTATATCAGGAAGCTGAACTATGTATTCAGGGTAGGGGGATGAAGTCAAGGAAAGGGGGAAAGACACATGGAGAGAGGAAGAGTGGATGAATAGAGTCATAATAGCAGTGCATATGTAAACATGGAACCAGGTACTTTGAGGGGAGGGGTGGGGTTAAGAGAGATGGGGGAGAAGGCTGGAAGGGGTAACATTGATCAAGAGGCATTATACTCACAAACTGACATGTTTAGTGAAAGACCTTTTGTACAACTACTTAAAGATAAATTATACTAAAAAGAATAATGTAATGAAACTTGTAAAACAACTCACTACTAGCAAACAAATTTTTTTTATTTTTGGTATGGGTTATGAGGCTTGAATTGAGGGCTTAGGTGCCATTCCCTACTTCCTACTTTTGGCTTTTTGGTGGCTAATTGGAGATAAGATTCTCATGGTCTTTCCTGCCCAGGCTGGCTTTGAGCCTCAGTCCTCAAATCTCAGCCTCCTGAGTAGCTGGAATTATAGTTGTGCGCCACCTGCGCTCAATTGACAAACAGTTCTTTATAAAGGGACAGAAATAAGAGTAAGAAAAAAAAGATTAATTAGGAATTTGACACTGTGATCTTGGCGACAGCGTTGGCAAATAGTATTTGGCAATGTCATTATAGTTCCAAAAAACTGAGTTGACTAAGGAAATCTCTTGGAAATGAAATCAACAGGAGGAACTATGTTTGGTTTTGAGCATTTGGAGGAAGAGCAGCTTTGCCAGGTGTGAGAGGAAGAATGGAAGGGAAAGATGAACTGGTAGGAAATGGAAGCTTTTTGTTTTGAACCTTGTTGCTTTGACAACTCCTAGCAATACTATGAAAACGGTAGGTTGTAAAATCACTGACTACAAAGGTGATCTAGACTTGAAATATAAATTCAGTAGTGACCAGCACACAGATGTTATTTTAATCCTTGGTGATAGGAATAGCATCTAGGAAGGATTATCTATCTATCTATCTATCTATCTATCTATCTATCTATCTATCTATCTATCTATCTATCTATATCTATATAGCAAAGCTATAGGAATCATATCCTGGTTGTGTGTGTGTGTGTGTGTGTGTGTGTGTGTGTGTGTGTGTGTGTGTGTGTGTGTTGGTACAATGGCTTGAACTCAAGTCCTGCCCCTTAGTTTTGCATGCTCCACTCCTGACTATTTGCTGGCGAATCGGAGATAAGACTCATACTGTTTTCTGCCTTGCTACAGGATCATATGCATATATGCACCAATATATTAACTAAAGTATGGTGTAGGCAGGGGAGGGGATTCATTCCTCAAATTTTAGTCTCCTGAGTACCTAGGATTACAGACATAAGCAAACCAGTACTTGGCTGGACTGTGATTTTAAACAAAAGAAAACTTACCTGTTGGAGCCCTGGGGACTCTGACTGCTATAGAGTCATATTTATGCCAGTCTCCTTTTCAGAATAAAAATTATGTAAAACAATAAACTCATGTTAAATATAAAATAATTTTTCAGTTTGTTAAAACCACATTTATGCCGGGTGCTGGTGGCTCATGCCTGTAATCCTAGCTATTCAGGAGGCTGAGATCTGAGGATCGCGGTTGGAAGCCAGGTTGGGCAGGAATAGCTGGGCAACTCTTATCTTCAACTAACTATGAAAAGCCAGAAGTGAAGCTGTGGCTGAAGTGATAGAGAGCTAGCCTTAAACACAAAAGCTCAGTACCCAAGCCCTGAGTTCAAGCTTTAGAACCGACAGACACACGCACGCACGCACGCACACACACACACACACATTTATAGACTACTCATTTTCCTCTTCTACTCCAATGAATATGTTGATATAAACAATTTGTCTACAAGCAAGCAACCTTTACAACAAAGAAGTTGCTAAAAGAATAACAAATGTACACAAATAGAAATCTCCCTTCCTGGGCTCTAAAAGATGGTAAAGGGAAATATTGTCCTCTTGGATTTAAATTTAGAGCTTGAGTATTATTTCATGGGGGCAAAAATCCAGCAAAATGTAAATAAAAAATGTAAAAATTTGATTCCTGCCAAGGTCCAGTGGCTCCTGCCTATAGAATTCTAGCTACTCAGGAAGCTGAGACCTAAAGATCATGGTTCAAAGCCAGCCTGGTCAGGAAAGTCTGTGAGATTCTTTGCTCTAATAAGCAATCAGTGGATGTGTGGTTCAAGTGGTAGGGTGCCAGCCTTAAGTGAAAAAAGCTAAAAACACAGCACCTAGGTCCTGAGTTAAGCCTCAGAACCAGCATAAAACAAAACAAATCAAACCTGATTTTACGGTACACACAAATGGCCTAGGAACACAGAGAACAAAACTCACAGGATGGGATTGGCTCATGGAAGGCGAGCGTGTTGAGCTCATGATAGCACAGATCACATGCATTTCTGCTGAGCTGCTTCTCCTTAACCATCCCATATCATTTTCTGAGCCCAGGGACACACCGGTTAGGAGGGAAAAGAAACCTCCATGTGGCTCTTGTGAGTGCTAAAGGCATACAGCTGGGCACAGGTGTTCCAAACCTGGTATTAGACTCATGGCGTCCTGATCAGCCTATGAGCGCAAAGAAGCAGAAAGCCATCTTCCTACTTCTCAAAGGCTATTTTCTCATGATTGTGTGTGTGTCTTGCCTCCTATGAATGATTTACTACCAGTTTCCTTTGAACCACACTAAGCCATGACCCAATTTCCTAAAGCCAGATGGCAATGGCATTTATTGGAGGACAGATGGGCCTATTGATTTCCAGTCTGCAGAAAACATCAGGCTGGGGAGATTTTCTGGGATCCAGTGAAGGCATTGAGAAGATAGAGGAACTTCTTTGATATTGGCCTGGGCATCAGAGAAACCAAAGAAAGAAAGGAAGAAAGAAACTGTCAGAAAGACATGCGTGGTTTCAGACACTCACAGCGCATTTAGACACTCACATAGCATGAACTGGAGCAGTCAGAGGAAGCCAAGTTGCTTTCATTGGCACTGGGGATATTCAAGCCATGCCATCAACGAACCCTCTTTGTAAGAGATTGCAGCAGTGCATCTGAGCCCCGGATGTGCTTGTCCTCCAAGGAAATAATAAAGTGGAGCCCATGCATATGCATTAACCACTATCAAAGTTTATTCATAAAGACAACCGTTTGTTGGGAGCCTTGCTGGCAACAGATATTTAAGAGAACGATTACTGTAATGGAAAGCAATTCAGGGATTATTTTCTCCTTGAAAGAAACACTTAATTGTGTTGAAAATAATAACCTCCACATTTAAGCCTGCCAATTGACAAGGGGATCAGCTTATTAGACAATATATCTGAAGTCCAAGGGAAGTTCTTTCTTAGTCCAAGCATTGAGTATAAAATAAAACACAGGTTTCACTGGTTCCAATGGCTCATATCTGTAATTTGAGCAACTCAGGAAACTGAGATTAAAGGATCATGGTTTGAAACCAGTCATGGCAGGAAAGCCCGTGAGATATTTTCACGTCCAGTTAATCAGCAAACAACAATAAATGAGTTTTGGCTCAAGTGTTAGAGAGCCAGCCTTGAGTGAAAGCTGAGGGATAGCACACAGGCCCTGGGTTCAAGTCCCAGTGCCACACAAACAAAACAGAACAGGTTTCAGTCAATAAAGCAAAGAGTCTCACTGATTTTCTTGCTCAGGCTGACTCCAAACCTTGATCCTCATATCTCAACCTCTCTAGTAGCTAAGATTACAGGTGTCTTGTCACTGGTGCCTAGCAGGTGTCTTTAGATACAGAATTCATTAAAGAAGGAAAGATACCAGTGTGGAACAGGGAAACTATTTGGGATAGGAAACAGCAGGAGGGCTAAAGTAAAGGGCGAATGGAGGGCTGAATGCAATTAAAGTACTTCATGCACATATTTGAAAATATAACCTGTTAATGAATAATAATAAAGATATTTTATTTTATTTTATTTTATTTGTGAACATACTGTACAGAGGGGTTACAATTACATGGGCAGGATAATGCGTACATTTCTTACCAAGCATTGCAGCCTCCTCGTTTTGTTTACCCTTCACGTCCCTTCCCAGCCTCCCCCCTCCCCCTAAGACATTGTTTTAAAATGGGATAGGAGGGGCTGGGAAGTTGGCTCAGTGGTAGAGCGCTTGCCTTGCATGCCTGAGGCCCTGGGTTTGATTCCTCAGCACCACATAAGCAAAAAGAAAAAAGCCAGAAGTGGTGCTGTGGTTCAAGTGGTGGAGTGCTAGCCTTGAGCTGAAGAGCTGAGGGACAGCGCCCAGGCCCAGAGTTCAGGCCCCAGGACCGGACCCAAAAAACAAAAACAAAACAAAACAAAACAAAAAACAAACATAAAATGGGATAGGAGAGTAGGAAAGTAGTAAGGAAGAAGAATTTAATCGAAATATCTTCTATGTACTCACATTTTCACCATGAAACCCTTTGTACAGTTTATATTCCCTGCCAAGAACCCCAAAACATGTATTTCAGTACCTTAGCTTTCTACCTGTGAAGAACAAATATGTCTAAAACCATACGAGGTGGTAGTTATCAATATCTAAGCATCCATCTTTGCTGATCTATCTTTGTTTCTATAGGTTTCAATTCATAGGTTTACTTTTTATTTTCTTCTTCTTTGCTGATCTATCTTTGTTTCTATAGGTTTCAATTCATAGGTTTATTTTTTTATTTTCTTCTTCTTCGTCTGTCATAGAGCTTGAACTCAGGACCTGGGCACTGTCCCTGAGCTCTTTTGCTCAAGGCTAATGATGTACTATTTTGAGCCACAGAACCACTTCCTGTTTTCTGGTGGTTAATTGGAGATAAGAGTTTCACACTTTCCTGCCTTGGCTGGCTTCAAACCGAGATCCTCAGATCTCAGCCTCCTGAATAGCTAGGATTGCAAACTTGAGGCACAGATGTCCAGCAAGTTTATCATTTTCAACATCATACTCTTTTTCATCATCATCTTTTTCAAGAACACTCTGTGAGTGTGTGTGTGTGTGTGTGTGTGTGTGTGTGTGTGTGTGTGTGTGTGTGAGAGAGAGAGAGAGAGAGAGAGAGAGAGAGAGAGAGAGAGAGAGAGAGAGAGAGAGAGAGAGAGAGAGAGAGAGAGAGAGAGTTGGTCCTGGGACTTGATATCAAGGCTGACGTGCTATTCTTGAACTTTTTGTTCAAGACTAGTGCTCTACCACTTGAGCCACAGCTCTACTTTCAGCTTTTTGCTAATTAATTGGAGTTGCATGGACTTTCTTTCCCCAGCTGGTTTTGAACTCAATCCTGTGAAGCCATTTTTTGTGTGTATGTCAGTCTTGGAGGCTTGAACTCAGGGTCTGGGTGCTGTCCCTGAGCCCAAGCTAGCACTTTACTGCTTGAGCCACAGCTCCCTTCTGGCTTTTTTAGTAGTTTATTGAAGATACACATTTCATGGGCTGGTTTCGATCCTCAGATTCCAGCCTTCTGAGTAGCTAGGATTACAGGTGTGAGCCATTGGAACCTGGTTATTTCTACTTCTAACAAGAAGACAAGAATTACAGAGATGTGAGGAAAATGCTTTGTCTATATCACTAACTTGTCTATGATCTCTTTTATGCACGAAGTAATGACTAAATAATAGCTAGAAACACCTAGATCATTATTGTAGGTAAACTACAACTGAGTATGTATTTACTTGGACCATTGCTTATTCACTTATCATACTTTTATTAACTATTAAATCCCTAATTTTCTTTAGGGGAAATATTTACCTCCCCATGTTTCTTGGCAGTTATGAGTGATAACCCAATTCTGGTCAAGATTTCATTTCTTTATTTTTGTGTTGGTACTGGGTCTTGAACTCAGGACCTAGGCATTGTCTCTCAGCTTTTTCACTCAAAACTGGCAGTCAGTTACTTGATCTACAGCTCCACTTCTGGAATTTTGGTGGCTAATTCGAGTTAAGAGTCTCAGTCTTTTCTGAGCTAGCTTCAAATCTGGACCTCAGATATTAGCTTCCTGAGTAGCTTAAATTACAGGCATAAGCTCTCAGTGCTTAGACACAAGTTTGGACTAGAAGATTTTTTTAATAACTTTCAATTGGGGTCACACCTAAGAAATTTTGTCCTTGTCCCAAATCATGTAGTTTTACTTCTATGTCACATTCTCAGAATTTATACTTTATTTCATACAGTTCATTCTATGGCCAAATTTGAGTTAATTTTTGCATAGGCTGTGATGTGTCTAAATTCATTTGTTGGCATATGAACAAAGAATTTTCTCCATGAAAGAGACCATTCTTTTTTCTGTACTGAATTATCTTATTTGAATTTAGTAGTTCATAGACATAAGGGGTTTATTTCTAGCCTTGGTATTTTCTTTTGGTAATCTATATCTATATACAGTACAAAGTTCTCCAACTGTGTACTGTTTGGGGAATTTTTCTCCATTTTTGCATAAATGTCGGGTTTTTTTTTTGCCAATTTCTGCAAAAAAAATCAGTTGGGATTTGATAGATATCACATTACATTTACAGACCAATTGCGGATAATTTTTATCTATAAATTTTAAGTCTTTCTACCCATGAACATAGATTATCTCTTCATTTATTTAGATATACTTTGATGTCATTCAGCCAGAAATTTTTGTGTCTTCCAGCAATAGTTTCCAATTCAAATATATTGTCCTTCTAAAAGTAAAATAACCCAGAAGCTTGAGATCGAGCATCCCTGTTTGAAGTCAGATTGGGGAGATAAATCAGAGAGAGGCTTGTCTCCAAGTAAGCTGAAAAAAGGCAGAAATGGAGCTGTGAGGCAAATGGTAGAGCTCAGCCTTGAGTGAAAAAGCCAATGAGAGCATAAAGCCCAAAATTCAAGCCCACTACTGGCACAAATAAATAGATAAGTAAATAAATAATACATGCAAAACAAAATGCTCTAGGAAACTTAATTAAATTAGTAAATGTGACCACTTGCTTAAGGAAACTTATTCAGTCAAATATTAACCCAAGAATAGTTAGAGACTTGCTCTCACTTGGACAGATGTATAAATAGCACAGTGAGATTTGTAAGTAAAACTTGAATGCACAGAGAAGACTAGCCTATTTTCATTTTTAATCTTAATAAATTTAATATTGATTTTAATCCTGACAGCAATAAATAGTCCTACTTCTGAAAACACTCTGCTTGAATGTCTTTTTAAAGCATTCATATTTATCCTAATAATCAAAACATTTTCTTTTTAGAACAGCCTTTTGAGAGTTGAACATATTTTCATGCAATGCCATCTGTTGGATAAAACATGAGATTAGGTATGCACTCCACCTGGAAATATTAAGACTGAGACCACACCGACTAAAATGAATTGGAAATGCAAACAACCAAGAGAATATAGATCATCTTATATGGCTTTCTAATATATTCCTATTCCCTTTACTTCATTCTCTCCACTTCTTCACATTCTACTTTCTATCACACTTTCTCATAGTCTTATTGGGAAAAACATTCTCCCCAGCCAGGTGTCCTAGACTCTCACCTCGCTACTCAAGAAGTTGAGATCTGGAAGACCAAAGTTGAAAGTCAGCCTAGGGCAGTTAAGTCTAAGAAATTGCATCTCCAAAATAACCAGCAAAATGCTAGATTGGAGGCAGAGTTCAAATGGTAGACCACCAGCTATGAGCAAGAAAGCTAAAGTACAACATAAAGCCTTAACATCAAACTCCAATAGCAGTCACCCAAGCCAGACCTGCGCACATGCACATATGCACACTCTCCAGTGCACTCTTCTGTTCTCCAAAAGAAGTCTTTTATGGATATTGACACCTCATAGCATATGATACCTAACAAATGTATTCAAAAGAGAGTCACCAGTAGGAAAGCAAAGGTCAGTGATCTGCTTAAGATGTCTCTGAAAGCCAATGATGGTATTCTCTATGAAAACCAGTCCTTTCACAGTAGAGAGGATTTGGTCAAACTAATTTTTTGTACTTTTTTATTGTAAAAATACTGTACAGAGGGGTAACAGTTACATGAGCAAGGTAATGAGTACATTTCCTACTGAGCATTGTCGCCTCCTCCTTTGTTTTCCCCCTACTATCCCTTCCCTCCCACTTATAAACCTAACACCTGTGGAAAATGATTCAGGATCAGAGGGAGTATCAGATATTGAGAAATGGTAATTAGTACACAAAGGGAAGCAATTATGTAAAACAGAGAGTAGGATTATAGGAGTTTAAGCTTCTAAACAAATATTTGGATGTAAATTAAAATTTTTTTTAAATCCAGTAATGTGGTCAGGCATTGGGGGCTCATGCCTGTAATCCTAGCTACTCAGGAGGCTGAGATCTAAGCAATGTGGTTTAAAGCCAGCTTGGGCAAGAAAGTCTGTAAGACTCTTATCTTCAATAAACTACTCAGAGAAAGCCAGAAGTGGAGGTATGGTTCAAATGGTACAATGATAGCCTCAAGCTGCAAAGCTCAGGGATAGTGCCCATACCCTGAGTTCCAAGGACTGGCACAAAAACAAACAAACAAAAACACCCAAAACAAACAAAGCAAAACAAACAAAAACCCAGTGATGTGTATCAGGGAATGTTCAGGTATAAAATTCTCCCAGCTCGGTGGATTATGGGTAGGGCTGCGGATACTAGAGGCTTGTGCTACTTAAGGCATCCCATTCAATTTATATTTTTCTTGTGTATTAAAAGAGTGTTTTTATTGTTCAATTCTCTCTGCTACCACAATTCTCCCAGGTATCGGGAAGATGAATTTGAGTGCTAATGTTCTCTATTTTTCCATATCCCTGCTCAGTTTCCACTATTAAAAAATTCATAACATTCTTTTTTAATTTTTTAAATTTATTTTATTGTTAAGATGTTGCATGGAGGGGTTACAGTTACATGAGTAAGGCAATGAGTACATTTCTTGTTGATCATTGTTACCTCTTTCCTTCCTTGTTTTTGTCCCACTATCCCTTCCTTCCCCTACGTCCCACAGCCCCCAAATGAATGTGTGACTTAAAGAAACCATTGTACTTCAGTTACTCCAGGTTTCCTTATTTGGCTGGCAGCATGCATCCATACATGTGTGTCTACATGCCAGCTGTTGAGAGATGGAAGAAAATACCAGGTTTGTTAAATGATGTTAACAGAAGCCACATGCTGGTGGCTCACTCCTTTAATCCCAGCTACTCATGTGGCTGAGATCCAGATGATCATGGTTTGAGGCCAACCCCAGGCAGAAATGTCTACAAGATTCCATCACCAAAATAACTGCAAATAGAGTGCTTGCCTAGCATGCATGAAACCCTGCGTTGGATTTCTCAGTACCACATTTACAGAAAAAGCTGGAAGTGGCACTGTGGCTCAAGTGGTAGAGTGCTAGCCTTTCGCAAAAGAAGCTCAGCAACAGTGCCTAGGCCCAGAGTTCAAGCCCCACGACTGGCCAAAAATAAATAAATAAATAAATAACCACAAGAGCCGGGCAGTGGTGGCTCATTCCTATAATCCTAGCTACTCTGGAGGTTGAGATCTAAGGATCATGATTTGAAACAAGCCTGGGCAGAAAAATTCATGACCCCTTTATCTCCAGTTAACCACCAAAAGTACCAGAAGTGAAAGTGTGGCTCAAGTGGCAGAGCACCAGACTTGAGTGAAAAAGCCATGCACAAGGCACTGAGTTCAATCCCCAGTAGTGGCATGTATACACACCACACACACACACATACACACATACAAAAATAGCAAAAACTTGCGATGGAGGTATGGCTTATGTAGTATAGCACCAACTGAGAAATCAAGCCAAGATTAAGTATAAATTCAAATACTAGTACCACCAAAATATAAAACAGTTGTTATGCTGGGCAGTGGTGGCTCACACCTGTAATCCTAGCTACTCACGAGGCTGAGATCTGCCAGTCCAGGCAGGAAAGCCCATGAGATTCTTACCTCCAATTCACAACCAGAAAACCGGGAGTGGAGCTGTAGCTCAACATGGTAGAGTGCTAGCCTTGAGCAAAAGAGACCTGGCACAGGGCCCAGGTCCTGAAGCCCCATGGCTGAGAACAAACAAACAAACAACAACAAACAGTTGTTAACAGGAAGGGCAGCAGCTGGACAACTACCACTTAACTCTCTCCACAGCAGCAGAACTCTTGCTCTCCAGGGAGCTTTCTGGGATGGACATGTATGTTGTCCCTAGTACCCTGGGGCTTCTCTTACCCAAGGTGCCACATGCCAGGTCTCTGAGGAAAGATGGGTTTTGTAGGTTAGCTGGCATAAGCATCGGCATGATAAGAGTGCGTCATTTCTTGCATGACCAGCATTGCAGGGAACAGCTGCCCTCCCTAGGTGCAGGAAAGCAAGTAGGTTCTATTTTAGGTAACACTAGTTTGCTATTGGCCCAGTTTCCATAAGGTAACACTGGTCCATTGACTGAGAAGAACAGGGGTTTCAAGGGCGTGGTGTTCAGTGCCCTCCTGTCCTCAATAATCATGCAGTAGGTGAGTGGTAACTGTAAGTTTCTGAGATGACAAAGTCATAGATGTGATTATTTTTAGGACTCAGCCACAAATTCTCAACAATAACAATTAAAGAAGCAGAATATAGAGATATAGAATAGAACATTCTACAGTTTATTTTATTTTGCAAGTAGCACAGCTTGAATCAAGGCTTCATACTCTTCTTTAGCTTTCCCATGTAGCTAACAATCTACCACTGAGCCATGCCTCCAGCCCAGCTCTTTGATGGTTATTGGAAATAAAGTCTCACAGGCTTTTTTTTACCTGGGTTAGCTTCAAACTGGTATCCTCACATCTCAGCATCATAAACACTTGGATTCTACAATTTAATTTTAATATCTATCTATCTATATATATATATACTATTATTGTATATATACTAAATATATGTTTTGTATTTATACTTATTTTGTATTTATACTTATATTCATATGCATGTGTATATATAAATATACATATATATCTATATATTTATACTATATATTCACATGCCTATATAGGAGAAAGTATATATACATATACAGTATAATTAGCATAGAGCTAATATGCATATATGATATATTAATATATAAATGCATATGTATTTATATACCTATGCACATATATAAATATATTTATGTATATATATAAATACAGTTATATATACATATGTGTATAAATGTATTTATATTGATACAGATTTAGTGACTAATCTTTTTTTGGGGGAGGGGGTCTGGTTGTGGGATCTGAACTCTGGGCCTGGGCGCTGTCCCTCAGCTCTTCAGCTCAAGGCTAGAGCTCTACCACTTGAGCCACAGCCCCACTTCCGGCTTTTTTCTTTTTTCTTATGTGGTGCTGAGGAATCGAACCCATGGCCTCAAGCATGCAAGGCAAGCGCTCTACCACTGAGCGCCACCTTCCCGTGACTAATCTTTATAGAAGAACAATATTTGACAAAATTTGAAGAAGCACTTTGCCAATTAAAATTTAACTTTTCCAGACTTTGATTTGGTATCATAATTATGAGAATTTTCAAGTGAACACAGACCACCTTATGAGCTACGCTGTGGTTTTCTTGACAGGGGCTGAACAGAAGCAGGAGGTTGAGGGACTAGGCAGTACTGGGGGACAGTGGACTCTATTTTCATAAAAACCATCACAAGTCCATTGTTGGACTGCTGCTGCTTTGTATTACTATTCTGTCAATTCTGGTGTAGTGTTTATTATCAAATTCCTGCCACACAGCAGAAAAGCAACACTGGACAGTAACAATAAGATTACATTCTAGTACTTTCTTTTGAACAAATTGTATGATTTTTGGATAAATACATTTTTTAAAATCTCAAACGTTACCCAGAAATTAGACAAAAATTACCCTCAACTTCCCTTTCTTTGCTTTCTTTTTTTTTTTCTCTTTTTTCAGTCAGTTGTGGGGCTTGAACTCTGGGCCTGGGTGCTGTCCCTCAGCATTTTAGCTCAAGGGTGGTGCTCTACCTCTTAAGCCACAGCGCCACTTCCAGTTTTCTGGTGGTTTATTGGAGATAAAAGTCTCATGGACTTTCCTGCCCAGGCTGGCTTTGAACTGCAATCCTCAGATCTCAGCCTCCTGAGTAGCTAGGATTACAGGTGTGAGCCACCGGCACCCGGCTCAATTTCCCTTTCAATCCAAGAAGTCTATCACCCTCATGTCATATCACACACCCTTGTATGATGTTATTTTTTTATCCACAAGAAGTTATTATTTATTGAATTATCTTCATGTAGTTGTACAGATGGTTTCAATTCAATATGCCAGTTGAGGAGAACAATGCATCTTCATCAGTGTTCCTTTGGTCAATCTTCCCCATCTCTCCCAGTCCCACCCCTTCCCTCAATTGACCTAGTGCCATTTTCACATATATACATTTTATATATATATATATATATATATATATATATATATATATATATATATATATATACACAAACTGCATTCTCTCACCCCTTCCTTTTTTTCTACCCCATCCCCTTGACCTCAGCCTTCCCTTTTACACCTCAAGTTCCAACTTTCTGGTATTCATTTTGTTAGACAGTGAAGTAACACATTCATAGCAACAGTTTCACTAAAGTTGTTCACAGCAAAATTAGGAAACAAGGCATGTTTTGATGTCTCTTTCATGTTTAGTTGTTCAAAGGAAGTTTCACCATTGGAAACCTCCCCTGCATAGACCATAATTTGTAAATGATCTGTTTAGACTGTGCAAAACATTAGACTGTCCATCTCTCCCTGAAACAGATTGGTTTTGTGGCATCAGGCAAGACTATTGTATGTCTACATTTCAGAAGTGCTTGCTGATATAATGTTGGCAATTCCTCCCACTTTTTGCTAATATAACAACATTTTTAGAGAGCTCTTTGATGACCAGCAAAACACACTATTATAGGCAACTGATAATTAGCAGTAATCAAGATCTTCTCAGGGATTTTGCTAAAGTACCCATAGCAAGAATAATCAAAGTGGCTTTTAAATTGAAAGACGACGTGAAAGAGACATAAAAACATGCCTTGTTTCCTAATTTTGATGTGAACAACTTTAATGAAACCGTTGCTACAAATGTGCTACTTCACTGTCCACGGAAATCTATAAATTCATAAAATTAGACTTAGTTCATGAGAGAAAATGGCTAATTGAACTTCAGTGTTGAAAATTATTATATTCAACTGGGCCATACCTGTGTACTCATGAAGCTGAGATCTAGAGGATTTGAGTTTGAAGCCAGTCTAGATATAAAAGCCCATGAGCCTCCACTTCTAATTAATCAGCAAAAAACTAGGCTGGAGGTATACATCAAGTGGTAGGGTGCCAGTCAACAAGGAAGCTGAATAATAAGTCAGATATAAATACTAGTAAAAAATACCCCTCAACTTAGAAAACTTTGGTCTACCAAAGTTGTCCCAAATCTAATATTTATCCTCTTTTTAATTCTTCTATCTTCTACAATAAATATTTCTTATGCACAAATATTTGAGGCCTGTTCAGGGACCAGCCTGCACTTCACCTCAGCCATAATCAGGTAAATTACTAGCCACAGAAGGGCTTGAAGCACCTTCAGTAAGCATTACAGGTGATCCTGCTTATTGATGAATTATAAGTTTAAGGACCTCTAGAACTAGCCAGGTGCAGTGGTTCCTGCCTGTAATCCTAGGTACTCAGGAAACTGAGATCAGGAAGATAGTAGCTTGAGGCCAGTCAGAACAAAAAGTTCAGAAGACCCCCATCTCAATCGATAAAAAGCTGAACATGGTGTGCATGCACCTGCCAGCCCAGCTATGCAGAACACTTAAATAGAAGGATCTCAATCTAAGCCTGCCCAAGCAACACACACACACACACACACCTCTCTCTCTCTCTCTCTCTCTCTCACACACACACACACACACACACACACACACACACACACACACATATATATGGGTATAGAGATGCTATATAAAAAATAATGAAGGCTGGGGCATGGCTCAAGTGGTTGAATACCTGCCTAGCAAGAATAAAATCCTGAGTTTGAATTCCAGAACTACCAAAAAAGAACCATTAGAACTTATGTGCATTTAGTAAGCAAGAAGAATAGATTTCTTTCATTAGGTTTATTCATTCTACTCTTTTCAAAAACATTTAGCACTAATTGTGATATTTACATACATGTATATAATGTGCTTTGATCAGATCAACATTTATATTACTCTTTCTGAATCACTCGCTTTCCTGACCTCTCCTTTTTAAACACACATAATTTACATACACACATATACACACTTTAATTATGTTCATACACTATTACCTTCTCCTTTACAGTTACCAATAAGTTACAAGTAAAACTAAGATATAAGGAAATAACCCATGAAGCCAGGCACTGGTGGCTCATGCCAGCTTAGACAGGTAAGGCTGCGAGAATCTTATCTCCAATTAGCACCCAAAAAAGCTGGAAGTAGAGCTGTGGCTCAAGTGGTAGAGCACTAGCCTTCAGCCAAAAAAATTTAGAGACAGAGTTCAATCCCCAGGACCAGGAAAGAAAGAGAGGCAGAATGGCAGAAAGAAAGGCAGAAAGGCAGAAAGGCAGAAAGAAAGAAAGAAAGAAAGAAAGAAAGAAAGAAAGAAAGAAAGAAAGAAAGAAAGAAAGAAAGAAAGAGAAAGAAAGAAAGAAAGAAAGGAAGGAAGGAAGAAAGAAAGAAAGAAAGAAAGAAAGAGAAAGAAAGAAAGGCAGAAAGAAAGAAAGAAGAAAGAAAGAAAGAAAGAAAGAAAGAAAGAAAGAAAGAAAGAAAGAAAGAAAGAAAGAAAGGAAGGAAGGAAGGAGGGAAGGAGGGAAGGAAGGAAGAAGGGAAAGAAGAAGAAAGAAAGAAAAAGAAAGAAAGAAAGAAAGGAAGGAAGGAAGAGAAAGAAGGAAGGAAGAGAAAGAAAGAAAGAAAAGAGAGAAATAAAGGAAGGAAAGAGAAAGAGGAAGAAAAGGAAAGAGGAGGGAAGGAAAGAGGAGGGAAGGAAAGGCCAGAAGAAGGGAAAGAAAGAACCTGTATCTTAGTTGAACTGTTGACTTTAAACCTGAGCACTACCTTAACTTCATAGAATGTTGAGAAGCTTAGATGAGCTCATATATGTAAATATGCTTAGAACAATGCTTGGCACAGATTTAACAACTTGATGAGTAAAAACGAATATGATCACTATCATTAGTTTAAGGGCTTAAAATTGATTGTTGACAAGTGTAGATAAGATGAAAATTTAAAATAAAGTAAGGAGCCAGTTGGGTATAATTTAAATGGTCAGCCCATTTGACTGGTGGATGGAAAGCTATTGGTACTTGGACAAAAGAGATTTCAGGTCCTCTTCCGTAAGGAGCACAACCTTTTCACAAAAGTGCCTTCATTCTAATGATAGTCTAATGATATTCATTCTAAGGATAGTCTAATATTTGACATTTTCTTTCCAAAAGAAGATCAGGTACAGTGAAGGAGAGTTCAATTTAGGATAGCAGAAATTAGACTATTTTAAGACTATTTTTTCCTTTCTTTCTTTGACTCTAAAACCTTTGATGAATTTATTCTTTGTTCTTTTTCTTTTCATTCTGTGTGTGTGTGTGTGTGTGTGTGTGTGTGTGTGCGCGCGCGCGCGCGCACTGGTTTTGAGCTTGAACTCAGGGCCTGGGTGTTGTCCCTGAGTTTTTTTGCTCAAGGCTAGAGCTCTACTACTTGAGCCACAGTTCCACCTCTGGCTTTTTTGGGTAGTTAATTGGAGATAAGAGTCTCCAGGACTTTCTTGCTTGGGATAGCTTTGAATCACAATCCTTAGAGCTCAGCCTCCTGAGTAGCTAGGATTACAGGCGTGAGTCACTGGTGTCTGACCTTTAATGCATTCTTAGTGTCGTTTTAGAATATATTAAGCCCTCAGTTTTTTTTCTGGAGAAAGATAAATTCAGAATGGAAAAAATGCACTCATGTAGCTAATACGGTTTAAATTTTTTTTTTTGAGTAAGGAAAAGATGGATTACATATCTAGCCCTACTATAAATAATTGCTACACCTGGAATCCAGCAACTTAATTGGATGTCAAATGATTAAAAACCAAATCATCCATCTAAGATCAGTCAGTGTGACTAGAGTACGTCTAAATTTAGAATCTTTCATTTTGCTTTACAACACTTCCAATGAATCCTAATTTGCCATCCTATGCTTGGCAAGCTATATCCCAGACAGGGCAGCCATCTTTCTTCAGCAAGAAGTGGCTGGCCTCCCAAAAAACTGTTCTATCAAGGGCTATGATAAGATGTTTTTCTACTCAATGTAAGTATAAAGAAAACTACAAGAAGATAAATACAAAGGGAAAAAGCTTCTTGACGTTGGCCTAATCAATGATATTTGGGGACGAGACCTTAGAGGAAGTTCAAGGGACAAAAGTCAAAGAGATGAATGAGATTGCATCAAACCAAAGGTCTCTCTACAGCCAAGCAAACAGTCCATGAATGAAGAGACAACCTATGGAGAAGAGAAATACTTACAAACCATGTATCTAATAAGGAATAAATAATACAATAGCAAGAAAATAAGTAATGCTACTCAAAAGGACACAAATAACCCAAAATATTTCTCAAAGGAAGCCCTAAAAATAGGTAAGGAATGTGAAAAAAATTCTCAAAAATCATGCATCATCCTAGCAATCAGGAGGCTGGGATCTGAAGCCAGGTTGGGCAGGAAAGTCTCCAATTAACCAGCAAAAAAGCTAGAAGTGGAGGTGAGGTTCAAAGTGATGTGCACCATCCTTGAGTACAAAAGCTAAGAAGAGAGTGCACAGGCCCTGAGTTCAAGCACCAGGATTGGCACTATAAATAGATAGGTAGATAGATAGATAGATAGATAGATAGATAGATAGATAGATAGATAGATAGATAGATAGATAACCTGAATGTCCACCAATGGATAAATGGATAAAGATAACGGCAGTACATACAGACAACAGAATGTCATTCAGCCAAGAAGAAGGAAATCTAATGAGTCAAAAACAGAAACAGAGCAGAATGGAGACTGCAGGGGTGGAGGTGGAGGTAGCAACCCTATAAAGTTTGGGGAGGTATTGGATAGTATACTATAGACAAGTTTATAATAATGTATTATATGTTTAAAACATATAGAAAGAATAGATCTTAAACATTATCACCATCAACAAACAATAAGTATAATTGAACTATGATAAGTAGCTTGATTTCTTCATTTTACAATGTATTTTTATGTTAAAATATCATTTAATTAAACATAAATACATAAATTTTTTTGTGTGCCAGTACTGGGCCTTGACTTTAGGGCCAGGATGCTGTATCTTAGCTTTTCCACTCAGGGCTGGTGTTCTACCACCTGAGCCATACCTCCACATTGGCTTTTTGCCAAGTCTTCTAGACTTATCTGCCTAGGCTGATTAGAGCCATGATCCTCAGTTCTGTCTCCTGAGTAGCTAGGATTACTGGCATGAGCAACTGACATCCAACCAAATGTAGACAATTTTTGTTTGTCCATTTTATCTTAATAAACTTGGGAGGAAGATAAAACATATTAAAGTGTTTCCAAGTTTTAAAATAACACATTAAACTTGCTAAAAAGACAATAAAAGGGAATAATGGGGGAAGATTGATATGCTGACTTTTTTTTAGCATATTTAATATTGCCTCTATCCTGTGTTCTCATGTTTCTCTAGGGATACTTCTTTCAAATTAGGTGATTTTAATAGAGCAAGTGACATCTTACCAGGAAAGGAAGAGTTTAATGAATATTTATAAAATTTCCTGTGCAATCCTCTGTTCATTTTAAAAGATGTAATGGCCCTTTCTCAAAATTTCATTTTATTAAAAAATCAATTTCTTCCAATGAAACAGAATTAAGATTACTTTCTAATCTTTTCAAAAGGATTTGCCAAATTTGTGCAGTTTTATTTAATGAGCCTCAATGTTTATATTTAATAAGCTTTTCTTTTAATTTTTGCTATATTTTACTTGTTTGTATCAAATAACTGTGTGTGTGTGTGTGTGTGTGTGTGTGTGTGTGTGTGTGTGTATGCAGGTACTAGGACTTAAACTCAACCTGGGCACCATCCTTCAGCTTTTTCACTCAAGGCTGGCACTCTACCACTTGAGCTGCACCTCTGCATCTAGCTACCAGTGACTTGGAGACTACCAGTCACTTGGAGATAAGGATTTCAGGGGCTTTCTTGCCTAGGCTGGCTTTGAACTGCAATCCTCAGATCTTAGCCTCCTGAATAGCTAGGATTATAGGTATGAGCCACCAGTACTCAGCTAATCACATTTCTTTAAAAACAAATTTAATAAGTCTGTTGGAAATTCTAAAGACTGAATCTTGGTATTGGGGGCAAGATAGGGTATATAAGGAAAAGCCAGATTTACTGCATATATTTTATCTATTATAAAGAAGAGGAAGAGAATTTTTTTGTTGAAAATACTGTATAGTCAGGTGTCCGGCTCATGCCTGCAATCCTAGTTACTGAGGAAGCTGAGATGAGCATTGCAGTTTAAAATTAACCTGGTCAAGAAAGTCCATGATGGGGGCTGGGAAGGTGGCTCAGTGGTACAGTGCTTGCCTTGCATGCACGAGGTCCTGGGTTCGATTTCTCAGCACCACATAAGCAAAAAGAAAAAAAGCTGGAAGTGGCGCTGTGGCTCAAGTGGTAGAGCGCTAGCCTTGAGGGGACAGCGCCCAGGCCCAGAGTTCAGGCCCCACGACCGGACCCCCCCCCCAAAAAAAAAAGAAAGTCCATGAGGTTCTCACTTTCACTTAAACAGCACAAATGCCAAGAGTAGAGTTGTGACTCAAGTGGTAGAGTGGTAGTCTTGAGCATAAAAGCTCAGGGACAGCACCCAAATCCAGGGATGGGCACCAATATAAATATTAGTAAGCATAGGCTTAAATATGGTTCTTAACACCACTGCACTATTTAAAGAAATATCTCTTTACCAGCATTCCAGTGGACAGATTTTCAAAGTCATTGAGGGAATATGGTGGATATGGTGTGAAGACACATGGCAAGTTAGTAACCAGAGTTCTTTCCTTTCTATCATATAATTTCTGGTCCTCTTTTCTATGTTTGATGGAAGTCCTCAAGAGCCCAACTGTAAGACTTTGCTCTAGCTGATCACTGGTGGTTAATGCCTGTAATCCTAGTTACACATGAGGCTGAGATCTGAGGATCACAGTTTAAAGTCAATCCTGGGCCTAAAAAATTTTTGTGATGTGTAGGACAAGTAGAAAAGCTCAAAAGCTATGTACATATGACCATATAAGAAAATGTTAAGCTAAATGAACCCCAAGATAGGGACACAAATATTTTTTTCTTGCTTGCTATTGTTTCTAACATATTTATAATGTACCATGTGATTTTTTGTTTCTTTGTATGTTCCTCCCCTATGGTATAACCCTTGTTTTCACTGTTTTTGATGTCGGTACCCTGAATCTTGTATATACATTTGTCTAATTTGGGGAAGGGAAGGGAAAAAACAAAATGCTTAAATAGGGATACAGGTTGACCCATTGTAACAATGAGATGTACAAGAGACTATGTTGAAAACGAACTTTACAACTTTGGCAGGGGAGAGAGGGAAACGGGGTCAGGGGTAGTTGCGGAGGTGGGAGGGAAGGGATGGTAGGGGAAAACAAAGGAGGAGGCAACAATGCTTGATAGGAAATGGACTCATTACCTTGCTCATGTAACTGTAACTCCTCTGTACAGTATTTTTACAATAAAAAACTTACAAAAAACTCTGTGAGACTCTTATCTTCAACTAACTACCAATAAAAACCAGAGGTAGAACTGTGGTTCAAGTAGTAGAAGGCCAGCCTTGAGTGAAAAAGCTAAGGGACAGTGCCCAAGCTCTAAGTTTAAGCTCCATTGCGAGCATGAAAACAAACAAACAAATAGATAAATATAAAATTATCCTTTAGTCAGGCTCGAACTAGAGGTAATCTCCTCTGTTTTCATGATTCTAAGATTACATATTATTCCCGAATGATTCTCTAGTGTGCATTGCTGGTACAAACTATTTCCTAACTTCAGACTCAGCTACTAAGTCTTTTCTATGTTATCCTTACTTGGTTGTTATATTTAACAACCCTCTAGTCAATATGTACAAAAGCCTTCTCCTCTAAATTCCTGTTCCAGTGTTCCCCACTTTAGAAATGGGCCCATCAATTATACAGGACAAAACACTAAGAGTCGGTCATCTTACATGTCTCCACCTACCCTGGATGGGTCTCTCTACCTCATTTCTTCTGACCCTGGCCAATGTCACTAGTATCATCTCCAAATGACCCATTTCCTGACTTTACTTTCTTGTAGTCCTCACACCACAAGGATTTTTAGAATTTAAACCTGGTCATTTTAACCTGCTCTCAACTCCCCTTTAGGAAAACAATGAGAAGGAGAGGGAGAAGAAAAGGAAGCGGGGGAAGGGGGGAGGCGAGGGGGGAGGTGAGGGGGGGGGCAGACAGACAGACAGATGAGAGAGAGAAACCAATCCAGTGTTATCTGCATAGCCTTCAAAGTCCTATATCATCAGAGCCTCTTTTCCTAACTCACTTTTGGCCACTTTCTTCTCACTCATAGCTCTAGCCACCTTAGCTTCTTGAGAAATCTCCTGCCATGTTTCCAGACTCAGGTGGGGCAGCCTTTGAATTCAGTTTTCATTGTCTGGAATGCTCCCCCTCCCCTACTCCCACTCCCTGATATTTAACTATAAGGCATGATTTCTCATTCTTTTCCTATCTAGTTTCAGTTACCTTCTCAAAGACATTTCCTGCAAAGTCACAATGTACAACAGCTTCTCCAGTCCTCTCTTGAATCTATCCCCATTTTCTGTTTTTCTTTATTATTCATTATACAGACTATTATTGTATTATGATAGTTTATTTATTTAACCAAAGGCAGTGTCCCCCATCCTAGCATTATATCCACGAGTGCATATATGTTTTACTAATTTGGAAGTACATGATACATACAACAGTATCTCCCACTTAGTAGGCACTCAATAAATATGTGCAGAAGGAATTGGTGAAGTTTCCCAGAAGCCAGACTTAATACAACAACATAGGCACATAGACTGGACCACATCTATGGTATATATGTGCACATCTGAGGGAAACTAGGAGGACGACACAGAATCAGAGGGAAACAGGGGAAAACATACAACAGAGGGGCCCATCAGCTGCACTGGACATTGATTAAAATGAACTAAGCAACTCAATGGCAGCGATGGGAGGGACGGAATGAGGGGGGAAGAGGGAACAGCTGACACTAAGCAAAAGGAAAGAAATATACATGTCACCTAATGTGGAAGAAATAACTGTATTGTCAAAGCTCATAGAACTCATAAACTTTATAAACCATGATAAAGGCAGTTTGCCCCATGAAGGTTAGAATATGTTTGTGACTTTAACTAGGTATCACTATCCTAAAATACTGTGAAATTTATGTAATCACTTCATCACAAAAAAAGAAGAGAACAGGTACCAGACTTAGTGACTAAAGAAGTTACTTGCCTTTTTGTGTGTATGTGGCCAGTCTTGGGGCTTGAACTCAGGGCCTGGGTGCTATCTCTGAGTTTTTGTGCTCAAGGACTCCACCACTTTGAGCCACAGGCTCCACTTCCAGCTTTTATGTAGTTAATTAGAGGTAAGAGTCTCACATACTTTGCTGCCTGGGCTGGCTTCCAACTGCACTCTTCAGATCTCAGCCTTCTAGGATTATAGGTGTAACTGGCACCCTACTTAAAGTAGTTATTTTGTCTGTTATTTATCTGTGGTTTCTGGTTTCTCAGTCATTGGCAGGATATTTTTATGGTGAGATTACTGTTTCAAAACAACTCATGCCTTTGTTTAGGTCCTAATTCCCCAAGTAGTGATTCTTTAGCAGTTTTCCAGCAATCTGCTTCTAATGAGGATAGCCAATGTTGTGAAATTTGATTGGGAAGTTAATATTTTCTGGTTCCCTCAGCCAATATCTTAATGCCATTTTTAATGCCATTTTTGAATCTGTTACATGAATGCAATAAAGGACCCATCTGAAAAAGAGTCTTGAAGTCCTAAAAAGGTTTCAATAGAAAAAAAATGTGTAAATAATAACAAAGCTTGTTATGTGTGTCATGTTTCTCTTATTAGAGTAGAACAGTAATTATAAGAAGATTAAAAATCAGGCTCTGCTGGTTCATGCCTGCAATCCTAGCTACTCAGGAGGCTGAGATTTGAGAGTTATGGTTCAAAGCCAGCTCAGGCAGCTCAGGTCCACAAGACCCTTATCTCCAACTAACTAGCAAAAAGTTGGAAATAGAGGTGTGGCTCCAAGTGATAGAACACCAATCTTGAGTGAAAAAGCTAAGGGACAGTGCCCAGGCAGGCCCTAAGTTCAAGCCCCAGTATCATAACAATAAATAAATTAAAAGATGCAAATCTACAAGCAAAACATTTGTTGACCTTGATCAAGATGCAGTGTACTCATAACCTGACATGTAGAATTGAAACCCTTTGTACAACTACTTATAAATCATTTAAAAATGTTGTTTTATGTCTGTTTACAGAACATGTCTTCATGTTCTGGTATTAGTGGAGTTCAGAGGACTGAGTCTGGGACCAAGATACCTTGGTATGGTGCGAAGGATTTAGTGGTGGATCTAAATAAAGATTTTGCTAAAAGGTTTCATGGCAGCGGGGCACCAGTGGCTCACACCTGTAATCCTACTCAGGAGGCTGAGATCTGAGGATCTTGCTTTGAAGTCATCCTGGGCAGGAAAGTCTGTGAAACTCTAATCTTCAACGAACTACTCAGAAAAGGCTGGAATTGGTACTGTGGCTCAAGTGGTGGAGCCTTGGGCAGAAGAAGCTCAGGAACAGGGCCCAAGCCCTGAGTTCAAACCCCAACCCCCCAACCTCCCCCAAAGGTTTCCTGGCATATAAAAGAGAAATCATGTACTAGCTGAGTCAGAGTTGGCTGTGCAGAGGTTTCAGAATGTGAATTTCCAGGAAAGATCCCACCCAAGGGATCGAAGGCTTAAATTACAAATAAAATTGGGCAGCCTTCAGCTGTTTCTGGAAGAATCTTAGTGTGAACTTTGTAGGTCCTGCTGGGAAATGTTCCTGTTTCAGCTGCCAAGGTAAACATCCACTTAAAAGTCTTAGTCACCTGAACTATAACCCATAGTCAGATTTAAGCAGCAGCCAATCAAAACAGAGCTTGCTTGCATCTTTATTTGCATAGTGGTCTGGACTTGCTCTATAAAGAACGAGTGCCTTCCTGTTTCTTCCAGTTGGCTTAAGTTTGATGTAGAAGACATCAAGCCAGTGTGTGTGTGTGTGTGTGTGTGTGTGTGTGTGTGTGTGTGTGCTTACCAAAGTGCTGATTGAAATAAAGCCTTTTTCTTTGCCTTAATTTTTTTCCTTGTGAAATTTTATTAACAAAGGAAATTTGGAAAATCTATGCAAAAGTATTGAGAGAGGAAGTCAGGGGCAGAACCTGGACAGGTTTCTTGGGTCTGTGAACCTGCAGTTTGACTTTTCTATGAATAGTAAGGCAAAAAGTACCTAAAGATACAATTGTTTTTCCTTATAGAGCCTAGAGATTAATATCAATTTAAATATGCACACATTAAGAAATCATGACATAAATCTGATTGCCTTTCCAGTAGCTTGAGTGCATACTCTGTCTTTATATCACCCGTGTGTGTGTGTGTGTGTGTGTGTGTGTGTGTGTGTGTGTGTGTGTGTGTGTGTGTGTGTGCGCGCGCGCGCCATTACTTGGACTTAAACTCAGGACATGGGCTCTGCCCTTAGCTTTTTGGCTCAAGACATGTGAGCCACAACTGGACTTCTGTGGGTTTCTTTTTTTGGGGTGGTTAATTGGAGATGAGTCTCCCTGGCTTTCCTACCTGAGTTGGCTTCAAATCATGATCCTCAGAGCTGAGCTTCCTGAGTTGCTAGGATTACAGGCATGGACCACAGGTCCTGATACAATTTTATTATTAATCTATCTGCAAACTTATTTCCCCTTTGCACGTGGCTTAACATAAAAGTTTAGAATGTAGACATTTGGGGGGAGCTTTATTAGATCTATCATAATACATAAAAACCATGTACTCAATCCTTGTGACCAGGTGTATTTTGGAATTCAGAATTTTTGTTACCTAACAATAATATTCTCAATAACTTCTGCAATGAGATCCCATATGCAAGGGCATTCATCTTTCCCAAGAAAATGCATGAATATTCACCTCAAGTGGTCTATACAGAGGCTATAAATAAATATGGCAGTTAAGGTCAGGTTTTGTCACCAGATGAGTTTGGTTCAGGTCAAAATTTTGTTGCCAAATGAGCTATGAAAAAACCTTGGGGTTTTGAACTTTGGGGATTATGAAAGGGCAAATCATATGTATGTGTATAAAATATGTTCAGAAATATGGAAAAATATGAACATTTATGCTGGCTTTCTAAAAGTCCCATAGTCTTGACCTCTAGCTTTTCTTTTCTTTTTTTTGGATCCGGTCGTGGGCCTAAACTCTGGGCCTGGGCGCTGTCCCTCAGCTCTTCAGCTCAAGGCTAGCGCTCTACCACTTGAGCCACAGCGCCACTTCCGGCTTTTTTTTCTGCTTATGTGGTACTGAGGAATCGAACCTAGGGCCTCATGCATCAAGGCAAGTGCTCTACCACTGAGCCACCTTCCCAGCCCACCTCTAGCTTTTCTTAAATTTCAAATATATGCTCCTCCAAACTCAAATGCTGATCTAGCAAAGCCACAGATATGTTTTGCTTGGTTTTGAACTTCTATAAAATGGAATCATAAGCTAGGTACCAGTATCTCTTTTTTTCCTTTTTTTTCCAGGGCTGAGGACCGAACTCAGGGCCTTGTGCATGCCGGGCGGGCGCCCTTCCGCTGGGCTAAACCCCCAGCCCCAGGTACCAGTATCTCACTCCTGTAATCCTAGCTACTCAGGAGGCTGAGATTTGAGGATCACAGTTTGAAGCTATCCCAGGCCAAAAAGCCCATGGGGCTCTTATCTTCAATTAACCACCAAAAAGCTGGAAGTGGAGGTGGGACTCAAATAACAGAGTGCCAGCCTTTTGTGTCCTGGCTAACTTTGAACGTTGAGCCTTAGATTTCAACTTCTTGAGTAGCTAGGGATTATAGACATGAGCCACTAGTGGCTGGCTATTTTCCTTTTTTTTTTTGGTTTATCATGGGGCATCAACTCAGAGCCTGGGCTTTTGTACTCAAGGCAAGTGCTCTAGCACTTTGAGCTACGGCTCCATTTCCAGTTTTTTGGTAATTAATTGGAGATAAGTGTCTCATGGACTTTCTTGCCTGGGGTTGGATTTAAACCTCCACTGCAGCCTTCTGAGAGACACCAGTGTCTGGCTAATTTTTCTTACTCAGTCATTCTTTCTTTCCATATATATGTTTTATTGTAAAAGTACTGTACAGAGGGGTTACACTTACATGATTAGGGTAATGAGTACATTTCCTAGTGAGCATTGTTACTTTCTCCTTTCTTTTTCCCCTACCATCCCTTCCCTCCCCACCTCCCCAACTCCTCCCTCCCCTCCCCCCGAAATTGTAAAGTTTGTTTTCAACGCACTGTCTTGTACATCTCATTGTTACAATGGGTCAATCTGTGTCCTTAATTAAGCATTTTGTTATATCCCTTCCTTTTACAAATTATAAAAATGTATATACAAGATGCAGGACACCAGAATCAGATACAGTGAAAACAGAGGTTATACCATGGTGGAAGAACATACAAAAGAAACTAAAGAATCACATAGTGCATTATAAGTACATTACAAACAATCCAAGAAAGAAAAAACCACTTGTGTCCCTGTCTTGGGGTTCATTTCACTTAACATCATCTTATATGGTCATATGTACATAGCTTTTGACTTTTTTTGCTTGTCCTAGACATGTACTAGTTATTGCACATATGGGAAACCATGGGACCTATGTTTCTGTGGGCCTGGCTTACTTCACTTATATAATTTTTTCCAAGTCTTTCCATTTCCTAACAAATAGGGCAGTGTCATTCTTTCTGATGGAAACATAGAATTCCATTGCATATATGTATATGTACATATAATATATATGTACATATACATATATGCACATATAATATACATATCATATATACATATATGTACTATATATGTATATATACATATATATATATATATCACATTTTCTTGATCCATTCATCTACTGAGGGGCATCTTGGTTGGTTCCATATCTTAGCTATAGCAAATAATGCTGCAATAAACATGGTTGTGCTGGTAGCTTTGGTATGACCTTGTTTATGATCGGTTGGGTAAATGCACAAAAGTGGGGATTGCTAGGTCATAGGGGAGCTCTATGTGGAATCTTTTGAGGAACCTCCATACTGCTTTCCAAAGCAGTTCAATGAGGTTACAGTCCCACCAATAATGCAGTAGGGTTCTCTTTTGAACGCATTCCCTCCAGCATCTCTTGTTACTAGATTTCTTGATAGCCATTCTAACTGGGGTGAGGTGGAATCTCAATGTTGTCTTGATTTGCATTCCTTTTATGGCTAGAGAAGATGAGCATTTCTTCATGTGTCTATTGGCCATTCTTATTTCCTCTTCAGAGAAGTTTCTCTTTAAGTCTTTAGCCCACTTATTAATCAGGCCATTGTTTCTTTCAGAATTTGTTGTTGGGGGATTTAATTTTTTGAGTTCTAAGTATATTTTAGATATAAGACCTTTGTCTGTTTTATGGTTAGTGAAGATCTTCTCCTAGTCTGTGGGCTTTCTATTGATCTTGCTAGCTATGTCCTTTGCCATGCAGAAGCTCTGCAGTTTCACTCAATCCCATTTGTCCAACCTTTCTTTGATTTGTTCTGTTTCTGGGTCTCTATTAAGAAAATTTTGGCCTGTGCTAAGGAGCCCTACAGTTTCTCCTATTCCTTCCTGTAATGTTTTCAGGGTGTATGCTTTGACTTCGAGGTCTTTGATCCATTTGGAGTTGAATCTAGTGCAGGGTGATAAATATGGATCTAGCTTTAGTTTTCTATAGGTGTTTAATCAATTTTGCCAGCACCATTTACTGAAGAGACTTTCTTCCATTCTATTATTTTAGCTCCCTTGTCAAAGATTGGGTGGCTATAGGTCTGTGGATTCATTTCTTGGTCTTCAGTCCTATTCCATTGGTCCTCAGGTCTGTTCTTGTGCCAGTACCAAGCTGTTTTGATTACTATGTCTTTGAAGTAAAGTTTGAAATTTGGAATTGATATTCCTCCAGGGCTATTCTTTTTGCTAAGAATTGTTTTTGCTATTTGGGGTCTCTTATTGTTCCATATGAATTTTTGGATTGCTTCTTGTATTTCATTGATGAATGATGTTGGGATATTAACAGGTATCACATTGAATTTGTAGCTAGCCTTTGGAAATATTGCCATTTTCAGGATGTTAATCCTTCCAAGCCAGGAGCATGGGAGGTTTTAGTTCTTAGTTCTGCTTTAATTTTCCTTTTTTGGGTTTTTAAAGTTTTCATCATAGAGGTCCTTCACCTCTTTAGTTAACTCCTAGGTATTTTATTTTTTGTGGGGCTATTACAAAAGGGGTTGCTTTCCTAATTTCAGCAATGCTCTTCTGGCACTCACTCATTCTTTAGCTTTTCTTTAGAGCCATCTAGTAACCAACCAACATATGGAGGACAAATTTATAAAAGTTGATCCAGCAAAGATTCATGGCAATTATAAAATAAGCATGTCTAGTATGTAGGCATGTCATAAATTAGTTTAATATGGTTGCTGCCTCAGATTGAATTTTACATCTGTCATGAATTGGTTGAAACCTTCTACTACCCTGTGCCCTTGGTCCTAATTCAGCCTTTATCTCAGCTGGGCCCTCAGCTTGTTGTTCTAGCTGCTTAGGAGGCTGAGCTCTGAGGAAGGCAGGCCAAAACCAGACAAGGCAGAAAAGTTTATAAGACTTTGATCTCCAACTAACCAGAGAAAGGCCAGAAGTACAAATGGGACTCAGGTGGTAGAGTGCCAGCTTTGAGTGGAAAGAGCTAAGCAAGAACAAGAGGCCCTTGCGTTCATGTTCTAGTACCAACACACACACACACACACACACACACACACACACACACACACACACACACACACACACACACACACACACCCTTTCATCTCCCTTGTGGAGGTTTGAGCTACAGTACACCTGTGTCTCATCTCACTGATTCAATACCTAACACAGCCTGGACCTGCTGCCCACAATGCCTTAATGATTGACAGCAGAACCATCCTATAACTAAGTTCTGTCCTTTTTTTCCCCCCACCGTTATTCTTAAATGAGCCAATTCTTGAAGGCATCATCTCAAAAGTCCTTTGCCACTTTCCACCTACTGCTTGAGCTCTCCACCACTCCAGCCTTCCTGTGGGACCCTCTGATCTCCATAGAATCTGTAGATAATACATTTCATTTCTACCTTTCAGTTTTATCGCTTTACTGTGTCGTACCTGGTGGACATATCACCTTTTCTAGGATGTGACCAACGTGGCCTATGCCAATCATGGACTGAGTGGCCTCAGGACTCAATTAAAATGAAGTCCTAACACAGAGATAGGAGATCGGAACGTGGAGAGGCTTTTCTTGTCAGGAGAGGGACGAAAAAGGAAGAAATTCTGGGAGAGAAGCCTGTGGGATGGGAAGGAGAGAAATAAGGTAAATTTGAAGAGTGTGGAGACAAAAACATTTGGTTGAGAAGTACAGACATACATTGTATTCCAATGGGCTCAACTGAAAAGGATTTCAGTAAATAAGATCTCTATTGGGCAGGGTAGGGACTGAAAAAGCAGCTTAGGCTTGGAAAGTGACATATTATATATATATATATATATATATATATATATATATATATATATATTTTTTTTTTTTTTTTTTTTTTTTTCTGAATCTGAGATTTCTTGCTTCTGTTGCTTGCTGGTCTTCTGGCTTCTTCTTCTTCTTCTTTTTTTTTTTTTTTTAATACTCTCAGCTTCTGCTTTCTCAGTTCTCATGTGGTTTTTGGCTTGCTGAGGCCAAACTTTCTGGAATCAAGCATTCACTATTCTGGGGACCTTTCTGTTCCCCTGACCCATTGCTGCTGTCTGTCTCTCAAAATCTGTGAAACTCTCAAGTAGTCTAGCTCTGACTTCCTAGCAGAGAGTCTAGCCATGATTAAACCAGCTCCCCATGGGGATCCAGTCAGTGATACTAGGGATGGAGCAGAGTTCCTTCCTAAGTAGGACAGGACTTTGGGTTTCCAGGAATAAGGTCATTTTCTTGAAAAGGACTGGCACTATAACAGGCAATGGTAGCTCAGCTAAGCAGAAATCCCAGCATGGACAAAAAAGCAAACAAATGTCAGAGGTGATGGAGAAGGATATGTTTCAGAAAAGGCCAATACTTTCCCATAGTTATTTGGGGTAGACAAAGCCTACATTTGTAAGCAAATTGGGAAATAGGCCAGTAAAAGAAAGCATTAGTATAATTCTTCATACATTGTGACTTTGTGGAGCCCAGCGCTGGTGGATTATGTCTGTAACCCTCGCTATTCAGGAGGTTGAGATATGATGATCTTGGTTCAAAGCCAGCCCAGGCAGAAAAGGCTATGAGACTTTTATCTCCAATTAACCACCAAAAAGCCAGAAGTGGAACTGTTGATCAAGTGACACAGTGCTAGTGTAGAATGGAAAAACTTAGAGATAACACTCAGGCCCGAGTTCAAACCCCAAAACAGGTGTGCACTTGCACACGCACACACACACACACACACACAGAAAAAGAGAAAGAGTAAACGTGGATTTCATAAAGCTTGTAGAGCTTTGAAAGTTCACTGGCTAGAGTGCTAGCCAATAAGCAAAAGTGTCGGGTACCAAGTTCGAGTCCTGGTCTCAGACCAAATTAAAAAAAAGGTTTGAGTTTTTTTTAAACATTCAACTCTTGTGTTTAAATTAGACATGGGATTATAAATTTACCATTGTTCGTTAGCTTTTGAGTAGACCAAGTAAGTTTGGGGTAAAAATAGGATCTCTGGAGAAATATATGTCAAATATTTCCTAGAATGTTGCAAAAGCCCTGAAGGTGAAAATGACAGGAGAAGCCCCCTGTGATAGCCTTGCTGTAGCAATGGACAAAGGTGTCAGTAATTCTGCATATATTAGTTGCTGGGTCAATGGGAAGTGAATTAACCTGCCACATGATTGCTCTAGAGAATTCTTTAGCTTGTCCAAGCAGTAAATAAAACAGCCTGTAAAGTCTTTCAAATGTGCATTTGCCACTGTCCTTTTGTAAAACTCAGTGTCATGCAGGAAGAATCTAGTTGCTCACACTTGGCCTGAATTCTTTGCGATATTTGCATCTGAAGGCTGAAAATATATAGACTTAAAGACATGAGAAATAATAAGCACTGAATTATTTCTCCAGAGGGATGGAATTCTTCTGTCATATCTGGATTGTCTATAAACTGAAGTTGATTATTAGCTTTAGGTCCTCAGTGTCTTTACAGCAGAGTTTAAGTTCCTATGTTTATTTAGTACTTGAAATCTAGCTTTGGTAGCAAAACATTTGAGCCTTGATTGTCTCTGTGTGTGTGTGTGTGTGTGTGTGTGTGTGTGTGTGTGTGTGTGTGTGTGTGTGTGTGTGCGTGTGTGTGTACATATGTGTATGCCAGCCCTGAGCTTGAACTCAGGGTCTGGGCACTGTCCCTGATCTTCTTTTGCTCAAGGCTAGCACTCTTACCACTAGAGCTATGCCTCCACATCTGGCTTTTGGGGGTAGTTTTTGTTTCTTGGTTTTTTTGTTTTTTGTTTTGTTTTGTTTTGTTTTTTTTGTGAAAGGAGTCTCACAGCCTTTCCTGCCCAGGCTGGCTTCAAACCACAATCCTCAGATCTCAGCCTCCTGAGTAGCTAGGATTATAGGCATGAGCCACCGGCACCTGCCCTCCAGCTGAAATTTTATTAACTGGAATACCTGTCCTAAGGTAAATGGATATGTTATGTTTAGAGAAGATTAAACACATTGATGTAGCTTTGGGTTTGCATATTTAATTGCAAGGAACAATGAATGAGTCTGTTACACTTTGCATTCAGAAGTACTTCACTGAGCTGGGCACTGATGGATCATGGCTGTAATCCTAGCTACTAAGGAGGCTGAGATCTGAGGAACACAGTTCGAAGCCAGCATGGGCAGGAAAGTTTGTGAGATTCTTTGTCTCCAGTTAACCACCAAAAAACCAGTGGAACTGTGGTTCAACTGGTAGAGCACTAGCCCTGAGTGAAAAAGCTAAGGTACAGTCTAAGGCCTTGAGTTTAAGCCCCAGTACTGGCAATAACAAAATTAAAAGTGCTTCATTGAGTAAAAATAGGAAGGATTTTTGTCTATAAACCAAATGGTGTATTTGCATAAATTTCTTGTCCTGGATACATGTAGAAATGCTTAATGCAGCATTTTATGTTTCTTCTGTTGCCCTTTTTTAAATCTATCTTTGGGAGACAGGGAAAGAGAATAAGAAAATTATAATTAGGATAAAATTTAAAAGCCATTCTTGACCCCTGAGACCTTACACAGCTGGTACCTTCCTGCTGTCTGGTTTTATCTGAGGACCCTTTCTGCTACTAAAAAAATTCAGAAGTGCACTCAAGGCTGTGTTCTGTTTGTGGCAGAAACAAGCTGCTCCTACGTTGTGTTTGCTGCTCATTGCTGTTTCGTTCATCTTAATATGGCTGGCATTTCTCAGTTTTCATTCTCATATTTCAAGTGGATGCCTCTACATTGCACAACTACCATGAGTTCAGGAGCATGCTAGTAATAAGACATGTCTTCACATAGTAGGTGATCAATTAAAATCGTTAACTAAAGATTAATGATATTTATAATGACATACAAAGAAGGAGCTTTCAAGAGGTACACGGTTTCCTGTTCAACCATGAGAATAAATTAAGCACAGTTTTTATAGCTTTATTTTCCTTACAATATTCTCATTTTCTGTTTCATCTCATAGCTGTTAAACTCAAAAAGACCTCTTTTTTCATAAAATCTGTAGCTAGGACAAAATTTATAACTTTTTAGATCTTCCTCAGGTACAAGTTTTACAGTTTGATGGTTAGTTATAAAAATTTACTGTTTCCTTTTTTGTGAGTGCCTTAGTCTCCATCTTCTGTTGACATAACGAAGTACCTGACACTGGATAATTTACAGGAGTAAAAACTTGGTTGAGCTCATGAATATTCAAGATCAGGTAGATGAGTATGTCTGATTAGTGCTTCATGTTACATCTTCACATGACGGCAAAGAGGAAGGAAGGGCAAACAGGTGTCTGCACACAACGGAGAGGTGACTCAACACATTCCTTCCAGAAAGGCCTTCATCTGTTCATGACCACCATAGCCCCACAATCCCTCTTCCCTAGCCCCCACTTTTCAGCACTACCACACCGGGACACATGAGGGAGGGGACACATTCAAACCACAGAAATCAGATCACCATGTAGCTCATTTGCAAACTCTGCTATAAAGTGTGGCTCCTTTCTCTTCTTTCCCATCTTTTATATTTGATATGTGGTACTAAATTGCAGAACTCAGCCCTAGGAGATGGGTGCCAGTGGCTCACACCTGTAATCCTAGCTACTCAGGAGGCTGAGATGTGAGAATCCTGGTGCAAAGCCAGGGAAGGAAAGTCCGTGAGACCACAGACAGGTGGAAGTAGAGCTGTGGCTCAAATGGTATAATGGTAGCCTTGAATCCAAAGAAACTTAGGGACAGCGCGCAGGCCCAGAGTTCAAATCCCAGGATCAACTAAAAAAACGTGTTTTTTTTAACCCTAGGGATGTTTTTTGGTGTTTTAGTTTTAGAGATTGTGGTTGAAAATAGAGGGATTAGGCCACTCAAGTTGCAACTTTGCATCCCTAGGCAAGTCTCCTGTCTTTTACGCACTGTGTTCTGTCATATTAGATATTCCTTAAGTTACAATCTGATTCTGTCCCTCTAGCTCCCTTTCCCACATCTTCTAGCCCATCTCCAAGCCACAAGATAGTGTCTATGGTATTTCATTGGAAGCTCTTGTGAATACATTCATTTATTGCAAGGAGATGAACATATAAATTTTTCTTTAGCCATCAACTTAGTGAAGATTCATGTCCTAGTAATTTTGACTTCATAGGACATCAGCTGCCAACAGGTCACATATGTTCAAGTAACTAAAGTATGCCAAAAGGATTCCTTCAGTTTTGGCATGTCACATGGTTCATTTCTTCTCACTATTTTAGTGAAGAAGGATCAACAAGATATAGATAATACCCAGGTGCCACTGGCTCACACCCATAATACTAGCCACTCGAGGTTGAGATCTGAGGATCATGGTTCAAAGCCAGTCTGGACAGACAATTGTAAGCAATTCTTACATCCCATTAACCAGCAAAACGGCTGGAAGCAGAGCTATAGTTTAAGTGGTAGAGCACCAGCCTTGAGCAGAGAAAGCTCAGGCCCTGTGTTCAAGCCCCAATACTATCCATATAATTATATAGATATATTTGTGTAAATATGTAATTATATAATATATAATGTTATATATTTATATTTATAGTTTAGTTTATATTATATATTCATATATGTATGTGTATATATACATATATGTGTATATATATATTTATATGAGAGCGTGATAAACCATTATTGGGCATGCCTACAACAGGTGCAGTTGTGTGATTCTCAGGTTCACACTATAAGTTTCAGACCAGATAGGCAGGCTGTCATTTTTGCTCTATGTAAATTAATTAAATATGAATATTATGATGGTAATGTCAGGCAGTGAAACTTTGAAGCTGACACCAAAAATAGAACTCATTTTTATTGAAATATGCAAGAACTTCTGACTCGTGACTATGTGGGAAGGTGTGATCGGGGGCAATAAAGCAGAGCACATGATGCTGAGGGACTGTGAGACCTTGGTATGATTTCTCTGAAAGCTCCACTCGCACTGTGAGCCATCTTCACATTGCTACCACAGGCTTACAGCAATGCCAGTGGGCTGATTTCATGTCATATCAAGAGTTTTATTCCTTCAAGTGTGTCCATAGCCATTGTAATATTGAAATGGGGAAATATTTCCCACAGACATACTGGGAACCTAGCATAACTTTTCTATAAAAAGAGAAAGGACACCTGGTGCCTGTGGCTCATGCCTGTAATCCTTGCTATTCTGGAAACTTGACATTTTAGAATCATAGTTCAAAGATATCCTGAGTATGAAATTCTGTGAGACTTTTACCTCCAATTAACCACCAAAAAGCTGAAAGTGGAGTTGTGGCTCAAGTGGTAGAGCCCTAGCCTTTAGCAAAAAGAAAGCTCAGGGACAGTGTCCAGGGCCTGAGTTCAAGCCCCAAGACTGACACAAAAGAAATAAAAAACCCACAAAACAAAAATAACCACATTTAAATGCGATCGTTTAAAACACGGAAGCATTTACTACTTCTTCCTGTTGTGTGGTTGTAGGCTGATGGCTCTGGAGCAGGGGCTGACTGGTTCAATAAGATCACAGTTACCCATTTGCAGCTACTCTTGGGATGGCTGGGACAGGGACACCTCTCCTGTGGTTGCTCAGTTTTATGGATGCCAGTGTCGATTTGTTCACATAGTGGTGATAAAAGGATTTCCAGGATGAACTAAGTTCCAACATGGTAGGTAAACCATAGGACTTATGTTTCTTTGGGCCTGGCTTACTTCACTTAATATAATTTTTTCCAAGTATTTCCACTTCCTAACAAATCTTTCTCTTTTTTTGGTAGTTTATTGGAGATAAGAGTCGTCCAAATTTTACTGCCCAAATTTTACTGGCTTTGAACTGTGATCCTCAGATCCCGGCCTCCTGAGTAGCTGGGATTACAGGTGTGTGCCACCAGTGCCTGGCAGCATGGCCCTCTTGAATCTGAATACCTTCGTCACTTCCTAATTATATTCACAATGAAACCCAGTACTCTTTGTGTCCTGTGCGATCAGGCCCAGGCTTCTGGCTTAACATAGTCCCCTGTCATTTTTCCCATGGTCTTTCCACTATTGTTTTAGGACTTTTTCTCTAGTTGATTCAAGCACTGTAATGTTTTGCTTACTTATCTTCAAGTATGTGGCTTTTCTTGGTTATTCTGGCCACAGATAGCCCTTCTTATGGGAAGCAAATATCAATAACACACGTTTCTCATTGCTTCCTATATAATTATAGAGCTTGGAAGGTGGCTCAGTGGTAGAATGCTTGCCTTACATGCATGAGGCACTGGGTTCGATTCCTCAGCACCACATAAGCAGAAAAAGCTGGAAGTGGCACTGTGGTTCAAGTGGTAGAGCGCTAGCCTTGAGCTTAAGAGCTGAGGGACAGTGCTCAGGCCCAGAGTTCAAGCCCCATGACCGACAAAAAAACCCCACAAATAATTATAATTTGAATATGATAATTTTATAATTGTCATAGTTAAAGCTCAGTGTAACTTTTGTCTGACCTATATTGCTTACAGCATCTCCATTCCAAAATCTATGACAAACTTAATTATAATAAATCCCCTGTTAAGGGTAGCTAAAGAATCTTAGCTACTCTTGACTATCGTGAAAGAATTATAGCTTCTAAACTCAAGAATGTCATTTAAGTTTTGTTGATTTGTTTCTAGGAATCGAAAAAGTGAGCTGTATGCAAATGAGCTCCCAAGAACCTTTAGTGAAAATATTTCGCCATGTTGAAAGGTAGAATAGTAACAGGGTGAAAAAAAATTGCTAGATAGTGTGTTAGCATTTCATCTCAAGGAAATGTAGGCAGTGGGTATATTTTGTTACCTCTGTTTTACAAAGGGGAAAAGTAAGGTTTTAAAAGAAATTAAATATAAATAAACTAGGTAATTTGAGGGGAGGAGTAGTGTGGGCAGAGATGGAGGAGAACTATTGGAGGAGCGACATAGGTCAAGATGCATTGTGCTCATAAACAGACATATCCAATTGAAACCCCTTTGTACAACTACTGAAAGAGAATAAAAAATAAAAATAAAGAAGTTAAATGACCCACTAAAGAGGCTAACAAAAAGACAGGCAAGAATAAGGTCAGGATGCAGATAAATGATCATGTCAGGGATACAAAATAGTACAGCTACTGAAGAAAGTGAAAATGTTTAAATACTAGACATTACCATTCCACATGAAAGCATATGTCCACATAAATGGACATCATGAACCCTGGACACTGTGAATGCTCATAGCAGCATTATTGATGAAAAAGCCATCACATCCATAAATATCCCTATCTACTGTACCCAAACAATGGTGTATCATTCAGCCGTGATGAAGGAACCAAAACACAAAAGGCCACATACCATACTTTTCGTAGTAACAGTCTAGAACTGGCAAATCAGAGCACCATTCTGTGCTCACCAGAGAAGGAGGGGTAGATGGGAGGAATGGGAACAGGCTTCTAGTGAGCATGGAATTATTTTTAGAGAATTGAAAATATGGAGCTCTAGAGATGATTATTGTATAGCTTTCTGAGTATGCAAAAATCTATTGAGCCATATAGTTCCTAGGGGTGAATTTATGGTATGTGAATTATATCACAATGAATATGATACTTTCAAATGAGGTAGTATGAAATGGCCAGCCATTATCTGAACGTATCTATCTATCTATCTATCTATCTATCTATCTATCTATCTATCTATCTATCTATCTATCTATCTATGCCAGACATAAGATAGATACATATTTCTTTTATTATTTAAAGTACTTTAATAGATACAAAAAGCCAAAAAATTACAGTATATACAGAATAATATCTGATGTCTTGATGCATGTATATGCATAATATTTGTATCAGAAAAAACATCTATTTCTTCTAATACTCTTTTCTTTGGAGGGGGGTTGCTAATACCAGTGCTTGAATTCAGGACTTCATTCTCCCACTGACTGGGCTTTCTTGCTCATGGCTGGCATTCTCCCACTTCAGTGATGCCTCCAGCCTTTCTTTTTACTCATTATTTTGGAAATTAAGTCTCTTGGATTTTTCTGCCCAGGTTGGCTTGAAATTGTGATTCTTTGATTGTTAAGACCCCTGAGTGGCTAGAATTACAAGTGTGAGCTACTGGTGCCTAACTTTAATATTGATCCTTTTATTGTTGTTGTCATCCTTTTTTGTTGTCAGTCATGGGACTTGAACTCAGAGCTTGGGTGCTGTCTCAGTTTTTGTGCTCAAGCCTCGTGCTCTACCACTTGTGCTACAGCTTTACTTCTAGCTTTTTGCTAGATAAGTGGAAATAAGAGTCTCATAGACTATAAAGCCATAGTAATCAAAACAGCTTAGTACTGGTATAAGAACAGACCTCAGGACCAATGGAATAGAATTGAAAACCCAGAAATGAACCTACAGACCTATAGCCAACTAATCTTCGATAAGGGAGCTAAAATAATAGAATGGAAGAAAGACAGCCTCTTCAGTAAATGGTGCTGGCAAAATTGGTTAACTACTCGTAGAAAACTAAAGCTAGATCCTTATATATCACCCTGCACCAGAATCAACTCCAAATGGATCAAAGACCTCAGAGTCTAAGCAGACACTCTGAAAACATTACAGGATGGAATAGGAGAAACCCTAGGTCTCCTTGGCTCAGGCTGAAATTTTCTGAATAGAGACCCGGAAACACAACAAATCAAAGAAAGGTTGGACACATGGGATTGCATGAAGTTGCAGAGCTTCTGCATGGCAAAGGACATAGCTAGCAAGATCAATAGAAAGCCTACGGATTGGGAGAAGATCTTCACTAGCCATACAACAGACAAGGGTCTCATATCTAAAATATACTTGGAACTCAAAAAATTAAATCTCCCAACAACAAATCCTCAAAGAAACAACTGCCCAATAAATAAGTGGGCTAAAGACTTGAAGAGAAACTTCTCTGAAGAAGAAAGAAGGATGGCCAATAGACACATGAAGAAATGCTCAATCTCCCTAGCCATAAAAGAAATGCAAATCAAAACAACATTGAGATACCACCTCACCCCAGTTAGAATGGCTATAATCAAGAACTCTAACAACAACAGGTGCTGGAGGGAATGTGGACAGAAGGGAACCTTACTTCATTGTTGATGGGAGTGTAAACTGGTTCAACCACTTTGGAATGCAGTATGGAGGTTCCTCAAGAGACTTCATATAGAACTCCCCTATGACCCAGCAATCCCACTTTTGGGCATTTACCCAAATGTTTACAAACAAGACCACACTAAAGCTACCAGCACAACTATGTTTATTGCAGCATTATTTACTATAGCTAAGATCTGGAACAAACCCAGATGCCCCTCAGTAGATGAATGGACCAAGAAAATGCAGTATATATACACAATGGAATTCTATGCCTCCATCAGAAAGAATGACATTGCCCCATTTGTTAGGAAGTAGAAAGGCTTGGATAAAATTATATTAAGTGAAGTAAGCCAGGCCCAAAGAAACATAGGTCCCATGGTTTCCCTTATTTGCAATATCTAGTGTATGTATGAGTCAAGCAGAAAAGGTCAGATAATGTGATGTTAGGAAAATGAACCCTTAGATATTTATTTAAATGTTTTTTTATTTCATGCATTTGTTTCTAACTCATTTATAAGATTATTTCTTTGTTGCTTTGTATGTCCCTCCCCCACAGTATAGCCCTGCTTTTGCTGTATTTGATGTCAGTATAATTTGTGGAGGAGATGGGGAAAAACAAGTCATTTAAGGATACAGGTGGACCCGTTGCAACTATGAGAAGTACAAGTTGTCATGTCAAAAATGAACTTTACAACTTTGGTGCGGGGAGCGGGGGGGGAAGGGGAGGGGAGTATTTAGGAGGGGGGCGGGGGGTGGCTGGGAAGGGATGTGAAGGGTAAACAAAGGAGGAGGCTGCAATGCTTGATAAGAAATGTACTCATTATCTTGCTCATGTAATTGTAACCCCTCTGTACAGTATGTTCACAAAAAATAAAAATAAAAAAAAAAAGAGTCTAATAGACTTTCCTGTCTAGGATGGCTACAAACTGTGATGCTCAGATTTCAGCCTGTTGGGTAGCTAGGATTATAGGTAGAGCCACCAGTGTCTGGCTATCTCAATTCTATGGGTTAAAAACATTCAAAATTCTCTCTTCTAACCTGTGGAGATGGAAGCCCATAATAGTTATCATTGTGTGTGATAGTATACCAAAAGTTTCCCCTCCTTCTCTAACCCGGGATGTCTTGAATACCCTTTCCTGCCACACACAACACTGTCCCAGGAGAACCACCTTTCTACATTCCACAGATGAATAAGGTGCAGTGGTCTTTTTCTCTGTGTCTGTCTTCACAGAACATCATGATCTCTAGTTCCACCACTGTTGCCACCAGTCTGGGCATTTTCTTCTTTCTAATACTTAGTAGAATTCCATTGTTGTATATGCACCATGTCTTCTCTGGGTATTTATTACATGATAGACACTTTGGATCCTTTTATTTCTGTTTATTTTGAACACTGCTGCAGAAAACAGGAGTGCATGAATGTCTTCAACATACGTGTCTTCTTTGTTTTCTGCAGATACACCTCATCGTTCACTTCTGGATTATAAGATTGTTCTATATTAAAAAGTTTGGAGAAACCTCCATACTTTTTTCCATAATGTTGTGCTAATTGATGTTCCCTCCCTCCCTCCCTTCCTTCCTTCCTTTCCTTCCCTTCTTTTCCTTCCCTTCCTTCTTTTCTTCTTTTCGTTCCCTTCCCTTTCCTTCTTGTCAGTTGTTGGGCTTAAATTCAGGGCTTAGGCACTCTCAACTTTTTGCTCAATGCTGGTACTCTACCAATTGAGCCTCAGCTCCACTTCTGACTTTTTGTTCACTGGAGATACATCTCTTGGATCTGTCTGCATGATCTGACCCTCAACCTCAGTCTCTTAAATACCTAAGATGACAGGTATGATCCATAACACCTAGATTTCTTTTGTCTTTATTATAGAAACATCCTTCTGGGGTGGAGTAGTGTCTTATAATAGTTTAAATGTGCATTTTCCTCCCTATCAGTGTTTTCATATGCCTGTTGTGTCTTTGCATGTTCTGCATCTCAACCCCTGCTCAGATGCACACTTAGCAACATTTTGTCACATTCTGTATGTTGATTTTTCACTCTGTTGTATCATTTCTCTATATTTGGGGAATTGTGGCTTTTCATGTTATATAATCATATACTTTATCATTTTTGCTTTTCTGTGATTTTGGGGGGTATTTTTCAAAAGTAATCCCATATTTTCCAATACTTTGAAGCATTCTTCCCTATTTTTTCTTCTTCCAGTAATGGAAGGCTTTAGGCCTTCCATTTGGCTCTTTAAGTTATCTTTAAGTGGATGTTTATAATTAAAAAGAGGCAGAGATCCAAATTCACTCTTCTACATATGTGCATCCAAATTTCTCATGACAATTTATGGAAAAGTTGATCATTTCTCCAATGTGAGTTCTTAGGACGTTTGTGGGAAATCAATGGCTCTAGATATAGAATCTAGAGCTTTAATCTGTTCCATTGGTCTCTGTGTGTTTTTATGTTACTTCCAGCCTTTTTGATTGCTGTATCTTCATAGTATGTTTGAAAGCTAAATAGTATAGTGCCTCTTGTTTTGTTCATTTAGCTTAAGATTTTTTTGCTATTTGGATTATTTTATGGTTCAATATAGATTGTAGGATTGTTTTTCTAGTTATTTGAAGAATCTAACTGATGTTTTAGTAGGGATTTTATAAAATGGGTATAAAATGGGTAAATTGTAACTCTCTTGAACTTATGGTTCTAGTAAGGTCTATGTGTCTGTTTGGTGCTGGTCTTAGAGCTTGAACTCTGTTCCTGGGAGTTTTCCCACAGCTTTTTTTTTTCTTCTCAAGGCTCGTGTACTACCACTTGAGCCACAGCTCTACTTTTGTTTTGTTTGTTTGTTTTTTGGTGTGTGTGTGTGTGTGTGTGTGTGTGTGTGTGTGTGTGTGTGTGTGTGTGTGTGTGTGTGTGTGTGTGTGTGTGTTTGGTGGTTAATTGGAGACAAGAGTCTTATAGACTTTCCGGTCTGAGCTGGCTTTGAATTTCAGACCTCAGAGCTCAGCCTCCTGAGTAGCTAGAATTACAGGTGCAAACCACTGGTGCCTGAGTTCTCTTGAACTTTTTGGTTAGGCTAGCATCATCTGCATGGAGCTGGTTCAGCAGCCATGCAGATTGTAAGGTATGGGTCCATTCAGGCTTCCTCCCAGCTTCCAAAGGAAGGTCAAGGATGTTAGGCAATGCACGACAGTGCTTGAAAGGGTGAGTCATGAAACTCTGAGGGCACCATCTCAGCAGCAATGAGGAACCTAGGATTTTGGAGATGGCAGGAAGAGGGAACTTTTGAAGAGGAAGGCTTTTTATCAGTGATCAGTGGCCCAAGTAAGAGGCCATGTGGGCTACAAACAGCCATGTGATATGGGGTGGGGGGGGTCACCCAACCCCTTTGAAGCTCACATCAAGTGGCTGTGTAACCCAGATGCTAGACATAAATCTACAGGATTTAGGTCTTGCACTGCTCATCTTTGGTCTTGCTTTGGTCCAGCCCTTCTCCTACTCCTCCCTTTCGGAGCAGAAGTGGTGTTACTCTAAGCCACCATTGCATCCTGAAAGCATGTGTGTGGCTTTCGTTTTAATTTTGAAGGGTCTCAGAAGAGATTTTCTATTTGGGCTTTTGGACAATGTCTGAAACTGACTACACACATTTTTGCATTCTGAGATTGACATAATCCTGTATAGGCCAGGGATGGAATGGTACAGTGTAAATACAGTATGTCACCATATAGGCTCATTGTTGATTTCTTAGTCCCCAGCTGGTGCTTCTGTATACTTCAGGTGATGGGATCTATTTGATTATGCCTGGCTTCCATTCCCTTCCTCCTGCCCTCTGAGTCTTGTCTTCTAGATGTTCTGATTCATCTTCCAGATGTCTTCCAGATGTCCTCCCTCAGCCATGGTGATCTGTTTCACCATGGGTCTGTAATCCATGGAATGAAGGACTATGCACTAAAACCCCCAAAGTTCTGAGCTAAAAATAAATATTTCATCCTTTGAATTGTTTTCCCAGGTATTTTGTCACATTAATGATAAAATGGACAGACAACATTTCTCTCCTTCTGTCTTCCTCTTGCCTACTCTCCTCTCTCCTTCTCTCCCTCTTCCCCTCTCTCTCTTTTCCCCTCCCTCCCTCTCCTCTCCTCTCCTCCCCTCTTTCTTCCCTCTCCCCCTCTTCCTCTCCTCTCCCTCCTCTCCCCTCTCTTTTTCCTTTCCTGCTCTTGCCTTTCCTATTATCCACATCTCCCCCTCCCCATCTCCCTTCCCTCCTCCCCATCTCCATCTCTGTCTTTCTGTTCTTACAAGTGTGGCTCTGACTGGAGGTATTTACATTTTGATATTACTAATTGGTTTCCCCCATTATGTTGAGGTGTTTAGAAGATAACATTTTCTTTGTTGAGTCCCACAACATTCTGATTGGTTTATTCCTGATGGGACCCCTCTGTAAAGCCTTCCCTGTGTATGGGAAAGTTATGGGAACTAAGAGGTGCTAGGGAGAGTCAGAAACAAGGTGTTCTTTGTCTCTGGTTTCAGCCTGCTAAGCCAAAATGCTATCCAGGAGCTCTGGGTCCCAACTCTTTTACTCACTCAATATTGGATCAATTTTAGTAGTATTTTGAGTGGTTTTGCATATATGGTCATCAAGAATATTAGTCTGTTTGTGTTATTACCTTATCTGATTTTGGTATTGATGTTAAGAATATTGTAGGAAGAGTTTGGATGAATTAGTTTACAGGTTTTGGAGTAATATAATTTTTTTATTATCTTTAGCAGTGCAAAGAAGTTGGCATCCAACAAAGCAGTTTATGAACACAATGCATCTTGGTCAATGTTAGTCTCATCATTAGCGACATCATTGTGAGTACTCCCAATCCACCCCTTCTATCACTTTTCTTAATATTGTATGATATGCATTGAATTTTGTGACTACATTCTCTCTTCCTCTCTTCATTTATCTATTCCCTTCCCCTTGACCTCACCCCACCTTTTTCAAGTACCTATTCTGGTGGGCTTTTTTTATTGTCAAGGTGATGTACAGAGGGGTTACAGTTACATAAATAAGGTGATAAGTACATTTCTCGTCAAAATTGTTATCCCTTCCCTCATTTGTTGAACTGTGAGTTCGCTTTCCTAAGAGATTACACCAATTGAGTTCTCTTCTTCTTCTATCATATTTTGTTTAATACATTTATATACACTTGCATACCACCCTGAAGTGTTTCCTTATACATTTATAAATTGTAGCTTCCATATATGAGAGAAAACATGCTTCATTTGTCTTTCTGCACCTGACTTGCTTCTTCTTTCCATTTCTTTTGCAAATGATGTAATATTTTTTCTAATAGATGAGTAAAATTTTATTGTATATATGGAGATGACATTTTCTTGATCCATTCACCCACTGAGGAGCATCAGGCCTGTTTCCCTACCTTGGTTATGGTGAATAGTGCTGCAGTGAACATAGTTGTGCTGGTGGCTTTTCTGTATCTTAGTTTGTAATCTTTTGGATAAATGCCAAGGAGTGATATTGTTGTGTCTCAGGGAGGCTCTATGTTCTTTTTGTTTGTTTGTTTTAGTTTTCCTGTCGTAGGGCTTGAGCTCAGGACCTGTGCACTGTCCTGAGCTCTTTTGCTCAAGGCTGATATTTTACCACTTTGAGCCACAATGCCACTTCTGGTTTTTGAGAGGCTAATTGGAGTGTCATGGGGACTTGCCTGCATGGGCTGGCTTGGAATGGTGATCCTCTCAGATCTCAGCCTCCTGAATAGATAGGATTACAGTTTGAGCCACCAGCATCTGGTTTCATTTTTTGAGAAATCTCCATACTTCTTTCCAGAGAGATTGAACAAATTTACATTCCCAATAGTGTACTAGGGTTTCTTTTCATCCACATCCATGCCAGCAACTGTTGCTGTTTATATGCTTGATGATGGCCATTGTAGCTGGAGTGAGAGGAAATCACAGTGTTTTTTGATTTGCATTTCCTTGATGGCCAGCAGAATTGAGCATTTCTTCATGTGTCTATTGGCCATTTTTCTTATGAGACTGCTGAGAATTCTCTAATTTAGCTCATTTACTCGTTTATTAATTGCGTTGTTGATTCTTTAAGGGTTTAGATTTTCAAGTTCTCTGTATATTTTGGATATTAGCTGGCAAAAATTCTTTAAATGATGGCTAAAACTCAAGCCAGAATCACAGTTGTAGTCTTTGCTACTCAAGAAGATTGCAATTCACCAGCCAAGTTGGGAAAACCCTTGAGACTCCATCTCTAGTTAGCCAGCAAAAGGTTGGTCATGGCTCAAGTTGTAGATTGCCAGCCAAGCACGTATGAAGCCCTGGGCTAAAACCCCTGTACTAGCAAAATAAAAAGTGATGACTAAGACTCAGCAGTGAAGCTATTTGGTCCTGTACATTTGAGGGAAGACATTTTAAAAATTATTACTCTGAGTTAATCCTATTGTCAATAGGTTCTTGCTCTCTGATTTCAGTTTGGGGAAGGAATAGTATACAGAAATTTGACCATTGCCTCTAGGTTATCAAATGTGTTTGCTATATATATACTTGTTCATGATCTCTAGTGATCCTTTGCATATTTTTGTGGTATCAATTACATCTCCCTTTTCATCTGATTTGAGTTTCTTAAATAGCCATAGGTATTCTAGATCACATGACCAGTCATGCATATAAAATAGAAATAAATTTGTTTCTTGTAACCAGCACAAATCTTAATATTAAGAGAAAATAAGCCCAGTATGATGGTATAACCCTGTAATTGTAGCTGCTCAGGAGGTGGAGATGAGAGAACAATGGGTTTGAGGCCAGCCTGGGCAAAGTTAGTCATATACTCTCTCAAAAACAAAATAAAAACAAAAGCACACTTGAAGTGGTACAGTACTTGCCTAGCACGTACAGTGCCCTGGGTTCAATCCCTAGTGTGGGAAGAAAAAGTCAGAGATTGCATTTGAAGGCAAGGCTCAGGTGGTAGAGCACCTTTGAGAAAAAGTCAGACTCTGATTTCAAGTCCTAGTTCCAGAAGAAAATAAAATTAGAGATAATGGTGCATTACCTCCAAAGACCAGACTGTTGTGTACTCTGCTCACTTAGGCCAGCAAATCAACTCCTTGGACTTGTGAAGTGTAAATAAATATAAATAGATACATTTCTTAGGTCTAGTCACTAGCTGACTGAACACTTAGCTCTAGGGAGCTTTTGTGTAAAGCTACAACTATTCACATTAACTAGATCCAAATAAAAGGTATCTCAACTTTCAATTTACCATCTATGTTTATTCAACAGTTCAGAATAAATAAATAAAGCTTACTGGAACCAATGACAAGTTATACTAGCAATAAACCTTTTGGGGGTTTTGGAGCAGGATAATATTCCCTTTTGGAGCAACTCTTCTATTTTTCAGCAAATGTTAGTTTTGGCGATTCTGCAATAGCAGAAATCCATCAATCAAAGCAGTTTGTTCAGGACTGGATATTAAGTTATATAGTTATAAAAATGTTACATTTGGAGCAGCAACCAATCGTAACTCAGAAGCCATAGATTCAAGATTGGGCTCATTCAGACCTCAAGGACAAGACCTCTTCCACCACACCACCACTTCCTCCTCCTCTTCCTCGGTGTTACTGTTGTTGTACAAAGGGAATTGTTTTGTCACATGCTGTCTCCTCCCTGATGGAGGCATCTTTCTTGGAAGGGTTGCTATGTTTGAACTACAGTGTGGCCCCATAGTTGGGGCTTCAATACTCAGTGCAGAAATGTTGGAAGCTGGAGTTAATGGTATTTAGATAATGGATAATGGAACCATCTCAAACAGATGAATGTGACTTGTGGGAGCAAGTGTGGTCTCCTAGGAGTGTGTTCTCACTCCTCAGGCTGGGTTAATTACAGTATTAGTGGATTGTTAGAAAGCATCGAGCTGCTTTGTGAGTCATCCACCATTTGATGCTCTGTGTCACATGACACAATGTAAGGCTGTCATCAGGCACAGCCACTGGATCTTGATCTTCCTTGTAGCTACAGCTATAGGCTAAAGAATCTCTGTCTCTGTCTCTGTTTCTCTCTCTCTCTCATACACACACACACACATTCTCTCTCCTCCCCCTCACTCTGTTTTGTGTTTGTTGCTTTGGTGCCTGTCCTGTGGCTTGAACTCAGGGCCCGGGTGCTGTCCCTGAATTTTTTGCTTAAGGTTAGTGTTCTACCACTTGAACCATACCTCCACTTCTGACCTTTTGGTGGTTAATTGGAGATAAAGAGTGTCAGGGACTTTCTTGCCTGGATTGGCTTTGAACCATAATCCTTAGATCTTGGTCTCCTGAATAGCTAAAATTACAGGTATGAGACCCAAGTTTCCAGCTTGGAAATTTACTTCTTCATCAGGGATTTTGTTAGAGCAGTACTAAAAAAAGACAAAGACAAGGAGCAATTGCTTATGTCTATTGGACACAGGATGAAAAGATCCATATCTTGATTACTTCTGGCCCCAGTATTAGTGAAAAGCAAGCTAGATAGGATTACATCCCATCTCAGGGACAGGGGGGCATAAAACCAACTCTAAAGTTCTTTATGGCTCTTGTGCTTGGCAGAGGCTGGTGTGTAGTTAAGGTTGGCCTGGATCCTGGGAAGTAGTCATTAATTTGTATAACTAGCTAAGGAGGGAAAGGAGGAAGATTTCAGGAAGAGGATGCCAAGATGGTTTAGGGAAGTTGTACAGGAAGTCTAGAGTAGATAGATGTCAGCTTAAACATATGTAAGTAGATGCTTACAAGTTTCCCAACCAGGGATTTGTGATAGTTAATTTTGGTTATTATAGTTTTCCATCACCAGTAAGCCATCTTCCTGGTCTTGCCTCGTAGTTTTTATATGAGAATAATATATAAGGTGGCAACTGGGATGAAGGCCACACATGGTTTCAGCAACTCAAAATTCCTCCACTCACCACTTTGAGTACCATTATGTCAACAATAGGGTGAATTCCAGTTTGCTATTGTTTTGGAATGCTAGCCAGTCAGCTGGTAACAAGTAGACAACTTTGATCCTTTTCTGGTGAAGAAAGGCAAGTATTTTTCTCTGAGCTAACCACTTATTGCTTGCTTTCTTTATTCCTTTCTCCTTCCTTCCTTCACTCCCTCCCTTCCCTCCCTTTACTTTTTTTCCTTCCTTCCTTCCTTCCTTCCTTTCTTTCTCTTTCTATCTTCCTTTTTCATTTTTTTGTTGGTCATGGGGCCTGAACTCTGGGCCAGGGTGCTGTCCCTCAGCTCTTCAGCTCAAGGCTAGCTCTCTACCACTTGAGCCAGAGTGCCACTTCTGGATTTCTGGTGGTAAACTGGAGATAAGAGTCTCACAGTTTTTCCTGCCTGGGCTGGCTTGAACTGTGATCCTTAGATCTCAGCTCCTTAGTAGCTAGGATTACATGTATGAGCCACCAGCACCCGGCTTTTCTTTTGTTCATTTGTCTGTCTGTCTGTTCATCTGTCCATCCATTGTGGGGGCTTTGACTCAGGGCCCTGAGCTTTTGTGCTCAAGTGTTCTACTACTTGAGTCACAGCTCTACTTCCGCATTTTTGGTTGGTTTATTGAAGACTCTCATAGACTTTCCTCCTTGGGATGGCTTGGAAACAGATCCTCTCAGATCTCAGCTTCCTGGGTAGCAAGGATTACAGTTGTGAGCCACCAGCACCCAGCTGATTGCTTTCTTTTTATGTCCAATATGCTCAGCAAGCACAGCAATGTTATGGGCTCAATGCATACTTCATTCACTGCTTTGAAACATAAATGTATATATACATGCGTGTATCTATACACATACATATGTGTATATGTGTATATACCTGTGTCAATGAAATTTATCAAAGGCCTGTGTAAAAATGAGAAGAGGAATGGAATGTAACTGGAAAATTGAAACGCAAAGGGATGGCAGAACTCGAAGGCTGTGCATGAATGTGGGATGTTCATGTGAAAAGGGGGGAGTGGAGATAAACTAGAGAGAATAATGAGGTCACAGTGTTTTGGGACTGCACTTCCACCAAGCAGTGAGAGGAAAGATGGGCAGACACCACACCCTGGCCTAAGGGCAGATGCACATTGACGAATCATGATATATGCCTCCATTTCTTCTTGACTTGCAGAATGCTTATTACATGACACAAGGACTGGGGCAAAGTATTTGCACAGCCGCATTTATTTTTTAGACCTAGTGGACAAGAGAATTCCTTATGAGGATTCACTCTTTTTTTCTTTTTGAGTAAGATAAAAATCCACTTATGAAATAAATACAACTGGAAAGGTAGTATTGGAATTAGCTGGCAGACCCACTGGATCTAGAGGAGCCAGAGGAGCTGCTGGAGCTGGAGGACTGGGACTCTGCACACAGGTCCAAACAGGAGCAGCTTGTGATGTGCCGGTATCTGTAAGGTAGTGTCGTGTCATTGGCACAGTCCAGTACAGCATCTCTGAACTCGTAGTTCTCTTCTCGGCAGCAAAGGCAGGAATTTTCCAGTTGAAACTGTTCATAATTATACCTGAGAGAACAGTAATCAGCAACCATTATTTTGGAATAAATGCTCAAATTCAAATTAGCTAGGTGATGTAACTAACATGCCTTCCAAACAAAATGTGCTTCTTTCCCTAAACCTTCTATTTCCTCCCCACCCCTCCTACTGTAAACATGACATAAATCAGTGATAATTAGTATAGGAGACCAAAATAAGGAACACACAAGGGAATCTGATAATTAATTAGAATAATTACACTGCAAGAAAAGATTTTTAAATATTCTAGAGAATACCAAATTGTTCTTCTCCTTAATCTATATGTCAGAGTTGTACATAAGGGCTGGGAATGTGGCTGAGTGGTAGAGTGCTTGCCTCACATACATGAGGCCCTGGGTTTGATTCCTCAGTACCACATAAACAGAAAACGTTGGGAGTGGCTCAAGTGGTAGAGTGCTAGCCTTGAATAACAGCAGCTGACAGTGCCCAGGCCCTGAGTTCAAGTCCCTAGACTGGCAAAAAAAAATTGTACATAAAGAAAAATACCTAATGCTATTTAGAGCTCAAACTCAAATTTAAGAAATGCACTTCCTGTTTTAGTCATGATGTGTGTGAAAACATTTGTCACAAGTGCACCTCAAAGTGATCTATCACTATTAACAAATGGTTCTTTTAAGTTTGTAAGCCTTACTATCTCAGATATGTCTCATTGTGTTCTAATAACCAAACAGTATAACATTCATATATAAAAATATTTCCAGCTGGGCACTAGTGGGTTACAGCTGAAATCCTAGCTATTCAGAAGGCTGAGATCTGATGATTGTGGTTTAAAGGCAGCCAGGAAAAGAAAGCCCATGAGACTCTTAACTACCAAAAGAGACAGGGGTGCTAGCCTTGAGCAAAAAAAGCTCAGGGACAGCACCCAAGCTCTACATTCTCTCTCTCTCTTTCTCTCTGTCTCCTCCCTTCACAAGGTTACAAAGTGAATGTACAGTAACCACTCCAACCAATACTCACTTGACAGTCTTTTTGCATTCCCCTATGCATCTTGCCATTTCAATCTTCTTCCTGCAGCCATTGTACTTGATAGTCACATTCACAGGAGTAGGTCTGCAGTCATTCTTACCTGTGAACAAAGGATGATATTTGATGATAGGGAACAATAAGCTCAGCAGTGTAATTAGCAATAATCTCACAGTGTTATGAAGGGGAATAAATATCTCAGCCTCTATCATCAAGGAACCTGGTTAATAATCATAAATGATATCTAAATGTTTCTCCTTTATCTCCTGGCTGATCATGCTATGGCTCTAATAACACCAATGGATAATAGCAATGGCCCATGAAAATGTATTTTTCTCCTTGTAGTCCATAAAGAGGTTTTACAGTGAGAAATGTAACCCTACTCACTACCTATATGTTATGAATAAATATCAATTGGTAATTCATATACAGGTTAGATTTAACTGTTGTGTTAATATTTGACTAATCTGCCATTTTGTTTTAAATGCTTCAGCAGCTTATATTTTCTTAACAAAGAGAGAGTTACTTACATTTATAGCAACATTTGTTGGAATCATAGATTCTATTTTCCTATAGGGATAAAAGAAGGAAAAAGGAATTAGAACAGGAAACTTTTTTTTTCATTTGTTGGTCTTGTTTTTTAAAATTATTTTTAAGTTGTACAAAGGATTTGCCATTTAACAAAGCTTTTATGGATACAATGCATCTTGATCAATGTTTGATCCTTTCCACATTCTCACTCACCCCTTCCCTCAGTCTTCTTAGGATATACATTGCATTCTTGACTGCATTCTCTCTCTCTTTTCTTCAGTTGTCTACCCTTCTCCCCTTGGCCCCACTTCACCCCAAGTATTTTATTGTGTTGAACTCTGATTTTGGCTTTCTAAGGAATAACACTATTTGAGATCTCCTGAATCTACCATATTGTAGTTAATACATTTTAATACAATTTGGATACCATCTAATATATTGAAGTCTATAAGCTAAATCTAGCTTCCACATATTCCATAGTCTCTGAGCCTGACTCACGTCACCTAACATAATTTTCCCAAGACTTTCCATTGCGTTAACAATGGTAAAACCCTTCTTTCTAATGGATAAGCAAAATCTCATTGTAAACATAGAAAAGGAAAACTTTTAAGCAGTATAACATACTTTTTCTTCTTTAGGTTTGAACTCAGGGCCTTAAACTTGCTAGATAGACACTCTACTACTTGAGCTATGCCCCCAGCCCTAATGTTTCTTAATTTATTGAAAGATGGAAACGTGCATTAACAGGCTGATAGAGTTTAGTAGTAAAAATGAAACTGTGTGGACTGAAATCACTCAAGATGAGAAAGAGAAACTCAATATTTAAATTCTAAATTATTTTAAGTAATACTTGTATGATATCCAGACTTTATAAGCTTCTTATGGTCAAGTTTTATACCTTATGCTTTGTTATAATTTCAGACATACCAAGGTCTCAAAAAATTGCCCAATAAAATATTTTTTAATCCACTGTTAATGCTCTAAAACTATCATTTTCCTCAAATTTTAATTTAAAATATAGTTTAAAAGTAAGCATTCAACAAATGTAAAAAATCCAACATTTTGGGGAAATGGATATGAACAGGATTGTGGCACAAAAATAGATAATGAATAGTATACATATGTGATTTTGGAAAACTAGGAAATGTTTTTGCAGAAGCTCATAGATTCAGGTTAATCAAAGGTGCTTTTTTTTCCCTTTCAAATAGCACAATGAGCCCAGTATTGTGGTATTTGTCTATAATGCTAGGCATGGGGAAGGCAGGATAAGAGGATTAGGGTGTGAGACCATATCTCAAAAACAAGTGAAGTATGAGGGTGCTCAATGTATTCTCAACTTCTTAAAGGGCAAAAGTAGGAGGATGAAGGTCCTAAGCTAGCTCAGAAAAAGTACAAAACCCTATCTGAAAAACTTATAAGCAAGAAGAATGTGAGAATGATTCATGTGGTAGAATACTTGGCCTAACAAGTAGGAGATTTTGAGATCAATTCCCAATGTCATAAAAAGAAACCCAGGACCAATAGCCATCTAATCTTTGATAAGGGAGCTAAAAAATAGAATGGAAGAAAGACAACCTCTTCAGTAAATGGTGCTGGCAAAATTGGTTAACTACATGTAGAAAACTAAAGCTAGATCCTTATATTTCACCCTGCACCAGAATCAACTCCAAATGGATCAAAGACCTTGAACTCAAAGCAGACACTCTGAAAACATTACAGGATGGAATAGGAGAAACCCTAGGTCTCCTTGGCTCAGGCCGAAATTTTCTGAATAGAGACCCAGAAACACAACAAATCAAAGAAAGGTTGGACAAATGGGATTGCATAAAGTTGCAGAGCTTCTGCAGGGCAAATGACATAGCTAGCAAGATCAATAGAAAGCCCACAGATTGGGAGAAGATCTTTACTAACCATACAACAGACAAGGGTCTCATATCTAAAATATACTTGGAACTCAAAAAATTAACCCCCCCAATAACAAATCTTCAAAGAAACAACTGCCCAATAAATAAGTGGGCTAAAGACTTGAAGAGAAACTTCTCTGAAGAAGAAAGAAGGATGGCCAATAGACACATGAAGAAATGTTCAACATCCCCAGCCATAAAAGAAATGCAAATCAAAACAACATTGAGATATCACCTCACTCCAGTTAGAATGGCAAAAATCAAGAACTCTAACAACAACAGATGCTGGAGGGGATGTGGACAGAAAGGAACCTTACTTCATTGTTGGTGGGAATGTAAACTTGTTCAACCACTTTGGAAAGCAGTATGGAAGTTCCTCAAAAGACTTCACATAGAACTCCCCTATGACCCAGCAATCCCACTTTTGGGCATTTACCCAAATGTTTACAAACAAGACCACACTAAACCTACCAGCACAACTATGTTTATTGCAGCATTATTTACCATAGCTAAGATATGGGACTAACCCAGATGCCCCTCAGTAGATGAATGGATCAAGAAAATGTGGTATATATACACAATGGAATTCTATGCCTCCATCAGAAAGAGTGACATTACCCCATTTGTTAGGAAATGGAAAAACTTGGAAAAAATTATATTAAGTGAAGTAAGCCAGGCCCAAAGAAACATAGGTCCCATGGTTTCCCTTATTTGTAATATCTAGTATATGTATGAGTCAAGCGGAAAAGGTCAGATAATGTGAGGTCAGGAAAATGAACCCTTAGATGTGTATTTTAATATTTTTTTCTTTCATGCATGTGTTTCTAACGCATTTATAAGATTATCTCTTTGTTGCTTTGTATATCCTTCCCCCACAGTATAACCCCTGCTTTCACTATATTTGATGTCAGTATAACTTGTGGAGGAGATGGGGAAAAACCAGTTGTTTAAGGATACAGGTGGACCTGTTGCAACAATGAGAAGTACAAGTTGTCATGTCCAAAACTAGCTTTACAACGTCGGTGCGGGGGGGGGGGAAGGGGGGGGAAGGAGAAGGATTGGGATTGGGGGGGAGGGGGGAGGCTGGGAAGGGATGTGAAGGGTAAACAAAGGAGGAGGCTGCAATGCTTGGTAAGAAATGTACGCATTATCCTGCCCACGTAATTGTAACTCCTCTGTACAGTATGTTCACAAATAAAATAAAATTAAATAAATAAAAAAAAGAAACCCAGGACGTCTTTTACATAGTGTCACTAAATTTTATAGAGCCTGAACAATAAGAGAAAGAAACTTGTATATGGAAAATAAAGGGTAGACATGTGTAGACTCATCTGTCTATGCAATAAACTGTAAAGAGCAACAAGATTGGATGTCTTTTGGCTAAAGGCCAACCTTTCCAAATGAGAAAAGGATTTGTGTTTGACACATGGTGCACTCCTGCTGATCAGGGATGGAAAGCCAGCTCACCTCTGCACACCAGCTCTGCTTGGGGCAGTCTTGGACTACTGCTTCTATGCCTCTGTGGCTGCATAAGTAGGAGACACATGGATTGCTGAGATCAGCAAATGAAGCACCGATCTGGAAGGCAAGGGCAGGAAGAAAAATGACTTGCCTTGATTTCTATTTGAAGTCGACATTGAACTTTTTTTCTTTTGAGTTCAGGCTTGTTTAGTCAGCCTTTGAAAGCATTAGGTTAAGATTTATTATCAGCTACTAGAGTCATACTTATTATGAAAAGGTAATTTGATAGTATTCCATATATCATCTGCAAATTAAAACTTACCAACAGTTATTTTCTTATAGTTGGAACTTTTCAAAGGATTGATTATAGTAAGCAAGAAACTTCACTAATAATTAAGCTTCGTATTTAAAGGAAAACAAATTGCAACAAAGAATAAGTCTTTCCAAATGACTTTTCCTTTGCTTCTGCTCTTATACATTTCCAGCTCTCCTCTCTAGGGCTGGAATTAACTTATACTCCACAATAGTGAGCTTACAGTCCACAGATTGAGAAACTGAATTTAAACTTTCTGACAAACTTGATTTCTTTCCTTCTTCTTTTTTTTACTATTTCACTTTTTTTTTGGTCATGGAGCTTGAACTTGGGACATAGGTGTTGTCCCAGAGCTCTTTTGCTCAGGCTAGCACTCTACCACTTGAGGAAAAGCTCTACTTCCAGTTTTCTGGTGATTCATTGGAGATAAGATGCCCAGGCTCACTTTGAATCACCATCCTCAGATCTCAGCCTCCTGAGTAGCTAGGATTACACATATGAGCCACTGGCATCTGGCTCATTACTGGAAAACTTGCTCCTTTTATATTTTAATAGTTTTCTAATTTTATTGTTAAGTAGGTGTACAAAGGGGTTTCAATTTAACAAGTAGTTGATGAGTTTAATGCATCTTGATCACTATTACCCTTTCCATTATTCTCCCCCATCTCTCCCAACTCCACACATCCCCTCAAGTTTCCTAGTTCTATTTTCATATTTTTTTCCTAGTTCTGGGGCTTGCACTCAGGGCCTGGGCACTGTCACTGAGCTTCTTTTGCTCAAGGCTAGCACTCTACCACTTGAGCCACAGTGCCACTTCTGGTTTTATCTGTGTATGTGGTACTATGGAATCAAACCTAGGGCTTCATGCATGGTAGCAAGCACTCTTCCACTAAGTTACATTCCCAGTCCCTATTTTACATTGAATTTTTTTTTTTTTTTTTTGGGTCCGGTCGTGGGGCCTGAACTCTGTGCCCGGGTACTGTCCCTCAGCTCTTCAGCTCAAGGCTAGCACTCTACCACTTGAGCCACAGCGCCACCTCTGGCTTTTTTTTTTTCTGTTTATGTGGTGCTGAGGAATTGAACCCAGGGTCTCATGCATGCAAGGCAAGCACTCTACCACTGAGCCACCTTCCCAGCCCTACATTGAATATTAAAACAACATTCTTCCACCCTGCTTCTTTTCATTTGTCTACCCACCTCCCTGTAACCTCCCCCACCCCAGACTTCAAGTTTTAGCTTCTTGGTATTCATTTTGTCCAACTGCAAGTTAGTTGTTCAAAGGAGTTACAACATTGCAATCCTCTGCATATCACAGACACTAGTTATTGCAATCATCTGCATATAACATACGCTGGTTGTGACATTTTTGTGTTATGCTTTAGACATCATCTTGCTTTGTATTTGAAATCTATCATAGGGTCTTAGCTTTCATCAACTTTGGAAACTAAAAATTTAGACGTCCAGATGGGAAGCTGATTATAGGACACACCTTATGAAAAATAAAATTCTCCTGAGTGGCTTTTATGTCTTTATAGTAACATATCCCATATATTTTAAAAATTTAGTATCACCAGACTAATAAAGCATATTCATAACTTGAGAATTTAGTGGGCTTTACAGCATCTTGGAAATTAAATTACTGACCGAAATGTGAAGTTATCTGTCGGACTCAGCCCTGCGTAAATTGTGTTTATATTCATACAGAGTGGATTTCAGTCCTTTGAGTTTTATTTGTTGTTTTTTTTTATACTGGGACTTAAATTCAGGGGCTGGGCACTGTCCCTGAACTTTTTTTGCTCAAGGCTGGTACTCTGCCATTTGAGCCACAGTGCCACTTCCAGCTCTATATGGATCATTGGAGACAAGAGTCTCACAGACTTTCCTGCCCCAACTAGCTTCAAACCATGATCCTACAATCTCAGCCTCCTGAGTAGCTAGGATTACAGGCATAAGCCATGGGGTGCCTGGCCTTTTGGGTTTTCTATTTGATCTCTGACAGCTTGGCTGTCTGATCTTTTGGATTATAATTACAGCTCACTCTGTTCATTGACTTGAATCTTACAGAAGCTTCGTCTGGCAAGACCCCAGGAAATCCTGTTCAGAGGCTCCCCTGCCGGCAATCACATGTTCTTCTCCTTTGGAAAGAACTGTAGTGAGTGCTGCAATTGATATTCCTTTAGAAATGAATGTGGGATGGGGGAAACTTATTCCATTCCATCATTACCAGTGGGATTTTTTTCATATTATACAGGCTGAAAGACCCTTGGTGTGTAGCTCAGTATTGTATTTTTTTTACATAAGTATATCAATACTTGAGGAAAAAACCTTACCTCATAGTCAGTATTGTTAAATAAACATGTCCTTGGTTCTGAAAAATAAATGCATTATTTTAATTTAAAATCATGTATATTTTCACTGATCCAAATGATGAGCTCAGACTTCTAAAACAATCCTGTTTTTGAATACCACAATCTCCTTTTAAACTACTGATTCATAATGGTTGATTCTGGGTTCCCCTCCTCCCATAGTTGGTAAGTTTTAAGAAGTAAATACAAATTGTGGATTTTTGTGAGAACTTATTTTTGCATATGACACACGGTGGCTCAGAAGCCTCTCTTGCATGTGAATGCATAATGGATCACTTCAATTCAAACAACACATTATGAGTCCATACCGCAGTGTCCAAGTTCACAGCAGGAATCATTTGATTTAAGCAGGATGAGCTTCTCTCCGGTCCTGCAGGTGGGTGGGGAAGGACACTCTTTTGGTTTGCAGTCTAAGGCCTGTGTATCCGTGCAGGTGCATTGGTGACAATTAGCAGTCCAGGTGTCTCCAGGCTACAGGTACAAACCATGTTTAGACTTTTCTTCAAACACAGGAACCAAAGCCAATTTGGATTCAAGTGGAATAGAACTGTATACTTACCGATTTTTCTTCTCCCAGTGGTCCATGACAAACTGTTCACATGAAACGATAAATGCTAATTAAATTTGGCAAACTACAGCCATCTGTTATTTATAGATAACAGGCAGATGGCCAAAACTGTAATTGGCACAAGGATTCTAGCATTATAGAATTATGAAGGATTTTATGGTGCCTTAAGGTGAATAAATTGCATCCACCTACTATAAGCAGACGGTCCCTAAGAAGCTTGTTATTTTTATAATGACCAGGAAAAGATAATTCTTGATTTCTCCTGAAAGTGGTCAATAAAATATTTTAGCTACTGTCTAACTGACAGCATCATAGAGTCAGAAATCAAAGTTAATAAAGTAGTAAGAATCATTAAGGCAGTAAAGGTATAACACTCAAAGGCCCTTCCTTAGTGTTTGATTGGTTCTAGGGCTTAAACTCAGGGCCAGGGTGCTGTCCCTTAGCTTTTGTACTCAAGACTCATGCCCTATCACTTTAGCCACAGCTCCACTTCTGGCTTTTTTGGTGTTTAACTGCAGATGAGAGTCTCAAAAACTTTCCTTTTCAGGCTGGCTTTGAACCACAATCCCAGATCTCAGCCTCCTGAGTAGCCAATATTACAGGTATGAGCCACCAGTAGTGGAGCTGTGGCTCAAGTGGTAGAGTGCCAGCCTTAAACCCCCCCCCCCAAAAAGCTCAGGGACAGTGCCCAGACTAGTGAATGCACCCACTTACACAAAATACACAAATAAAAGAAAGAACTAGCAGATAGGTTTTCTTTTTTCCTTCTAAAAAAACAAGGTGTATTTTATTTGACTATATTTATTGTGAAAAAAACTATTTGGTGAATGACAGCTAGATGGATGAAGTTCAAGGGCAGGTGGCTCTTGTGGGAGTGTAACTTATGAGAAGAAGCATTACTACGGAGTGATTCTAGAATGGAGATATTCTTACCTGGGGCTGGTGGAACAGTGGCTGGACACCCTGTGTGAATAGAAAGTGTGTTAGTTTCAAATGTTACTGGAATAGTGTAAGGGGTTAGGGAATGTGTAGTGACCTCGTCATTCTCCTACTGCCAAATAGGCTGGCTCTAACTTTGCTTGCCTTGATTCTTTATCTTTCTGATGCTACCATTTGAGTGCTGACTTTACAGGCATGCATCACTACATTTGGTCTACTGTCTTCTTGGTCTGTCTCAATCATTCAAATGCCTTTCAAACTGCTCACCAAAAAAACGTATCCTTCTGAGAATCCATCCATGACAGATCTGGGTCAACCTAATAGTCCACTCACAAATCTCAAATTCAGGGGCTGGGTATGGTGGAACATGCCTACAATCCCTGCTACTTGAGAGATGATGGTTGGGAGGATTATTCTTCAAGATGAGAACAGGTAAATAGAGACTAAGACTTCCAGTTCAACAAACAGGCTGAGTATGATTTGTGCCTAATCCCAGCTATGAAGGAGAGGAGTGTGGGGGATGTAGCTGGCTCCAGGCTCAAATGCAAAACCTAAGATCTATCTGGAAAATAAAGCAAAAGTAGAGCTGGCTGTGTGGTTAAAATGGTTTGGTACCTGCTGAGCAAATAAGAGATCCTGAGTTTAACACTAACATTTGCAGTTTTAAAAAAATGTTCTATTTAAAGCCAGGCCTTAGTGGTTCGCACCTGAAATCCTAGGTACTCACAAGGCTGAGATCTGAAAATCTTGGCTCAAAGCCAGCCAGGGCAGGAAAGTCCATGAGACTCTTACTATCTCCAATTAACCACCAAAAAAAAAAAAAGCTGGAAGTGGATGTGAAGCTCATGTGGTAGAGTACTCATCTTGAGTGAAAATAGCTCAGGCGCAGCACCCAGGCCCTGAGTTCAAGCCCCAAGACTGGTACCAACATGGTTTTTCTATTTAAAAGCTGCTAAAAAGTCAAATTACTATTTTGATTCTGCTTACTTAAAAAATAAGACGGGTAGCAGTAAGAGAATACTTAAAAACACATCCGTATTTGTGCATGATTAAATTTGACTATGCCAGAATAATATTTTTATAATGAGACTGGAACCCAGGGTTTCACATTTGCTAGGCAGCCACACTCTCATTTGAGACACACAGCAAGGTAGCTTTTAATTACAAATTGTTAGCAGATGGGATCTCATTCCTGTAGGGATAAAGCCTTAAGTTTGGAACTAAAACCCACCATAAAAGCTTCTCTACTTGTCAATCTCCTTTCCTCCTTAAGCCTTATATAGTCATGGGCAACTAACATCCGGTGATTCCTGAACTCACCCCCATGGGTGAGTGACAGGTCTTTCAGTCAATATTAACCTCAGTTATTGTTTTCTGCTGCTTTCACACAAAACTACCAACTTAAACAGAAATGAACACCCCACTCTTCTCCACAGTACCATTGTTTTTTAGGTTATTAAATATCTGTATCCATAATCTCACACAGCCTCAAAAATTATTAAATCCAAGCGTTGTATCTTCCTGATGGTTTTGCTCTTAATATATGCTGCAGCGTAACACTGATATTAAACTGCTAACGGAATGAGTAATTAATATTAGAGAAATGCTAACTGAATGAGTAATAAGAGTTGTGCCCATACTAACCTGTTACATTTTCAGCTTCCACATCCCTTGTTGATACTACAGTGGATTCTGAGGGGAGAGTAAAAAGAAGCCATTGTGATTATTTTTTGTGTGAGATAGAATTGGGGCTTCACACCGATTGACACTTTTCTGCTCAAAGCTAGTGCTCTACCTCTTGAGCCATCTCTCAATTTACAGCCTTTTCTGGTTATTAGAGATAAGAGTCTCAGGGACATTTCTGCGTGGGTTTGCTTTGAATTGAAATCCACAAAGCTTAGCCTCTTGAGTAGCTAGGATTACAGGTGTGAGCCATGAGTGTCCATCCTGGGATTTTTAAATCAAAATAAGAAGAATATATATCGATCCGGGTGCCAGTGGCTCACGCCTGTAATCCTAGCCACTCAAAAGGCTGAGATCTGAACATCTTGGTTCCAAGCTGGCCTGGGGAGTAAAGTCCATGAGACTTTTAACTCCAATGAACCACAAAAAGCCAGAAGCAGAGCTGTAACTCAAGTGATAGGGCACTAGCCTGGAGTACAAAAGCTCAGGGACAGTGTTCAGGCCTTCAGTTCAAGCCCCAGGTCTAGCACATATAACATACACAAAATTCAAAACAAATACATTGTGTGTACAGGGCTAAATGGTGCCACGGGGTCCCTCATGTGGAACAGATAATTCATTCTACTTTATTTGAGTCTCTTCCTTTTACGTGGCTGGGATACTTGGGGGCCTGTTGTGGCTGTCCCTAAAGTAGCAACTGGCGAAGGAAACAAACACAATTTCAGGAGTAACATCCCTCCTAACCTCCTCCTGGGAAATCCTGAACTACAGGAGTAAGTCCTTGACAGAAGAAGTTCTGGCAAAAGATGATTATAGGAGGATCACAGGCCATTCTAGTTGAACTAGTTTAGTTCTAGTTTAACTCAGAAGGATTGTTTCAAAAGGGAGCTATATCCCAGCTTCCTGCCTTCCTCTTAGGTTTTTTTTTCCTTTCCTCTTTCCAGCCACCCCTTCCTCTAAACTTATCTGTTGTACAAACAATGCCAGAGGCTGCACTAAAGAGGTTTGTATTGCCAGCATTCACCTGTTTGTGCTTGACTTCCTGAGGTTTCTTCTATCCTAGCAGAAGTAGAGCCTGCCAATAAAGGAATAAACATGGTGAGTGCAGAGGACTAGAAAAATAGGAGAGTTTCAGATATTAATAAAAGATAGGCTGGCAGGCTGGGAATGTGGCTTAGTTGTAGAGTGCTTGCCTATTTTGCATGAAGCCCTGGGTTCAATTCCTCAGTACCACATAAACAGAATAAGCCAGAAGTGGAGCTGTAGCTCAAGAGGTAGAGTGCTGCTAGCCTTGAGCAGAAGAAGCTCAGTGACAGTGCCCAGGCCCTGAGTTCAAGCCCCAGGACTAGAGAAATTAAAAAAAATAGGATGGCTTATCTTTAAGTTGTTGTAAAAAGAAGTTTCAATGCAATATGTCAGTCTAGGAGAATAATGCATCTTGATCAAAGTTTTTACCCCTTCCATCATTTTCCCCATCACCTCAACTTTCCCATTTCCGTTTTCACACACACACACACACACACACACACACACACACACACACACACACACATTGAATATCATAGCTCTATTCACCCGCACTTCCTGTCTCCATTCCCCTCCCCTTGGCCTCATCCCTCATCACCTCAAACCTCCAGTTCCAGCTTCCTGGTGTTTATTTTATTAGACTGTAAGTTATTCAAAGGAGTTACACCATTGGCATTCTTCCTTGCATATACTCTACATTTTTAATATGTTTGTGTACTTATGCATATGACCTGTATATATTTGAATACATATTTATAAATTAGCTCTAACTACCACAAAAGAGAGAAATCATACATCCTTTGGCTCTTCTCTAGGATGATTCAGTTCTCTACAAATGATGGAATATCCTTCTTCCTGGCCATCCTGACCCCTGAGCTATTAGCCCTATATCTGAGTGACCTACCTGTGCTGGTACTTTTGGTTGCCCTGGTTGTTTCATGTGCTTCCTTGGAGGTACCTAGAATGAGCAGAGGAAGATCACTGTACTCTTTCTGGTCTCTAAAGTCTCCTGCACACAGCTCTTGGCATGCCTGAAGTCCCTGATCACTGGTGTGAATTGAATGCGTGCTGATGACCCCAGGTGAGTTTTTCACTTCTAAATCACCTCTTTTAAGTAGTGAGAAGTTTCTTACATTAGCTCTTCTACTTGTGTGTCTTAGTTTTTGTGGTTCTCCTGTACTAGTTGGGCAAAGAAACAAGTTATAACTGAGGCAATGAGAAAAGATCTCTGTTGAGTGAGTTAATGTGGCCTTCAGCTTGACAGAGCCTTGACACAGTATCCTTCCTGGCTGTCCTCCCTTTTCAGGGAAGTAGGGAGAGCCTATAAACTTCACCATTTCTATATCCTGGGTTGGAACTGGCTTTGATACCACTGTGGTTCCTGCACAGATAGACACGGGCTGTTTCCTATTAGACAAACACTAAGGCTTTGCTTCAGAGGACAAGGTCAGAAAGAGTAGTCAGCCTGATGCCACTGCTCATGCCTGTAATCCTAGCTACCCATAAAGCTGAGATCTGAGGCTCACCATTTGAAGCTTGCTTGAGTAGACAAATAGGTGAGGTACTTATGTCCAATTAACCAGCAAAAAGCTAGAAGTAGAGATGTGGCTCAAGTGGTAGAGAACCAGTCTTGAGTACAAAAGCTAAACAAGGGGATATGGCTCTGGGCTCAAGCCTCCATACCAGAACATACGCATACAATAGAAGTCAAAGATGAAATCTGAGCCAATGTTCCAGCTAGCCCACTAAAGTAGAATTTATTATCTGAGAATTTATTATCTGAATAAAGAAATAAAATAATGGCTTCTGAGAATATGGAGTCTCATGGATTTCTATCTCAGGAAATGGTGGTCTGATGACAGCTTCTACTCTACTCTTACAATGTGCCCTGGAAACATTCACTACCTTTCTGGGACTCTAGTCTGAGCTCCAGAAACCCAGAATGAGAATATTAAATGGTTGAAAAAAAGGAAATACCCAGATTAGATTCCACTCTAGTTCCTGGGCCTTTATCCTCAATATTTCCCTTATGTTGAAGCAAAGGCTTAGAAGTCACTAATGAGAAGCCAACAGATTTAAACCATTGATAGACACTCACCAAAGTAAATCCAAAAGCTAGTATGAGTTGTATGAGTTAGATACTACTGTGTTAATACTATAGTACTTAATGCCAGAGAAGAGATTTCTTTTTCTCAGCTGAGATACTTAGAGCTACTTTTCAATTATTTAATTACCTATGTTAGAACTTGTAGAAATAATTATTGTGCCAGAGGGTGTCCCAGGGGTACCTGCAATAAGAGAAAGAATGAGTCTCAGTCTTTCTCAGCCTAAAATGAGCAAGGTAGCATCAATAGGTCCAGTTTCTCTCAAGCAATAGAAAAGCAACAAATGTTCTCACATGAGCTATTTGTGAAACCTAGTGGGGTTTCCAAGACTCTGCCTCAGGAAGGCAAGATCAAAGGAATAGGAGGTGAGGGAGAAGTCATAATGGCTACAGCATTCTCATTTCTTCAGAACTAGAATCTTAAAAATTCTGATTACTAAATGACTTTTCCTTAGATGTATATACTTTACTTTCAGGAACTTACCATGCTACTCCAGCTCAGAGGACAGAAAAAGAATATGTCTAAACTTAGGATCCAGGGTTAGGACCGTGTGTGTGTGTGTGTGTGTGTGTGTGTGTGTGTGTGTGTGTGTGTGTGTGTGTGTGTGTGTGTGTGTGTGTGTGTGTGTGTGTGTGTGTGTGTGTGTGTGTGTGTGTGTGTGTGTGTGTGTGTGTACTAAGAATGTTGTGCTCTTGCTTCAAGGCTGATGCTCTAGGATCCAGGGTTAGGCCCGTGTGTGTGTGTGTGTGTGTGTGTGTGTGTGTGTGTGTGTGTGTGTGTGTGTGTGTGTGTGTGTGTGTACTAAGAATGTTGTGCTCTTGCTTCAAGGCTGATGCTCTACCACTTGAGCCACTCTTCTAGTTCTGGATTTTTAATTTGAAGTAAGAGTCTCCAGCATTCATGTACCAGGCTGACTTCTAACTGTGATCCTGTGATCTCAGTGTCTTGAATGGGGTTAGGTATCTTAAGGCCTTTATTTGCAACATTGCCTTGTATTACGGACACTAGTCCTGGAGAAATGGCTGAGGAGGCAAGACAGCATCAATCTAGAGAACCATATCCTTTATGTATCCTCTGGGAAGTTACCTAATCAGCTGAGGAACTCATTAATCGCATTAGGGTTAGGACCAGTACTAAAGGAGCAACAATTACTTCTCACCTACACATATGTTCACAGGTAGTACACACTAATGGGAACATTTTTGATAATCCAAAATCTGGCAAGATTTACCTGATGAAATGACTGCTCTTGTGCTTCCCACAACTTCTTTAATACTTGTGGCCTCTGTGAGAATAAACAGAGAGAAAATGGGAAGTTTTTCTTCATTTTTGTAAATGTATACTTTTGTGTGAATGTGGATCTACCCCTTCTGGGTTTTGAATGCAGGTCCTCACATGCTTTCCCTTGGCTTTTTCACTTAAGCCTGGCATTCAACCATATGAGTCACATCTGGTTCACTGGATATAATAGTCTCAAGTGTGTATGTGCCTGACCTGGCTTTGAACCACTATCCTCAGATCTCAGCTTCCTGAGTAGCTAGAATTACAGGTGTGAGCCACCAGTTCCTGGCTAGTTTTTCTTTCTTTCTTTCTTCCTTCCTTCCTTCCTTCCTTCCTTCCTTCCTTCCTTCCTTCCTTCCTTCCTTCCTTCCTTCCTTCCTTCCTTCCTTCCTTCCTTCCTTCCTTTCTTTCTTTCTTTCTTTCTTTCTTTCTTTCTTTCTTTCTTTCTTTCTTTCTTTCTTTCTTTCTTTCTTTCTTCTCTTTCTCTCTCTCTCTCTCTTTCTTTCTCTTTCTCTCTCTCTTTCTCTCTCTCTTTCTCTCTCTCTTTCTCTCTCTCTCTTTCTCTCTTTCTTTCTTTCTTTCTTTTCTTTCTTTCTTTCTTTCTTTCTTATACCTTCTTGTGTGTATATATGTTCCTCTACACAAGCATGAATTTAGGGCCTTTGGCAATCCTTTAGCTTTAATAATCAAGGCTGGAGCTCCATCACTTGAGCTCCACCTCCAGCCTTTTGCTGGCCTATTGAAGATATGAGTGTCATGGACTTTCCTGCTTGGGCTGGCTCCTAACCTCAGTCCTCAGACCACACTCAGCCCTTTTGAATAGCTAGGTATACAGGTGTGAATCATCAAGGATGGAGATGTTTTTTTCCACATGAGAATGGTGTGGTAGAGTGATATTGCTGCTCCAGGCATTTGAAGGAACGTTGAGTTTAATACTTGCCTGTTTGGATACTCGTGGGTGAGGCTGTAGTCCCAGGGCTTGTCCCAGGGGAACCTAGAGTAGGAGAGGAAAGAAAGTGGGGAGGGCGGGAAGGAGGCTTGCTTTCTTGGGCAGATGCTGTAATTTAGGATTCATTTATGTGTCTCTGTAAAAACAACATACTCCTCCAGGATTCTTGGTCTCAAGAGCTAAAATGACATTTATCTTTTCTATGCTATTCCTTGCTATCAACTACATTCCTGAGTTTATTTTCAGTTTTTGGTCATTAATCAGGACTTCAGTACCTGCTGCTTTTGCTCATTGGCTGGTGCTCTACCAACTGAGCCATGCCTCCAATCCCTGAGATTTTTTTAAAGTGTCGTAACAATGAGATCTTTCCTACTCTCACCTTCAGTTTCCTGTTCCAACTTGGCTTAACTCTGCTGTCTTGACTCTACAGTCATGTTGGTAACTTGTGATGTTTAAAAATACAAAGAACTGAGAATATTTACATTTTAATTCTTTAAAGGTAATTACCTCTTCTACTTTCAATGTTTTGTAGCTATGAATCTAGGCTCTCCAAACACTATCATTTTTTTCTTATTCTATTTTTATTATTTTTTACAAAAACAATCCCAAGGCATTTGTTGTCACCTGATAATAACACAAGGTCATCAGAACCGTGCACACTAGCAATGGGGCTCATCAACTTATAGGAACAAATGTTTTCTTAGATTCACAGCAAAGAACACACACACACAAAACAAAACAAAAACAACTGTATAAGATTCTTAATAATTTCTCACTCCACTGATCATTTCTAGTTGGAGACACTTTGTAGTAGAGTAATATTATCTCCTTTCAGCATGATCCGACCCAGTTGTTTTCTTGACTTTTAGAATGAATTCCTTCTACATCGAAACCAATGATGCCGCCCTCTATCCACATAGTCACTTGCTCATAGAGACACACCTGAATCCGAGATCTGTTTGTAAATATCTGAAGATAAGGCTGATGGGCTGGACCATCCCCTTCTATGCCTTTGGCCCTGGCCACAGTATGCCATGGTGGAATCTTACAAAGGCCACACATCGATCAGCACGCTATCCTAGAAGGCAACTTCTGGAACTCTTTTTTCTTCTTTTAATGTGTTGGTATTAGGGCTTGAACTCAAGGCCTTGGGTTCTCTTTGCGCTATCATTGTTCATGGCTGGTGCACTTACACTTGAGCCGTGCCTCCATTTCCTGCCTTTTTGCTGTTTAATTGGAGATAAGAGTCTTACAGATCTGTTTTCCTAAGCTGACTTCACACTGAGATCTTTAGATCTCAGCCTTCTGAATGGCTAAGATAACAAGCATACGCTATTAGTGGCCTGGCCCCAAGCTTTTAAATAAAATAATGAAAACAATCTTTTTCTTGAATAATTTAAAAAGCCTTGATAAAACCTGTGAGTATTGGTGGGGGGGGGAATCTTACATTAATTTTAAAAAGAATTACCTAGTTTAGAAACTTCTTGGTGACTCGTAACTTTGGTTGAGATAAGAGTAGTATCTACCAAGACAGTATGGAAATACTTTAACCATATTCTGGGTTGAGAGAAAAAGTCAAGGGAGAGCCTGAGGCCCTCAGTTTAAAGCCCTAGTAAGAGCACAATCCTTTCTCTATAAAGATGATTTTGTTTAGGAAGTTATAACTTAAAGATGTGGCTAATGAACTCTTCAGGAAATTCCAGAGCATTCAAACAACCAACCTCAACTGCCTTCCAGTTTCTCCAATTGACTGTCCCACGTTTTATATCCCATCAGTAGCAAAATCCCACTAGTAATCAATAAAACTCCCCCAATACCAAAGCAGTGGCTGACCTGTTTGCACTCTGCTTCCAGTGGGCTTCTTGCTTAGTCCTGAAGTGGACACACCTGGGAGTAAACAAGAAAAACTTTAAAAATGATTTTAAATAGGTGTGAAATCTGGATAACATTTTGTAATTCTTTAAGAAGATAGCATTTTGACAGAGAAACTGATAAAGAGCTTTCTTCAATAACCCTTAATCTGCATTAGAATTTTAGAAACTGATATGATAGCAATTACTCCAAGGTGGATTTAAATGGAAATAAGAATGAGAGATGGATAGGAATCCAGAAATTGAGAAGTAAGAGAAATGATTTTGCTCAAAGAATAAGATAAATTTGAACACATCTACTCTTCTTTTTGTTGTTATTGGTCATGGGGCTTGAACTTGGGGCCTGGGCACTGTCCCTGAGCATTTTTACTCAAGGCTAGTGCTCTACTACTTTGAGCTACAACACCACTTGTAGTTTTCTGGTGGTTAATAGGAGATAAAAAATCTCATAGAATTTCCTGCCCAGACTGGCTCTGCACTGTAGCTAAGCTTACAGGTATGAGCCACTGGTGCCTGGCAAATCAACATTTCTTAATAGCAGTAAAAGAGCTTTTGATTTAAAGCCCTATGATTATTGGCAAGACTCTCATTGGAAGTCTTGGCTAGGATATTATAACACTTTGGGAGGAAGCACTTTGTTTCAGGTCACCTGACTTACTTCTTGTGACCTGATCTTTGGTGCTTTGGTGGGGACTCCTTGGGTAAGTGGATAGGAATTTATAATTTAAATTTATTTAAATTTAAATTATTTTAGAAGTTAAATTTGCTTGGAGTTTATTCATGGATTTTTATTCTTGAGAAGTCTAAATGGGTGAATAATCTTTACTCATCAGGATTAGAATGTCCTGAATGCCTGGAAATTCCAGATAAACCTGAAATAGTACCAACAAAACTAAGATGGCTGCCAGGTATTGGTAGCGCATATCTGTAATCCTAGTACTCAGGAGGCTGGGAGCTGAGGATTATGATTCAAAGCCAGCTTGGGCAGAAAAGTCCATGAGTCAGATTTCTAATTAACCACCAAAAAACCCCACAGAAGTAGATTAGTGGCTCAAATAGCAGAACACTATCTATGAGCCAGAAAACCTCAATGATAGTGCCCACACCCTGAGTTCAAGCCAAACCAACACACACACACACACACACACACACACACACACACACACACACACACACACACACACACACACACACACAAGACGGTTAAAATATTGACAGTAACACATCATTCCTACCTTCATCAAATCACATCTAAATGTTCGGTGTATAGAGAAAACCAGTCTTAAAAGCAAGGATCTACTTGACATTTTATCTCTTCAAATGAAATATGAAAACCTATTTTGACCCACCTCTCTCTCATTCATCACCTGTCATGATCCCAGGACATAGCTGAGAAGGTAAACACATCACTCACCAGTTGTTGTTCTCATGGTAGTGGTCACCCTGATTGCTGTAGAAATTGTGGTTTCTGAGAAGAAACAAGAGAAAGTGGTATGGAATGGGGCACTTAGAAAAAATGCAGAACAATGATGTTTCTCTGTACTATCACTATGGAAGAGATGAGGGCCTCTGAAGTTCACAGAAGATCCTTCCATTTCATCACTCACCTACATTGGAGCGTCCAGGAGCAATGGTTGTACCACTAGTAATCCTGGCAGCTGAAAGTACAATACCAGGGAATTAATTTATGAATTCTCTTTAACTCAAACTAACATTGGATTTCCAGTAAATATTATGCTCTTGTGAATATAGAAAGGACAAGTTCCCGGAATCATGTGTTGATGTCTAGTCATATATTCAAAGAGAAATTGCGTAAAATTTCTGTTAAATTCATTGTGGTTAATCCTGGGGCTTGAACTCAGGATCTTAAGCATTTTTGCCTGGCTCTTTTTCTTCTGCTCAACGCTGGTACTCTACCACTTGAGCCACAGCTCCACTTCTGGCTTTTTGTTGGCCAATTGGAGATAAGTCTTAAGGATTTGTCTGGCTTCAAACTGTGATCCTCAGATCTCAGCCTCCTGAGTAGCTGGGATTATATAGGCATGAGCCACCAGCATCTGGCTATAATTTAAGATGTAGATAATAAAATGACTGCTAATGCTCTTCTATTTTAACTTCAGTCTCTGTGGTCCCACTACCTCTTAGAGAAGTTGTGGCTTCAAGTGAAAGGAGTAAAGCAGTGAATTAAATTCAAAGCCATCACTGAGGAAAATTTGGTAGTATCTATAAGTAGATATATACCTACATGAGAGGAGAGAATGTAGGAGGGGATAATGGCTCATTACTGACACTTCTCTTCCCTATTAGGTCTTGGATTTACCTGTGCTGGACGTCTCAGGTTTCATCGTTGTGCCAGACATGGAACCAGTGGTGCCTAAAGAAGAGGGGAGGGAGAGGAACGATGTATTTATCATCCTAGGAAAAGAGCCAACAAAGTTTGTGACTAGAAAGCAGCAGAAGACCTTCCTTAGGATAGCCAGTCATGATAACATACACTTTCCATTTTGAATTCAATGGCAACATAGCACATGATCCAGCCTCGACTGCTTACTTCTCTGATAGAGGTCTTGGGTGCCTTTCTTTTCTTTTCTTTTCTTTTTTTGTCGGTCGTGGGGCTTGAACTCTGGGCTTGGGCGCTATCCCTCAGCTCTTCAGCTCAAGGTGAGCACTCTACGGCCTAAGCCACAGTGCCACTTCCAATTTTCTAGTGGTTTATTGGAGATAAGTCTCATGGACTTTCCTGCCTGGGTTGCTTTGAAACCTGATCCTCAGATCTCAGCTTCCTGAGAAGCTAGGATTACAGGTGTGAGCCACTGGCACCCAGCTTGGATGCCTTTCTTATGTTTACCTGTTTCTCTTCCAGAGCTTGGCCTCCCAGCAGTGCCAGTGGTGGCTCCTGATGATAAGAAAAGACACATGATATCTATGTTAATGCATTCAACTGTTTTCCTGGAAGAAATTGGTAACATCTATATTCTGACGTGCGATAGAGCTCAACCTCCAGAGTTACTTCTGTTATCTCTGCTCTTCAAAGTAGAACTAAATGGATATTTATCACTACCCTATCATACTGGGGTCACAGCTTGAATGTCAAAAGAAAAAAAAATTCTGGATCCTGAGCCTCTTAAGAATAGTGTAAGGTTTGCTCCCAAAATGGATGTCATGTTTTTCATAAATATGTGCTATATAGAACAAATGTCTCTATGCTAAGACAAAGATAAAAGGTAAGTCAGAAGGAACCAAAAACTTGCGAACTCTAAGCTGGGCACTGGTGGCTCATGCCTATACTTCTTAGCTACTCAGGAGGCTAAGGTAGGAAGGTCATGGTTCGAAGCCAAACCTGGGAAGCAAAGTCTGTGAGATTTTTATCTTCAATGAACCAGCAAAAAGCTAGAAATGGTGCTGTAGCTCAAGTGATAGAGAGTCAGACTTGAGCAGAAAAATCCAAGCAACTGTGTGAGGCCCCAAATTCAAGCCCCAGTACCCCCACAATGCACACACAAAAGTTTCCACATTGGGCTGGGAATTTGGCTCAGTGGTAGAGTGCTTGCCTTGCATGCATGAGGCCCTGGGTTCAATTTCTCAGCACTACAATAGCAGAAAAAGCCGGAAGTGGTGCTGTGGCTCAAGTGGTAGAGCCTTGAGCTGAAGAGCTGAGGGACAACGCTCAGGCCCAGAGTTCAGGCCTCATGACTGACAAAAAGAAAAAAAAAAGTTGCCACCTCAATTTTCATTGGTAAGGCTTCCTTCTGTAGCAGTTATGGCTTCAGAGAATAAACAGGAGTAAAATGCTGAAAACTAAAAGTCGTGAAAGATAATAAAGTGATTTTCCTCCAGTGGCAGCCCCACAAAAGAAATCATCATACCTAGTTCTGTTTGACTCACCTGTGTGGAGCCTTCCAGGAATGCTGCTGCTCCCAAGAACAATGCCAGGTGTACCTGAAAGCAAAATGGAAGAATGTGGTCAGATCAGTTTCATTCCTAAGAAAAACCTGTCCCAGTATGGGGGAGGGCATGGACAGAGGTGTTGAGTGTAGGACAAGATCATGTCCAGGAATATACAATATTTTGTTGCACACTGGATGGCTCCAGTGACAATGTCCCTTTTTCTGAGCTCAATGCCAGGGAATGTTTTTATTCATCTGGTTTAATGTCCTTGACTTTTACCAGATGGCTGAGAAGAAACAAAACATACTGATTACCTGTTGATGTGTTGCACACGTGTGTGTGTGTGTGTGTGTGTGTGTGTGTGTGTGTATACATGTGCACACATGAGCTTGAACTCAGGGGCTGGACAAGGCTAGTATGCCCTACTAGTCACAGTCCCACTTTCAGCCTTTTGGTGATCATGAAGGTTTGGGCTGGCTTTGAACCTCAGTCCTCAGATCTCAGTTTTCTGAGTAGCTCAGATTGTAACAGGTGTGAGCCACAGGTGCACAGCTACCTACTGAATATTTATAGGAGTAAATTGATGTAATAGAAATATTCGTGTTCTAGAAAAGTTTAGACATGTGACATGAGTCTAGTGGACAGTAGGGTCATGGTTTGGAAGACAGCTCCTGGGATCCAGAGTTGAAATCTGCTATTCACTTGCTGGGTGACCTTGGCCGATTTTCTTAACATCTCTGGAGCCAGAGGCTTGCTCACCTAAAAAACTGGACAAAACAGGAATACTTCTTTTGTAGTTTGTATAGAAAGCTGAAGGCGGCTGTAGAATCATGCCTAGCACATACTTTGCTAGAAAGTGTTAGTTATTAGGAATGTTAGTTATTATGTGAGTAGGAAGTTGGCAAGGTTAGGAAATGTGAATGATCACCCGTGTTCATTCTGCTTCTGGTGGTATGGCTGCCATCCAAGGATGATGTAGCTTCTGAGAAGAGAGGTCAGAAAGTGTGACATGCCAGGAAATAACAGCACGCAGGCCAAGTTGAAGATGTGCATCCTTTGAGAGCTCTTAGACTGCTAGAGGTCATTCTGTGGGCAATGCTCAGCAGTTGATTGGCTCACCTGTGTTTGAACTCCCAGGTTCAAGTGTACTGCTTGAAGCCATCCTGGTGGTACCTGCAAGGAGGGAAGGGATAGGTATCACTCTCATGGGAAAGTTGGACATTTTCAAAACCAAGACGTCTGGAATTCAATGTCAGTAAGACAAGCATCCTCCTCCCCCCCTCTTTTTGTGATATTTACCTATTGTGCTTCTGGTTTCTTGGTTTACTGATGCTCCAGGGGTTGCTCCTGAAAAGTGGAATGTAGAAAAACTTTGAGGTGGAGAGATGGGTGCAACTGGGACAACTATTGCATATTGCGATCACTTCTCTGCTCAAGGAAGAAAGGCACTTCATTGAGAAGTATTAGAAGAACAAGAAATTTCTGTGTGCATGTTTGCCTTCTGTTTACGTGAAGTAATATTCCCTGAGCCCGTCTTTCCTCCAATGGATACTGGAGGAAATGGGGATTGGAGAAAGGAGACGCCAATTTTCCTTTCTCGCATTTGCAGAGATCAACATGTGAGGTTGAGCCATTTCTGGAAAGATTTTTAAAAAATGTATGCCTAAATGGACTCAAAATCAATGACTAAAGAAAATAATGTTGATCTTAGATAAGAGTTCCTAAGAACCCCACCATGAAACCGTCCTACTGAGAATCAATGTGTAATTGTAATTTATCATTACCCAAAAGTCATTCAGTCTGTCTGTCTCTTTCTCTTCCAAGTTCTCACCTGTTTCCTTTCTTGCTACAGTTGTTCTGGTGCTTGTGGAAGTTGTGGCTTCTGAAATGGAGAGAGGAGGAGCAGGAGAAGATTAAGGATAAGGACATAGAAGGAACAATTAAATATGATGTATTTACATGAGGAGAACAATGTGAAAGTCATCTTTAGGATCTTATAATCCTGAATGGGTACTCTCTTCTCAGCCTACCTGTGCTGGAAATTCCAGGGGCAGCAGTTGTACTTTTGGCCATACCAGTGGTGCCTAAAATAAGAAGGCCATGGAATCAACATAAAATGGAACCACATAAAATGAGTCACCCCATTGATAAGTTCAATGAATGTCACCTGGGCCACATTATTCAGCTTTTGTGCCTTGGGCAGCTCAGGGAGATGCCATTTTCATGGACCACTTCAGCTACATGGTGGAGTTTTCTTTTTGAGCACATCATTTTATTAGTCTTTCTGCTCTTATTTTTCCCATGTTTTAAATATCTAGCTCATTCAATAGCGTTTGTTGAATCCTGTTTTATAACTAGGGAGGGATCAGTGAACAAAATAAATGAACTTTTTGTTGTTGTTATTGGTCGTGAGGCTTGAACTCTGGGTCTGGGCACTGTCCCTCAGCAATTCAGCTCAAGGCTAGCGCTCTACCACTTGAGCCACACCGCCACTTCCAGTTTTCTGGTGGTTTATTGGAGATCAGAGTCTCATGGAATTTCCTGCCCAGGCTGGCTTTGAACCTCAATCCCCAGATTTCAGCCTCCTGATAGCTAGAATTACAGGCATGAGCCATCAACACCTGGCCTCAATGAACATTTTTTTCTCCAGAAGCCTAGTAGGCTTGCTTAGCAAATAGAATATAAACTCCCCCAATGGAAAAGAAAATAAAATTTCAATTCCAGTGACTTATTTGTCTGAGGCCCCAGTGGGGGCATTCCTGATGACGAAAAGTAGAAAAACCATGGGAGCTGGCTTTGAATTTCAATCCATCATTGAGGGTCCAACTATTGAGTAAGTCTAATATGATAGCTTACAACAAAAAGTCAATAGGAGTCAAAATTTTTCTGACTTTATTCTAGCCATCTTTATACCTGAGAGGAAACCATGGGAGCCAGTGTTGTTTCCTGCTGACACTGTAGTAATAGCTAAGAGGTTAATGGTGCAGGGAATTCCTATTCTCATACTGCTCACAAGAAATCTATACCACAAAGCCAGGATTCAGAAGAGAAAATCATCTTAGGGTTGAGTGTCAGCAGCTTGATTGTTGTGTGTTAGAGGATGGATCATTTGTTCTTCCTAGAGGTAAACTGGAGGTTGTCTTCTGTGGTAGTCCTAACAGCTGGGGCCTCTAGTTTCCCCTGATTTCCTCACAGTAGCTCTGCTGCTTTCTAAGCAAACTTTAGCCTTATGAACAGGAAACTTGGAAAGTGAAAATGAATAACTATGAGGACCTCAGAGGATTCACTTACCTGTAATGGAGATTCCAGGTGTAGACGTGATTCTGGAGATGCCCCTGCTGGTACCTTCAATCACAAGGAGGAAGGATTGATATGTCATCTGTCAATGTCATTTGTCAATCTATTTTTCCTCATTGAAAATCATAGGAGACCTCTCCTAGGGTTCTGCATGTGATTTTTCTGAAAGTACTTTATCTTCCAAAGGGGAACAAAAATTAAAAGGCCAAACTCCCACCATAGACCACCTGGCTCTTAATTTTTGTAAGTATCAGAGAGAGGATTGTAATTTTTCATTCTTATCCCTGTGACTACCAGAGACATGGCTCCCTGGTGCAGTGGTCTCAGTTCCTAAAGAAAAACCAAGAACATTCTTTTGTATATCACTGTAAGGATTTGGGTAAAATAGAGGTATTTAGACAAAGGTTTTGATTGGCAGAAATTAACCTAAATTCATTTTAACTGATCCACATTGCCGGAAGAGTCACTGGCTCCCCTGCTCCCTCTTTTTCTTTCTTTCTTTTTAACCTGTTATAGCTACTGCTTCAGTAATTGCAGAGATCGCTGTAGTGTCTGAAATAGGGAGGAAAGTAAAAAGAGAAGGCAAAACTTGAAATGATCTGAGAAGAGGAAAGAAGGATCACTGAGGGAATCTGATGATTGCAAATCCTTTTCCCTAGAACTAGTCCTTCCCAATTTGGTGTTTTACTAGAGCTAGAGCTTGTACTGGCAACAGTTGTAGAGAGAGACATTTTAGCACTGCCTATGTAGGGAAAGGTGACAAAGGTGACACCTTTGTATCCTGTAGGAAAAAGTAGCCAACGACATGCTGATCTGTGACTTCCAAGACGCTAATGACACTTCCTGTGTAGTCAATGTACTTCCTGTTCCTGTAACGGACAGACATCTTCCCTGTTGCCCATATGCTTTTGCAAGACTAAGGGCAATGTGTCCAACTAACATGCATGCAATGATTATTTTAAAGCAGTTTGTAGACTCTGTGTAGAGAGATGCCAGCTCATCTGTCCACCTTTGAAGGTCATGTCAGAACATTTCCTGTGTTTACCTGTCTGGTTTTCTGATGCACCAGTGGTGGCTTCTAATGAAAAGAAAGTGTGAAATAAAAAGTATCTGTTGAATTTTATTTTATTCTCATGGTTTCTATGCTGAATTGAGTTTAGCAATGCTATCCAGAAAAAAAAAAAGGAGTTTTCAAAGAGGAAACTGTTTCAGAGCCTGTACTGTTGCCATTAATCTCTCCAGAGACTTTGATTCCTGATGTCCCTAGGACATGAAGGCCTTGGGAACTTGAGGCCCAAGTGGTTTCAAATTCTAAAGCAAGCCCTGGTTCCTCTGAAATAATATGACCTCAAACGCAAATTCAAAACCTTTAAGGGGGAGGCAGGGGGTTAATCTATAATGTAAAATTTTTTTCCAATCTGAAGTTTTCCAATATAAAATTTATTTTTCTTTAAAGACAGTTTTCTCTAACAACTCTATCCATCTAACATGAATCATGCCACTACCAAAGTCATCAGAAATATATTCCCAAGCACAGTGGTGATCTCTGAGGAAAGGGAAAAGAACCAAAGTGAACTGTATGTTCAAGAAGGGGGAGGGGCAAAGGTGAAGCCACTGTACAGCAGGCACAATATCACATTTCTTGTCAGCTCAAAATTGTATATCCATATTTTTTTAACAGATTTATTTTGTCAGGATGGTCTTACAACTGAGGTCCTCACACGTGATGGGCAAGAACTACCAGCCCTTTTTCATACTATTTTTTTTCTTTGATAAGGTCTTGCTTTCCACCCTCCCCCTCCCCCAACGCACCCAGGGCCATACTGGGCCTACAATCCACCTACCTGTGTCCTCTACTGTAGCTGGGATTTAAGGTCTGAAATACTACTCTTGGCTTATTATTGAAATAGGATGTTGGTAACAATGTGCCCTCGCTTGTGCAATTATTCCCTGATGTCTACCTTCCAAGTGGTTGTGATTAGAGGTCAATGGCACCAGGCTCCATATGTCATATGTCTCATAAGTAGACCTTAGGCAGTCTGTGTTTGGAATGAGATAGTAAAAGTTCGCAATAAGAAAGCATATAGCCAAATGCTGGTTGCTCATGACTGTAACACTTGCTACATAGGAGGCTGAGATCCAAGGGTCATGGCTCATAGCCAATCCCAGGCAGGACAGTCCATGAGACTCTGGCCTCCAATTAACTACAAAAAAAGCTAAAAGTGGAGCTGTGGATTAAGTGGTAGAGCATTAGCTTTGAGCACCAAAGCTCAGAGACAGCACCTACCCTGAGTTCAAGCCCTATGACTGGCACACACATATACAACTAGCATATGGTATATACTTATAAATGAAAGAGATACTGATTATTAATATCTGTATGTGTTGTTGCTTTAAATGGCAGAATTTGCCATTATCTATCAAACAGGAATTGGAAGCTAGAGAAAGAGAAGGATCAATATGTAAAATTTTCACCCATAATAAAAAGAAAATTACTTCAGATAGGATTAAGGAATTCTGGTTTACAATGTACCCAACAAGGTCTATCAGTGCTTTCAAGAGCTAAGAGTTAATGTATTTCTATTGAATTTTTTTAAAAAGAGCAACTGGATCAATAGCACAATGATATTCTTTTAGGTATCAGTGAGAAAATGAAAGACATTTCTCTTCCTGAAAACTAAAAGGTAGCCTGTGACTTAGTTCCATCATGAAATTTTCTTGAAGCAGAATAAAGGAATAGTTTGAGTGCCTGAGTCTTAATAGATCAAATCCTGGGTTTCAGGTATTTCTGTTGAGAATGTGTTCTTCCCAGAGGACCAATAGGAGCTCTCATTGCACAGCTGTGTGTGTGGAGGTAGGAGGGGCTGCCAGTGTTTACCTGCAGGGCTTCCAGCTCCACTGGTCCCACTGACTCCAGAGGAAGTTGTGGCTGCTGAGAGGGGAGAGATCACAGAAAATGAATCACAGAGCTCAGAGCCCACTGTGGTGAGTCTGCTTGGAAGCAGCACAAGGGAAGTGCACTGCAGGATGGGCTCAGCACAGTGTGTGGCCAGCTGTGAACTCACCTGTGCTCACACCTGCAGGGCCAACTGTTGTGCCAGTGCTGACCTCAGTGGGACCTGCAGCACAAAGAAGCTAGGCTGTCATAGCAACTCAGGAAGCCAGAGGAGGACCTGAATCTAAAATGCAGACTTGCATTCCTACATTTGTTTATTCACAGTAACTAAAATCTCATGGCCAGACCATGTGGTGAATTAGATGCACGCTTCCTGCTTTCAACATCTCATAACCAACGTAAAATAACTATTCACAAGTTGAGATACTTCTACTAGGATCTGATGAGAGCTTTTCCCCAATGCTCACCTACCAGGTTTCCTGTTCCACTAGCTCTGCTTAGAGATAGCAGGTGTAGGAAATGGATACAATGCTAGAACCTTGTAGACTCTACTCCTAAGTTACTTGAGCTGATCCAAAACTTTGGCAAAGTAGCAGGGCATAAAATCAATCCACAAAAATCAGTAGCGTTCCTCTACTCCAACAATGAGAGGAGAGAGGCTGAAATTAGGAAAACAACTCCATTTGCAATATCCTAAAAAAATTAAAATACCTAAGAGTCAACTTAACCAAAGAAGTAAAAGACCTTTACAATGAAACCCTCAAAAATCTGATAAAGGAAATTAAAGCAGACCTCAGGAAATGGAATAACCTTCCACGTTCCTGGGTTGGGAGGATTAACATTGTGAAAATGGCAATATTGCCAAAGGCTATATACAAATTCAATGCAATACCCATCAATATCCCAACTTCTTTCCTCAATGAAATAGAAGAAGCAATCCAAAAATTCATACGGAACAACAAAAGACCCATAATAGCAAAAACAATGATTAGCAGAAAGAACAATACTGGAGGAATTTCAATACCGAACCTCAAACTCTATTACAAAGCCATAGTACTCAAAACAGCTTGATACTGGCACAAGAACAGGCCTGAGGACCAATGGAATAGAGTTGAAGACTCAGAAATGAACCCTCAGTCCTATGGCCACCTAATCTTTGAAAAGGGAGCCAAAAAATAGGATGGAAGAAAGACAGCCTCTTCAATAAGTGGTGCTGGCAGAATTAGCTATACACATGTAGAAAACTAAAGTTAGATCCCTATATATCACCCTGCACTAGAATGAACTCTAAATGGGTCAATGACTTTGAGGTAAAAGCAGATACCTTGAAAATATTACAAGAAGAAATAGGTGAAACACTGGGGCTCCTTGGCATAGGCCGAAACTTTCTTAATAAAGATCCAGAAACACAACAAATCAAAGAAAGACTGGACAAATGGGACTGCATTAAATTGCAGAGCTTCTGCATGGCAAAGGACATAGCTAGCAAGACAGATTGTGAGATCTTCACTAGCCATACAACAGACAAGGGTCTCATATCTACAGTATACCAACAGCTCAAGAAATTAAACTACCTCAAAACAAACCCCTAAAGAAACAACCACTCCATTAAAAAGTGGGCTAAAAACCTTAAGAGAGACCTCTCTGAAGACAAAATACAAATGGCCAAGAGACACATGAAGAATTGCTCAACATCTCTGGCTATAAAAGAAATGCAAACCAAAATAACATTGAGATTCCACATCACCCCAGTTAGAATGGCTATAATCAAGAAATCTAACAACAGATGCTGGTGGGGATGAGACCAAAGGGGAATGCTACTACATTGTCGGTGGGAGAGTAAACTTGTTCAACCACTCTGGAAAGTAGTTTGGAGGTTCCTCAAAAAACTACACATAGAGCTCCCCTATGACCCAGCAATCCCATTTCTGGGAATCTACCCAAATGTCCACAAACAAGGCCACACTAAACCCACCAATACGACGATGTTCATCGCAGCATTATTTACCATAGCCAAGGCATGGAACCAACCCAAATGCCTCTGTAGGTAAATGGATCAAGAAAATGTGGTACATATACACAATGGAATTCTATGTTTCCATCAGAAAGAATGACATTGTTCAATTCAGAAGGAAATGGAAGACTTGGAAAAATGATATTAAGTGAAGTAAGCCAGACCCAAAGAAAAGCAGGTCACATGATCTCCCTCATCTGTAAGAACTAGAAATGCTTAGTGCAAAGGACTATAGATAATGAAGCATATTAACATGAACTCCAGCTTTCAGAAAAAAGAGGCTTTCATTAGATCCTTTATACAGCTCATTCTTTTCCTCTCTTGTTTTCCCTCATGGTTTCCCTCATTTGCAATAATTAGTATATGTCTAAGATAATTTTATCAGATGAGCAGAAAAACTCAAAAACTATGTACATATGACCATATAAGATGATGCTAAGTGAAACAAACCCCAAGATATGGACACAAGCGTTTCTTCTTCATTGTTGTTGTTTTTAATGTATTATGGGATTATTTTGTTTCCTTTGTATGTTCTTCCCCCTATGTTGCCACTATACTTGATATTGGTGTCCTGCATCTTTTTTTTTTAATTGTATTTTATTTTATTTGAGAACATACTGTACAGAGGGGCTACAATTACATGGGCAGGATAATGCATACATTTCTTACCAAGCATTGGTGTCCTGCATCTTGTATATGTATTTGTCCAATTTGGGGAGGGAAGGGGAATAACAAAATGCTGAAAGAAGGACACAGGATGACCCATTGCAACAATGACATCCACAAGATGGTATATTTGGAAATGAACTTTACAATTTCAGGAGATGGGGGAGGAGTGGGAAAGGAGTGGGAGGGAAGGGATAGTGGAGAACAACAAAGGAGGGAGTAACAATTCTTGACAAGAAATGTACTCATTACCTTACTCATGTAACTGTAACCCCTCTGTACAGCATCTTTACAATAAAATAAAATTTAAAAATAATGTGCTCAAAAATTAAACGGATGAAACACATGTATATGTATTACCTACATATGTATATATATATGTATATGTATATCTGTAAACATAGATATACTTGAATAAGATATGGTGCAATGAGGTGCTTCTTTCTCTTTCTCTTTCTTTCTCACTCAGACACACAAATTCTCACCTGCCTCCCTTGTTGCTGCAGTGGTACTACTGACTCTTGTAAAAGCCATGGTTTCTGGAAGGGAGAGAGACAGAGAAGAAGAAGAAGGTGATTGAGGGTAAGATCTTAGGAACAATGGAAAATATTCTGTGTCACTGTTCTATGAGAAGAACAGCATGAGAGTCATCTCTAGCACCTTATTTCCAGAATGGGTATTTTCTTCCAAGCTTGTAGCTCACCTGTGCTAGAACTTCCAGGGGCAACAGTTGTGCTTCTGACCACACCTGTAGTGCCTGAAACAAGAAAAATCACCAGCAATTGAAGCATTCCGTGTATAAATCCAATGAATGTCACCTGGGCCACATCATTCAGCGAGTATACCTGGGCAGCTTGTAGAGATACTGTTTACATAGAATTTGTCGTATATGTGGTTGGTGTCTGAACATGTTTTTAATTGGTCTTTGCTCCTAGACTGAGTCAATTATTTTTCCTATTTACCAACTATCTATCTCATCCAATAAATATTTATTTAACTCTGTTCAACATTAGAAATCAGTGAAAATAATGAAAGATTACCTCCCATAGGAAGCCTGTGTTACAGACACTAGGCATGCTTAGAAAATAGAATACAAAAAGGTCACAAAGGAAGCAAGTATAATTTTTTTAAGATACAGTGACCTATTTATCCAAAGGCTCAGAGGTGGTTCTCCACCAGTGTAAGTAGGAAAACTACTCATTTGATCTTTAAGCCATCACTGAGGCTAACACTGGGTGACATCATAATATTTGTAGCCAAGACATGGAGTCAAGGAGGTTAATAAATTTCTGACTTCATTCTAGTCCTATTTTACCTGACACTAAATTTTCTTAGCCAGTGTTGACTCCCAATATCCATTGACACCAATATCCATTGCGTTAAAAATCTAGGGAATTCCTGTTCCTATATGCCCCAAACCAGAAACCTCTACCACAAAGGCCAGGATTCAGAAGAGATACCATCCAAGAGTAAGTGTCAGCAGCCTGGCTGTTCTGGTTTGTAGACAGCACCAAAGGCATTTCTTTTATTACAATCTTTCAGGCATAGAGTTTGGTGAACTGGTCCTCAGCAGCAATGCTAAGAACTGCAACCTGTCATTTTCACTGATTTCTTCTTTAGTGGTTCTGTTGGTTTCTAAGCAAGTACTGGGAAGATTGGGGAAGTGGAGGGCTGGTTGGGAAAGCATCTTTTGCTTACAATTGAACCAGGACAAGTACCCGTGAGAGAATTCACTTACTTGGACTGGAGATTCCAGATGCAGAAGTGATGCTTGAGATGCTTCCGCTGGTACCTGCAATCACAGGGAATAGAGATCTATAAGTCATCACATTAAATGAAGGAAAACACTGAACATAAGTCATGGGAGGGCTATTGTAGGGCTCATTTGCATGTTTTTTTGAGGTTCTTTCTTGTCCTCAATCGAGGAATAAACAGAAAAACTGAACTCTTAGACATCTCCTTCTTCTGAATTATGGAAATTATCAGGTATAAGTTCATGCTCTCTCATTATTACCTGTATGGCTGCCAGAGACTGGGCTTCCCGGGGCTGTAGTCTTGGCCTCTAAAGATAACAGAGAACATACTTTTGTGCAGCAGTGTAAGTATTTGGATTAAAGTATAGGCATCCTAAAACTTGGTAACTCAGACAAAGTGTTATTGGTAAAATTCATTGTGGATTTATTTCAACTGATTAAAAGTGCTGGAAGTCACTCACTACCCCTATTTATTTATTTGTTTATTTATTTATTACCTGTTATTGTTACTGCTTCAGTGACTGCAGAGAAAGTTCTGGCCTCTGAAAGGGGGAGAATGAAAAGAGAAGGCAAAATATGAATGCTCTGAGGTGGGGGGATCACTAGGGGAACTGATTATTGCAGATCTTTTCTGAGAAGTAGTTCTTCCCCAGTTTTGGTGTTTTACCAGAGCTGGAGCTCCCATGTGCAGCTGTTGGAGTCTTGTATGCTCTAGCAGTGCCTGTGTAGGAAAAAGAAAGAGAAGAGCAAGGTGACATTTTTGCAACCTGGAAGAGAAAGTAGCAAACAGCATCCTTATCAGGGACTTCCGGGGAGCCAAGGACACTTCCTGTCTAGTGACTGTGTATTTCCTGTTGCTATAGTTCACAGGGGAGACATCTTCCATGTCTACCATGTGCTTAGCACAAAGTAGGAACAAACTTTCCTGTTTGGATAATTTCTTTATTCAAAGATTGTAGGTCATCTCAAACCCATTTCCCCTGTTTACCTGTTGGTGTCTCTGCTGCTTTGGTGGTGGTTCCTAAGGAAAAAAAATGAGAAGTGAAAATTTTGTGTGGATGATTCATGTGAAAAATAGGATATTTTGTGCCTGGCACCTGTGGCTCAAATGTGTACTCTTCTTAGCTATTCAGGAGCCCAAGATCTGAGGAGTGAGGTTCAAAGCCAGGCTTGGCAGGAAAGTCTATGAGGCTTTATTCCATACAACTCATATGCTTGTCAGGTGGGCATTAGGGAATCCTTGCTAGGAATAAGATTGGTAAGCATCTCAATAAAAGAGCATATGGAATAGGCTGCTGGTGGCTTATGCATGCAATCTTGACTACTGAGGAGGCTGACTTCTGGTGATATCTGTTTGAAGCCAGCCCAGACAGAAAAAGACAGTGAGATTCTTATCTCCAGTTAACTATACACAAAAAGCTAGAACTAGAACTATGGGTCAAGGGGTAGATCACAACCTTTGAATGAAAAAGCTTTGAGACAGCTCCCAAGTGCTGAGTTCAAGAACCAGGACTGGTAAATTCCCCCCTCCAAACACACACAAAGGCATATGGTAAGGAACTCAAAGTAATAGAGAGATGGATTATTAGCATCCTTATTTGTTGATTTAAATGTTAGACATTTGCACTCCCTATGATAGGTGAACTTGAACTTAGAGACGAAAATGGGCCAATATTTCACATAATATAATGCAAATGCCTTTTGATACAGTTTTATCCAATGTCCCAACAAGCTCATTTAGTGCTCTATTGAACTCAGATTTAGTTCACCATTTCTATTCTGCCAATTATCTAAAAAGCTGATGGTTTCAAAAGCACAATGAATGACTGCCTTTAGTTAGAGTAAAAAAAATTAAAAAGTTTCCCTTCCAATAACATAACACATGCTCAGTTCTTGTTCCAAGGTGAAGTCTTCTTGAAGCAGAAGAAAGGGAAAGAAGAAGGTTTCAGTGCCTGACCCTCAGGCCATAGATCAAATCCTGGATATCAGGTATTTCTGTTGAGAATGTGTTCTTCCCAGAGGACCAATAGGAGCTCTCATTGCACAGCTGTGTGTGTGGAGGTAGGAGGGGCTGCCAGTGTTTACCTGCAGGGCTTCCAGCTCCACTGGTCCCACTGACTCCAGAGGAAGTTGTGGCTGCTGAGAGGGGAGAGATCACAGAAAATGAATCACAGAGCTCAGAGCCCAACTGTGGTGAGTCTGCTTAGAGGCAGCACAAGGGAAGTGCACTGCAGGATGGGCTCAGCACAGTGTGTGGCCAGCTGTGAACTCACCTGTGCTCACACCTGCAGGGCCAACTGTTGTGCCAGTGCTGACCTCAGTGGGACCTGCAGCACAAAGAAGCTAGGCTGTCATAGCAACCAGGAAGCCAGAGGAGGACCCGAATCTAACAGGAAGAGTACCTACACTTGTAGCTTGCCTTCATTTGTACATTATTTGTACATTTGTTTACTTGCAGTAACAAAAGTATCATGGCCACGGCACATGATAAATTATAGACATTCTCCTACTTTCCAGATATTATAACCAAAGTACAATGACAGTGTTCACTAGTTAGATACTTCTGCTGTGATCTGATGAGTGCTTTTCCTAGTGCAAAACTGCTTGTTTCCTGTTGTTCCAGTATCTCTGCTGAGAAATAGCCTGGGGGCAGGAAGTGGATCATAGGCTTAAAAGTGCTCAAAATGGAAATTTTGGAGGAAAAGAGATATATATGTATATTTATATGTATATATATGTATATATGTAACACTACATATACCTGAATATTTTATAGTCCCATGAAGTGCTTGTTTCTGTCTCTGTCTCTCTATCTTTTCATCTGTCAGTATCTGTCTCTGTCTCTGTCCCTATGTGTCTGTCTGTCTGCCTATCTCTGTCTCTGTCTGTCTCTGTCTGTCTGTCTGTCTGTCTGTCTGTCTGTCTGTCTCTCTCTCTGTCTCTGTCTCTCTCTCTCTCTCTCACACACACACAAATTCTCACCTGTATCCCTTCTTCCAGGAGTGGTACTGACTGTTGTAAAAGCTATGGTTTCTGAAAGGGACAAAGAGAAGAGAAAGAAGTGGTTGAAGGTGAGTTCTTAGGTAAAAGGGAAAACACTCTGTGCTATTCTTCCATGAAAACAACATGAGGGTCATCTCTAGGACCTTATTTCCAGAATTGGCATTTTCTTCCAAGCCTGTAGCTCACCTGAGCTGGAACTTCCAGGGGCAATGGTTGTGCTTCTGGCCACACCAGTGGTGCCTGAAACAAGGAAAGTCATCAGCAATTGAAGCATTCTATGTATAAAACAAAGAATGTCACCTGGGCTACATCTCTCAGAGAGTGTGCCCAGGGCAGCTCAGGAAGATAATTCATCATGTATGTGGTTGGTGTTTGAATTGTTTTTATTGGTCTTTCTCTTCCTAATTTGAGTCAATTATTTTTTTCTATATATCAACTATCTAAATCATACAACAAATATTTAATCTTATTCACCACTAGTGATCAGTGAATATAATAAAAGAATACTATTCACAGGACACCTGTGTTATATACAATAGGCATAATTAGCAAATAGAATACAAAAGTTCCCAATGTAAGCGAGCACAAGTTTTTTTTTAATATCCAGTGACTTATTTATCCAACACTCCAGAGGTAGTTCTTGACTATTGCAAGTAGGAAAATTATTCAAGTCTGCTTTGATCTTTAAGCCATCTCTGAGGCAACCCCTGGGTAACTTAATATTTTCAGCCAAGACAAAAAGTCAATGAGAGTTTAAAAGATTCTGAGTTCATTCTAGCACTGTTTTTACCTGAGACCAAACCTCCTTGGTCAGTGTTGACACTAGCTTATAATGGCAACAATCTCCCATGGGTTAACTGTCTGGGAAATTCCAATTTGTATCTGGTTCACCAGAAATCCACACCAAAAGGCCAGTATTCAAAAGAGAAACCATTCAAGAGTAAGAGACAGCAGCCTTGCTGTTCTGGTGTGTAGACGGGACCAAAGGCCATTCTTAAACTACACTTTTGCAGACATAGAGTTTGGCTTGAGTTGGTCCTCGGTGACAGTCCTAACAGCTGCAAACTCTCATTTCCACCGATTTCCTCCGCGTGATTTTGATGGTTTCTAAGCAAGTATTGGGAATTTTGGAAAAGTGGAGGGCGAGTTTGGGAAAGCATCTTCCCCTGTGAAACTGAACAAGGAGAGAATACACTTACTTGGACTGGAGCTTCTAGTAATGCTGGAAGTGTATCCACTGGTACCTGCAATCACAGGGAGGAGAGATCTATCATATGCCATCATTTTAAAGGAAGGAAAACATAGAACACAAGTCATGGGAGGGCTATTGTAGGGCTCATTTGCATGCTCTTTTTTTTGAGATTCTTTCTTTTCCCCAATGGCAGAATAAAACAGAAATATAGAACTCTCCAACATCACCTTCTTCTGAATTACCTGTTGGTCTCTCTGCTGCTTTGATGGTAGTTCCTAAGGGAAAAAGAAAGAGAAATGAAAATTATGTGTGCATGATCTGTGTGAAAAATAGGACATTTATGCCTGGTACCTGGGGTGTAAGTGTGTAATCTTAACTGAGGAGTGAAGTTCAAAGGCACCCTTGGCAGCAAAGTCTATCAGATTTTATTCTATTCCATACAACTCAGGTGTTTCTCAGGTGGGCCTTATGGAATTCTTGCTTGGAATAAGACTGATAAGCATCTCAATAAAAGAACATATGGAGTAGGCTGCTGGTGGCTCATGCTTGCAATCATAGCTTCTCAGAAAGTTCAGATCTGATGATCTCTGAAGACAGCCCAGGCAGGTAATGCCTGAGATTTTTTTTTAATTTAATTTTTATTTTATTTGTGAACATACTGTACAGAGGAGTTACAATTACGTGGGCAGGATAATGCGTACATTTCTTACTAAGCATTGCAGCCTCCTCCTTTGTTTACCCTTCACATCCCTTCCCAGCCTCCCCCCTCCCCCCAGTCCCAATCCTCCTTCCCCCCTCTTCCCCCCCCCCCCCCCCGCACCGACGTTGTAAAGCTAGTTTTGGACATGACAGCTTGTACTTCTCATTGTTGCAACAGGTCCACCTGTATCCTTAAACAACTGGTTTTTCCCCATCTCCTCCACAAGTTATACTGACAATGCCTGAGATTTTATCTCCAGTTAACTACACAAAAAAAGGTGGAACTAGAGCAATGGGTCAAGGGGTAGATCACAACCTTTGAACAAAAAACTCTTGAGACAGCTACCAGGCCCTGAACTCAAGCCCCAGGACTGGCATATATCCCCTCCACACACATACAAAGGCATACGAACTCAAAAATAATAGAGATATGGATTATTAGTATTCTCATGTGTTGATTTAAACTTTAGAGTTTTGCACTTCACATGGTAAGTGAACTTAACATTAGAGAACAAAGAGGTCCAAATATTTAACCATAGTTTAAAGCAAATGCTTTCTCATACATTGTTTTTCAGTAGCCTAACAGCACTTTCAGTGGTGTATAGCACTAGAATTCATATACCATTTCAACCCTGTAAAATGTCCAATGACCAATGGTTCAAGGGCACAATGACTTTGTTTCGTTAGAGGCAAAAACTTAAGTTTCTCTTCCAATAACATAACACATGCTCAGTTCTTGTTCCAAAGTGAAGTCTTCTTGAAGCAGAAGAAAGGGAAAGAAGAAGGTTTCAGTGCCTGACCCTCAGGCCATAGATCAAATCCTGGATATCAGGTATTTCTGTTGAGAATGTGTTCTTCCCAGAGGACCAATAGGAGCTCTCATTGCACAGCTGTGTGTGTGGAAGTAGGAGGGGCTGCCAGTGTTTACCTGCAGGGCTTCCAGCTCCACTGGTCCCACTGACTCCAGAGGAAGTTGTGGCTGCTGAGAGGGGAGAGATCAGAAAATGAATCACAGAGCTCAGAGCCCAACTGTGGTGAGTCTGCTTGGAAGCAGCACAAGGAAAGTGCACTGCAGGATGGGCTCAGCACAGTGTGTGGCCAGCTGTGAACTCACCTGTGCTCACACCTGCAGGGCCAACTGTTGTGCCAGTGCTGACCTCAGTGGGACCTGCAGCACAAAGAAGCTAGGCTGTCATAGCAACTCAGGAAGCCAGAGGAGGACCTGAATCTAAAATGCAGACTTGCATTCCTACATTTGTGTTTTCAAAGTAACAGAATTCTCATGGCCACAGCACAGGATGAGTTAGATGCATTTTCCTGCCTTTAACGTATCATAATCTAAGTAAAATGACAATGTCCAGAAGTAGAGACTTCTCCTGGAATTTGATGAGAATTTTCTCCCAATGCTCACCTCTCTTAAGTTTCCTGTTGTTCCAGTAATCTTTACTTAGAGATAGCAGGTGTAAGAAGTGGATACAATGCTTAAATGTGCTCAAAAATTAAATTCTGGAGCAAACACGTGTCTATACATGTATGTATATACGCATGTACATGCATATAAAGAAACATATATCTGAATATGCTATGGTCCAAGGAGGTGCTTCTTTCCCTCTCTGTGTCTGTCTGTCTTTGTCTGTGTGTCTCTGTCTCTCTTTCCCCCATCTACCACCCCCCCACACACAAATCTCACCTGCTTCCCTCCTTGCTGCAGTGGTACTATTGATTGGTGTAAAAGCTGTAGTTTCTGAAAGGGAGAAAGAGAGAGAGAGTTTGTAAGGGTGAGGTCTTAGGAAAAAAGGAAAATTCTCTGTGTTGTTATTCCATGACAAAAATAACATTCTTCCATGAGAAGAATAATCTCTAGCACCTTATTTCCAGAATGGGCAGTTTCTTCCAAGCTCGTAGCTCACCTGTGCTGGAACTTCCAGGGGCAACAGTTGTGCTTCTGGCCACACCAGTGGTGCCTGAAATGAGAAAAGTCATCAGCAATTGAAGCATTCCAGGTATAAACCAAAGAATGTCACCTGGGCTACATCATTCAGAGAGTGTGCCCTGGGAAGCTCAGTGAGATACTGTTTATTGTCTAGGTAAATAGTATGTGGGTGGTGTTTGTACATATTTTTATTAGACTTTGCTCCAAGATTGAGTCAATCATGTTTTCTATGTATCAACTATCTATTTCATCCAATAAATATTTAACCCTCTTGTACACTATGAATCAGTGAACATAATAAAAGTATACTTTCACAGGAAGCCTGTGCTATCTGTAGTAGGCATGCTTTGCAAACAGAATAAAAATTTCCCAATGGAGGTGAACATAATTTTTTTTAATATTCAGTGTCCTATCTATCCAAGGCCTCCGAGGTGGTTCTTCACTATTGCAAGCAAGAAAACCATTCAAGTCTACTTTGATCTTTAAGTCATTACTAGGCAACCCCTGGGTAGCTTAATATGTGCAGCCAAGTCACAAAAGTCAATGAGTTTAAAAAAATTCTGCCTTCATTCTATTCCTGTTTTCACCTGAGTTAAACCTTCTTGCTCAGTGTTGACTCCTGCTTTTACTGGGAACAATTTCCAATGGGCTTATAGTCTAGGGAATTCCTGTTCCTATCTACCAGAGACACCTACACCACAAGGCCAGGAAACCATCCTAGAGTAAGTGTCAGCAGCCTGGCTGTTCTGGTGTGCAGACAGAAACAAATGTCATTCTTTTTTCTTTCTTTTTCTTTTTTGTCGGTCGTGGGGCCTGAATTCTGGGCCTGGGTGCTGTGTCTCAGCTCTTCAGCTCAAGGCTAGTGCTCTACCACTTGAGCCACAGCGCCACTTCCAGCTTTTTCTGCTTATGTGGTGCTAAGGAATGGAACCCAGGGCCTCAGGCATGCAAGGCAAGCACTCTACCACTGAGCCACCTTCCCAGGCCCCGCCCCCCTCCCAATGTCATTCTTATACTACAGTCATTCAGGCCTAGAGTTTGGCTCCAGATGGTCCTCAGCGGCAGCCTCTCATTTTCAGATTTCCTCCACGTAGTTCTATTGGTTTCCAAGCAAGTATTGGAGAACTTTGGGAAAGTGAGGGCAGGTTTGTGAAAGCATTTTTCCTTGCAATTCAACAGGGGTGAGTGCCTCTAAGAGAATTCACTTACTTGGAATGGACCTTCCAGATTCAGAAGTGATGCTGGAGATGCTGCCACTGGTACCTGCAATTAGGGGCAGGAGAGATCTATAAGTCGTCACTTTAAATGAAGGAGAGCATCCAACACAAGTCAATCGAGGTCTATTCTAGGGCTCATTCGCATGGTTTTTTGAGGTTCTTTCTTTTCTCCAATGGGGGAAAACCAGAAAGACTGAACTCTCAGACATCTCCTTCCTCTGAATTATGGAACATATCAGGAATAGGTTGATGCTCTCTCATAATTACCTGTTTGCCTGTCAGAGACTTGGCTTCCTGGAGCAGTAGTCTTGGCCCCTAAAGATAATAGAGAACATTCTTTTGTATATCAATGGAAAAATTGCGGGGGGAAAGTAAAGGTATTCTAAAACTTGGTAACTTCGAAGTATTATTGATCAAATCCATTGTGAATTTATTTCAAGTGAATCAAAGTGCTGGAAGTCGCTCATTACCCCTACTATTTATTTATTACCTGTTACTGTTACTGCTTCCGTGATTGCAGAGAAAGTTCTGGCTTCTGAAAGGGGGGAAATGAAAAGAAAGGGCAAAATGTGAATGCTCTGAGAAGAGGGGATCTAATTATTCCAGAACCCTTCTGAGAAGTAGTTCTTCCCTAGTGTTAGTGTTTTACCAGAGCTGGAGCTCATATGTGCAGCTGTTGGAGTTGGGTATACTCTAGTCGTGCCCGGCAGGAAAGAAGAGAACAGTAAGCTGACAAAAATGCCATACTTTTACCACAATCTTTCAGGCACACAGGCAGACTAGAGAAGAAAGTAGCCAACAGCATCATTTTTGCAGACTAGAAGAGAAAGTAGCCAAGAGCATCCTTATCAGCAACTTCAAAGGAGCCAATGATACTTCTGGTTTGGTTACTGTGCATTTCCTGTTAGTATAAATGACACATGTGCTTTTGCAAGCACAATGTAGGAACAAACATTGCTGTCTGCATAATTTGTTTATTCAGTGTTTGAACCATCTCAAAGCATTTCCCACGTTTACCTGTTGGTCTCTCTGCCGCTTTAGTGGTGGTTCCTAATGAAAAATGAGAAGTGAAAATTATATGTGGATGATTTACGTGAAAAATAGGACATTTTATGCCTGGCACTTGTGGCTCAAGTGTGTAATCTTAAGCTACTCGGGATGTAAAGATCTGAGCATTGAGGTTCAAAGCCAGCCTTGGCAGCAAAGTCTGTGAGACTTTTCTTTACCATATTCCATACAACTCATATGTTTCTCAGCTGAGCCTTGGGAAATCTTTGCTTGGAATAAAAGTGGTAAGCACCTCAATAAAAAAGCATATAGAGCAGGCTACTGATGGTTCATGCCTATAATCCTAGCTACTCAGGAATCTGAGATCTGATGATCTCAGTTTGAAGCCAGCCTAAGCAGGAAAAAAAAAGTAAGATTCTTATCTCCAATTAACCAAAAAAGCTAGAAATAGAACTCAAATAGTGGAAAACTAGTTTGGAAGGAAAAAAGCTTAGGGACCCCTCCCAGGGCCTGTGTTCAATCTCCAGGACTCCTCCTCCTCCTCCTCCTCCTCCTCCTCCTCCTCCTCCTCCTCCTCCTCCTCCTCCTCTTCTTCCACACACATGTATGGTATGGAACTCATAAGTAATAGAGATATGGATTATTAGCATCCTTATTTCTTGATTTAAGTGTTAAAAGAGTTTTACAGTCCAGATGATACTGGAACTTGAAATTAGAGAGTAAAAAGAACAAATAGATCAACGTTTTCACCATAATGTACAGAAATTGTTTCTCATAGATGAGTTTTTTCAATTTACCAACAAGCTATTTCAGTGGTTTCTAGAACCAAGATTTAATACACCATTTCTACAGTGTAAAATATCCAAGACCCATGAGTTTAAGAGTATAATAACCTCCTTTATAGTGACAATATTCAAAAAATATTTCCAACAGTGTAACACATGCTCAGTTCTAGTTCCAAGGTGAAATCTTCTTAAAGCAAAAGACAGGAAAGGAAGGGGGTTTCAGTGCCTGACACTATGTTGATAGATCAAATCCTGGGTTTCAGGTATTTCTGTTGAGAATGTGTTCTTCCCAGAGGACCAATAGGAGCTCTCATTGCACAGCTGTGTGTGTGGAGGTAGGAGGGGCTGTCAGTGTTTACCTGCAGGGCTTCCAGCTCCACTGGTCCCACTGACTCCAGAGGAAGTTGTGGCTGCTGAGAGGGGAGACATCACAGAAAATGAATCACAGAGCTCAGAGCCCAACTGTGGTGAGTCTGCTTGGAAGCAGCACAAGGGAAGTGCAATGCAGGATGGGCTCAGCACAGTGTGTGGCCAGCTGTGAACTCACCTGTGCTCACACCTGCAGGGCCAACTGTTGTGCCAGTGCTGACCTCAGTGGGACCTGCAGCACAAAGAAGCTAGGCTGTCATAGCAACTCAGGAAGCCAGAGGAGGACCTGAATCTAAAATGCATCCATGCATTCCTACATTTGTATTTTCAAAGTAACAAAATTCTCATGGCCAGACCATGTGGTGAATTAGATGCATTCTCCTGCTTTCAGCATCGCATAACCAGCGTAAAATGACAATGTTCACAAGTTGAGATACTTCTGCTGGAATTTGTTGAGAGCTTTTTCCCAATGCTCAACTGTTAGCTTTCCTGTTGTTCCAGTATCTCTGCTGAGAGTTAGGCAGTGGAAGATCAGATAAAATGCTGAAATATGCTCAAAATTTAAATTTTGGAGGAAAGATATATGTATATATATATATATATATATATATATATATATAGAGAGAGAGAGAGAGAGAGAGAGAGAGAGAGAGATGTAAAGATACATACACCTGAATATGTTATGTTCACATGTGGTGCTCCTTTCTCTGTCTGTCTCTGTCTCTGTCTGTCTGCCTGCCTGCCTGTGTCTGTCTGTCTGTCTGTCTGTCTATCTGTGTCTCTCTGTCTGTCTGCCTGTCTCTCTCTTTCTCTCTCACACCCACACCCACACACCAATTCTCACCTGTCTCCTTTTGTGGAGCAGTGGAAATACTGACTGTTGTAAAAGCTGTAGTTTCTAAAAGGGAGAAAGAGAGAGGAGGGGTTTGTAAGGGTGAAGTCTGAGGAAAAAGGGAAAATAATCTTTGTTGCTCTTCCATGAGAAGAACAACATGAAAGTCATTTCTAGCACCTTATTTCCAGAATAGACATTTTGTTCCAAGCTTGTAGCTCACCTGTGCTGGAACTTCCAGGGGCAACGGTTGTGCTTCTGGCCACACCAGTGGTGCCTGAAATGAGAAAAGTCATCAGCACTTGAAGCATTCCATGTATAAACCAAAGAATGTCACCTGGGCTACATCATTCAGAGAGTGTGCCCTGAGAATCCTGTAGAGATACTGGCCATATAGGCTTCATCATGTATGTGGTTGGTGTTTAAACATGTATTCATGAGTCTCTGTTCTATCTACTATACATCTCATCCAACAATTATTTATTTAACCCTGTTCAACACTAGTGATCAGTGAACATAATAAAAGAATACCTTTCACAGGAAGCCTGTATTATGTACAATAGGAATGCAGAGCAAACTGAACACAAAAGATCTCAATGGATGTGAACATAATTTTTTTATATTCAGTGATCTATTTATCCAAGGCTTCAGAGATGATTCTTGACAACCGCAAGTAGGAAAACCAAGTCTGCTTTGATATTTAATCCAGCACTGAGTCAACTTAATGCTGAGTAACTATATTTGGAGCTAAAAGCTGGGAGTGGCTGGCTCATACCTGTAATCCTAGCTACTCAAGTGGATGAGATTTGAGGTTCATGGCTCAAAGCAATCCCATAATGAAAAGTTCCAGAGACCCTGAGCTCCAATTAACCACCAGAATGTGGAGCAGTAGCTCAAAGTGGCAGAGTGCTAACCTAGAGCAAAGAGATCAGGGCCAGGGGCTGGAAAGGTGGCTCAATGGTAGAATGCTTGCCTTGCATACATAGGCCCTGGGTTCGATTCCTCAGTACCACATAAGCAGAAAAAGCTGGAAGTGGTGCTGTGGCTCAAGTAGTAGAGTACTAACTAGCCTTGAGCCGAAGAGCTGAGGGACAGTGCCCAGGCCCAGAGTTCAGGCCCACGATTGGCAAAAAAAAAAAAAAAGAGATCAGGGCCAGAACTCCTGAGGTCAGGCCACAGGACCAACATAACTAAGTAAATAAATAAAATATAAAATGTTGCAGGAAGAAAAGAAGTTAATAAGAAGTAAAAAATTCCAAAATATAGTCCTCTTTGATCCAGAGAATAAACCTTCTGGGCCAGTGTTCACTCCTGCTGGTAATGACAATACTATCCAATGCATTAAATGTGCAGGGAATCCTATCCCACCCCTACCAGAAATCTGAGCCTTAAGGCCAGCAATTCAGAAAAGAAAACATCTTAGGGTGAGTGTCAGTAGTCTGTCTGTGGTTGTATGTAGGGAAGACCAAATAGTGTTCTTTCAGGCATAGTGTCCAGCTTGAGCTGGTCCTCAGAAGCAGTGCTCACAGCTGCAACCTCTCCTTTTCACTCATTTGCTCAAAGTTGGTTTCTAAGCACGTATTAGGAATATTGGGAACATGGGGTGGGGAAAGGTTTGGTTTCCCAGTGAAACTGAATAGGCTGAGAGCCTCTGAGGGAATTCACTTACTTGCGATGGAGATTCCAGATGCAGAAGTGGGGCTGGAGAGGCCTCCGCTGGTACCTGCAATCACAGGGAGGAGGATCTATAAGCCATCACTTTAAAGGAAGGAAAACATTGAACAGAAGTCATAGAAGGTCTGTCTATCCTGGGGCTCAATTGCATGTTCTTTTGGGGTTCTTTCTTTCCCCCAAAGAGGAATAAAACAGAAAGACTGAACTTTCAGGCATCTCTTTCTACTGAGTTATGGAAATTTCAGGGATTGGCTGATATTCTTCCATTATTACCTGTTTGTCTGCCAGAGACTTGGCTTCCTGGTGCAGTAGTCTTGGCTCCTAAAGAAAATAGGGAACAAACTTTTGTATAGCAATGTAAGTATTTTGGGTAAAGTATACATGTCTTAAAACTTGCTAACTCAGAAGAAAGTGTTATTAGTAAAAATCACTGAGAATTTATTTCAATGAATTCAATTGTTGGAAGTCATTAGCTATCCTTTTTCTTATTTTTTCTTTACCTGTTATTGTTACTGCTTCAGTGACTGCCGAGAAAGCTGTGGCCTCTGAAATGGGGAAAATGAAAAGAGAGGGCAAAGTTGAATGTTCTGAGGAAAGGATGGGGGATCACTAGGGGAACTGATTATTGCAGATCTTTTCTGAGAAGATCTTTTCTGAGAAGTTTTGGTGTTTTACCAGAGCTGGAGCTCCCATGTGCAGCAGTTGGAGTCCTGTATTCTCCAGCAGTGCCTGTGTGGGAAAAAGAGAAAGAAGAGCAAGGTGACATTTTTGCAGCCTGGAGGAGAAAGTAGCCAACAGCATCTTTATCAGGGACTTCGAGGGAGCCAAGGACACTTCCTGTCTAGTGACTGTGCATTTCCTGTTGCTATAGTTCACAGGGGAAACAACGTTCCTGTCTGCCATGTGCTTAATACAAAATAGGAACCAACTTTGTTGTCTGGGTAATTTCTTTATTCAAAGTTTGAAGGTCATCTGAAAGCCACCTGGCATGTTTACCTGTTGGTCTCTCTGCTGCTTTGGTGGTGGTTCCTAAGGAAAAGAAAATGAGAAGTGAAAATTACGTGTGGATGATTTGTGTGAAAAATAGGACATTGTATGCCTGGTACCTAGGGGTCCATTGTGTAATCTTAACTATTCAGGAGGCCATTATCTGAGGACTGAGGTTCAAAGCCAGCCTTGGCAGCAATGTCTGTGAGATTTTTCTCTACCATATTCCACAAAACTCATATACTTCTCAGCTGGGCCTTGTGGAATTGTTGCTTGGAATAAGATTGGTACGCATCTCAATAAAAGAACACATGCAACAGGCTGCTGATGGCTATGCCTGGAATCCAAGATACTTAGAAGGCTGATACCTGAGGATCATAGTTTGAAATCTGCCCAAGCAGGAAAATCTGTGAGATTCTTATTTCCAGTCAACCACACAAAAAAGCCAGATCTAGACTTATGTTTCAAGTGGTAGAGTACTACCTTTGAATGAAAAAGCTCTGAGACAGCTCCCAGGCCCTTAGCTCAAGTCCCCAGGACAGGCACAACCCCCTCCCCCAAAAGCATATGGTAAGGAACTCAAAAGGAGTAGAGATACAGATTGTTAGCATCCTTATCTGTTGCTTTCAATGTTAGAGTTTTGCATTCCCTATGGTAGATGAACTTGAAATTAGAGAGCAATAAGGAAGGACCAATATTTAATCCTAATGTAAAGCAAAAGTCTTCTCCTCTGGCTTTTACCAATGTCCCATCAAGCACTTTCAGTGGTATATAGAATTAACTATTAGTACACTCTTTGTACCCTGCAAAATATGCAAGACTGATGGGTTTGAGAGCACAATGACTTCCTTTACTTATAGTGAACATGTAAGAAATATTCTCTTTCAATGGGCTAACATGTGCTCAGTTTTTAGTTTCAAGGTGAAGTCTTCTTGAAGCAGAAGAAAAGGAAAGTAGATTTCAGTGCCTGACCCTTAGTTGATAGATCAAATCCAGGGTTTCAGGCATTTCTGTTGAGAATGTGTTCTTCCCAGAGGACCAATAGGAGCTCTCATTGCACAGCTGTGTGTGTGGAGGTAGGAGGGGCTGTCAGTGTTTACCTGCAGGGCTTCCAGCTCCACTGGTCCCACTGACTCCAGAGGAAGTTGTGGCTGCTGAGAGGGGAGAGATCACAGAAAATGAATCACAGAGCTCAGAGCCCAACTGTGGTGAGTCTGCTTGGAAGCAGCACAAGGGAAGTGCAGTGCAGGATGGGCTCAGCACAGTGTGTGGCCAGCTGTGAACTCACCTGTGCTCACACCTGCAGGGCCAACTGTTGTGCCAGTGCTGACCTCAGTGGGACCTGCAGCACAAAGAAGCTAGGCTGTCATAGCAACTCAGGAAGCCAGAGGAGGACCTGAATCTAAAATGCACATGTGGATTTGTACATTTGTTCGTTTATAGTAATGAAATTCTCATGGCCATAGCACACGATGAATCAGATGCATTTTCCTGCTTTCCACATATCAGAACCAAATCAACATGACAGTGATCACAAGTTAAGATAGTCCTGCTGGCATCTGAGGAGAGATTTTCCCCAGTGGTCACCTGTTTGGTTTGCTGTTGTTCCAGTATCTCTGCTGAGAGATAGGCAGTGGGGAGGGGGAAGTGGATAATATGCTTGAAAGTGCTTAAAACTTACATTTTGGAGGAAACAGATATATGTATATGTATATGTATGTATGTATATATATATATATATATATATATATATATATATATATATATATATATATATATATATATATACCTGAATATCTTATGTTCCCATCAGGTGCTTCTTTCTGTCTGGTCTCTGTCTGTATCTCTGTCAGTCTCTCTCTCTCTTTCTCTCTCTCTCTCTCTCTCTTTCACACACACACACACACACACACACACACACACACACACACACACACACGCACACACACGCACACACACAGATTCTCACCTGTCTCCTTTCCTGCAGCAGTGGTGCCACTGACTGTTATAAAAGCTATGGTTTGTGAAAGAGAGAGACAGAGAGGAGATGGTGGTTAAGGGTGAGTTTTTAGGAAAAAGGGGAAATACTTTGTGTTGCTCTTCCATGAGAAGAACAACATAAGAGTCATCTCTAGCACCTTATTTCCAGAATGGGCAGTTTCTTCCAAGCTTGTAGCTCACCTGTGCTGGAACTTCCAGGGACAACAGTTGTGCTTCTGGCCACACCAGTGGTGCCTGAAATAAGAAAAGTCATCAGCACTTGAAGCATTCCATATATAAACCAAAGAATGTCACTTGGGCTACATCATTCAGAGAGTGTGCCCTGGGCAGCTTGTGAAGATACAGTTCACATAGACTTTATCATGTATGTGATTGGTGTTTGAACGTGTTTTTATTGGTGTCTGCTCCTAGACTGAGCCAATTACCTTTTCTGTTTACCAACTATCTATTTCATCCAACCAATATTTATTTAACCCTATTCAACACTAGAGATCAGTGAACATAATAAATTATTACCTTTCACAGGAAGCCTGCGTTATATACAGAAGGCATGCTTAGCAAATAGAATACAAAAGTTCCCAGTGGAAGCAAACATAACATTTTTTTTTTTTTTGTCGGTCGTGGGGCTTGAACTCTGGGCTTGGGTGCTGTCCCTGCGCTCTTCAGCTCAAGGCCAGTGCTCTACCACTGGAGCTACAGCACCACTTCCGGTTTTCTACTGGTTTATTGGAGATAAGAGTCTCATGGACTTTCCTGCCCAGGCTGGCTTTGAATCCCAATCCTCAGATCTCAGCCTCCTGAGTAGCTCGGATTACAGGCATGAGCCACCAGTGTCCTGCTGCATAACTTTTTTTTTTTATATCCAGTGCCCTATCTATTCAAGGCCCCAGAGGTGGTTTTTGACTAATGCAAGTAGGAAACTGTTCTAGTCTGCTTTGATCTTTAAGTCATCACTAAGATGACCATTAGGTAGTTCAATACTTGCAGCCAAGCAAAAAAAAGTCAATGAGAGGTTGAAAGTAAGTCTGACTTCATTCTATTCCTGTTTTTACCTGAGAATAAACCTTCTTGGTCAGTGTTGACTCTTGCTTATAGTAGCAACAATCTCCAATGGGTTAATTGTCCAGGGAATACCTGTTCCTATCTGCACCAAACCAGAAATCATACTACAAGGCCAGGATTTGTGAGAGAACCCATCCTAGAATAAGAGTCAGCAGCCTGGGGTGTTCTGGGGTGCAGACAGAACCAAATGCCATTCTTATACTACCATCTTTCAGACATAGAGTTTGGCTCCAGATGGTCCTCAACGGCAGAACTAACAGCTGCAGCCTCTCATTTTCAGATTTCCTCTATGTGGTTCTTTTGGTTTCTAAGCAAGTATTGGGCAGGATTGGGAAAGCATATTTCCCATGCAATTTAACAAGGACACGTTCCTCCGAGAGAATTTACTTACTTGTAATGGAGCTTCCAGACTCAGAAGTGATGCTGGAGATGCCTCCACTGGTACCTGCAGTCACAGGGAGGAGAGATCTTTAAGTGATCACTTTAAGTGAAGGAAAGCATTGAACACAGTCATTGAAGATCTATTATCAGGCTCGTTTAATATTTTTGAGGTTCTTTCTTTTCCCAAATGGAGGAATAAGACAGAAAGATTGAACTCTCATACATCTCCTCTTTCTGAAAAATATGGAAACTATCAGGGAGAGGTTGTCACTCTCTCCTTATTACCTGTATGGCTTCCAGAGACTTGGCTTACTGGCTCAGTAGTTTTGGCTCCTAAAGAAAATCGAGTACATTCTTTTGTGTAGCAATGAAAGAATTTGTGGTAAAGCATAGGTATCCTAAAACTTGGTAACTTAGACAAAAGTGTTACTCTATAAACCACCATGAATTTATTTCAAGTGATTCAAATTGCTGGAAGTCACTAGTTACCCTTTTTCTTTATTTTGTACCTGTTATTGTCACTGCTTCAGTGACTCCAGAGAAAGCTGTGGCCTCTGAAAAAGGAAAATGAAAAGAGAGGGCCAAATATCAATGTTCTGGAGAAGGATGGTGGGGGGAATCACTAGGGAACTGATTATTGCAGATCCTTTCTGAGAAGGGGTTCTCCCCCGTTTTGGTGCTTTACCAGAGTTGGAGCTCCCATGTGTAGCTGTTGGAGTTGGGTATGCTTTAGCAGTGGCTGGGCAGGAAAAAGAGAAAACAGCACATTGACATTTTTTCAACTGAAGGAGAAAGTAGCCAACAGCATCCTTTTCAGCTACTTCTAGAACATCAGTGACCCTTCCTGTCTAGTGACTGTGCATTTCCTGTTCCTATAAATGACAGGGGAGACATCTTCCATGTCTACCATGTGCTTAGCACATGATAGGAATCGACTTTCCTGTCTGGAGAATTTTTTATTTAAAGTTTGCAGGTTATCTGAAAACATTTCCCATGTTTACCTGTTGGTCTCTCTGCTGCTTTGGTGGTGGTTCCTAATGAAAAGAAAATGAGAAATAACAAGTATGTATTAATTATTTATATTAAAAATAGGAGATCTTGCACAGGCTCAAGCCTGTAATCTTAGCTATTCAGGAAGCCAAGGTCTGAGGACTGAGGCTCAAAGCTAGCTGTGGCAGGAAAGTCTGTGAGACTTTTCTCCACCATACTCCACACAAGTTATATGCCTCTCAGCTAGGCCTTAAGTAAGCCTTGCTTGAAATAAGATTGGTAAGCATCTCAATACTAAAAGCATATGGAGCAGGCTGCCTATGGCTCATGCCTGTAATGCTAGCTCCTCTGCAGGCTAAAACCTGAGGAATGTGATTTGAATCTAGCCCACCAAGTAAAGTCCATGAGAATTTTTAATCTCCATTTAATCATCAAGAACCATCCTGGAAATAGAAATATATCTCAAGTGGTAGAGTACTAGCTTTGAACAACTACTCAGTGGCAGCACCCAGGGCTTGAGTTCAAGCTCCAGGATAGGCACACACAAAGGCATATGGCATGGAACTTGTAAGTAATAGAAATATGGATTATTAGTATGCTTATCTGTTGCTTTCAATGTTAAGAGTTCTGTAGTTCCTATCACACTAGAACTTGAAATTAGAGAGTGAAAAGGCCAAATATTTCAGCTTTTCTCCATAATGAAATGACTTCTCATAGATGAGGGTTTTTTTTCCCAATGTACTAACAAGTTCTTTCAGTGGTATCTAGTACTACAACTTAGCACACCATTTCTTCCCTAACAAAATATCCAATGACAGATGATTCAAGAGCACAATGACTTCCTTATAGTAAAAATGTTAAAAAAAAATTCTCTTCCAATGACCTCGTATGTGCTCAGTTCTTAATTCCAAGTTGTATTCTTCTTGAAGGAGAAGAAAGTGAAAAAAAAAAAAAAAGGTTTCAGTGCCTGACTCTCAGTTGATAGATTAAATCCTGGGTTTCAGGTATTTCTGTTGAGAATGTGTTCTTCCCAGAGGACCAATAGGAGCTCTCATTGCACAGCTGTGTGTGTGGAGGTAGGAGGGGCTGCCAGTGTTTACCTGCAGGGCTTCCAGCTCCACTGGTCCCACTGACTCCAGAGGAAGTTGTGGCTGCTGAGAGGGGAGACATCACAGAAAATGAATCACAGAACTCAGAGCCCAACTGTGGTGAGTCTGCTTAGAGGCAGCACAAGGGAAGTGCAGTGCAGGATGGGCTCAGCACAGTGTGTGGCCAGCTGTGAACTCACCTGTGCTCACACCTGCAGGGCCAACTGTTGTGCCAGTGCTGACCTCAGTGGGACCTGCAGCACAAAGAAGCTAGGCTGTCATAGCAACCAGGAAGCCAGAGGAGGACCTGAATCTAAAATGCAGACTTGCATTCCTACATTTGTGTTTTCAATGTAACAAAATTCTCATGGCCAGACCATGTGGTGAATTAGATGCACGCTTCCTGCTTTCAACATCTCATAACCAACGTAAAATGACAATGTTCACAAGTTGAGATAGTTCTGCTGAGATCTGATGAGAGCTTCCCCCCAGTGCTCACCTGCTTGGTTTCCTGCTATTCCAGTATCTTTCCTGATGTCAGGGGAGAGGCCGATTAAATGCTTAAATGTGCTCAAAATGTAATAATTTTAGAAAATATATGTATGTACATGTATACATGTGTAAAGATAAATAAATCGGTGTATGTTATGTTCTATGAATTGCTTCTTTCTCTCTTACACACAGGCACACACACACTCACACACACACACACACACACACACACATGCACAAATTCTCACCTGTTTCCCTTCTTGCTGCAGTAGTACTATTGACTGTTGTAAAAGCTGTGGTTTCTGGAAGAGGGAGAGAGAAGGTTCATGATGAAGACTTAGAAAAATACACTGTGTCATTTTTACATGAGAAAAACATTATGGAAGTCATCTTTAGGACCTTATTTCCAGAATGAGAACTTTCCTCCATGCTTGGAGCTCACCTGTGCTAGAACTGCCAGGGGCAACAGTTGTGCTTCTGGCCACCCCAGTGGTGCCTGAAACAAGAAAAAGCACCAGCCATTGAAACATTCTATGCATAAATCAATGAATGCCGCCTAGGCTACATCATTCAGAGATTGTGCCCTGGGCAGTTCAGGGAAATAGCATTTAAATAGACTTCATCATGTATGTGGTTGGTTTTTGATCATGTTTTTATTGGTCTTTCTGCTCCTAAGTTGATTTAATTATTTTTTCTATGCATCAACTATCTATCTCATCTCACAAATATTTATTTAATCCTGTTGGATACTAGTGATTAGTGAATATAATGAAAGAATACCTTTCACAGAAAGCTTGTATAAACAGTAGACATGTTTAGCAAATTGAGTAGAAAATTTCCCAATGGAAATGAGCATAATAATTTTTATAATAGGGCTGGGAAGGTGGCTCAGTGGTAGAGCGCTTGCCTTGCATGCTCAAGGCCCTGGGTTCGATTCCTCAGCACCACATAAGCAAAAAGAAAAAAGCCGGAAGCGGCGCTGTGGCTCAAGTGGTAGAGCACTAGCCTTGAGCTGAAGAGCTGAGGGACAGTGCCCAGGCCCAGAGTTCAGGCCCCACGACCGGACCCAAAAAAAAAAAAAATTTTTTTATAATATCCAGTGATGTATTGATCCAAGGTCCCAGTGGGGAGGTGGTTCTTGCTTATTGAAAATAAGAAAACCAATCAAATATACTTTGATCTTTAATCTCTCATGGAGACAATCATTGAGCAACACTATTTAAAGTTAAAAGCTGTGGGCAGGTGGCTCATGCCTGTAATCCTAGCAACTCAGGAGACTGAGATTTAATGGTCTCTGTTCAAAGCCATCCCATGCAAGAAAATCCAAGAGATTCTTATCTTCAATTAACCAGCAGAAAGTGGAGCTGCAGCTCCAAGTGGCAGGGTATTAACCTTGAACAAAAGAGCTCAGGGATAACACCCAGGTCCTGAGTTCAACTCCCAGGACCAACAAATAAATAAACAGAAAGTTAATGAGAGGTAAATATAAAAATTTCTAGGAAGTGGTCTGTGGCTCAAACAGTAGAGTGCTTGCCTTGAACTGAGGAACTGAGGGATAGCACCTAGGCCCAAAGTTCAAGCCCCACGATCAAAAATAAATAAATAAATTATAAATAAATAAATAAATAAATTTCTAGTCCTCTTTTATCCTGAGACTAAACCTTCTGGGTTAGTGTTGACTAGCTGGTAATGGCAGCACTAGCCAATACGTTAATTGGCCATGGAATTCGTATTCCTATCTGACCCACACTAGAAATATGTACCATTAAGGCCAGGGCCTGAGTTCAAGCTCTAGGATAGGCACACACAAAAAGCAGGTGGCCTGCTTTTTGTAAGTAATAAAAATATGGATTATTAGTATGCTTATCTGTTGCTTTCAATGTTAGAGTTCTGTAGTCTATCACACTAGAACTTAAAATTAGAGACTGAAAAGGACAAATGTTTCAGCTTTTTCACCATAATCTAAAGAAATTACTTCTCATAGATGAGGTTTTTTTCCAATGTACCAACAAGCGCTTTCAGTGTTTGCTAGAATGACGATTTAGTACATTTATTCCCTGCAAAATATCCAATGACATGATTCGAGAGCACTGTGACTTCCTTTATAATGAAAATGTTTTTAAAACATTCTCTTCTAATGATCTCACACGTGCTCAGTTCTTTGTTCCAAAGTGAAGTCTTCATGAAGCAAAAGAAAGGAAAGAGGAAGGTTTCAGTGCTTGACCCTTAGTTGATAGATCAGATCCTGGGTTTTGGTATTTCTGTTGAGAATGTGTTCTTCCCAGAGGACCAATAGGAGCTCTCATTGCACAGCTGTGTGTGTGGAGGTAGGAGGGGCTGTCAGTGTTTACCTGCAGGGCTTCCAGCTCCACTGGTCCCACTGACTCCAGAGGAAGTTGTGGCTGCTGAGAGGGGAGAGATCACAGAAAATGAATCACAGAGCTCAGAGCCCAACTGTGGTGAGTCTGCTAGAAGCAGCACGAGGGGCCGGGCGCTGGTGGCTCACGCCTGTAATCCTAGCTACTCAGGAGGCTGAGATCTGAGGATCGCGGTTCAAAGCCAGCCCGGGCAGGAGAGACCGTGAGACTCCTATCTCCAATAAACCACCAGGAAACCAGAAGTGGCGCTGTAGCTCAAGTGGTAGAGCGCTCGCTTTGAGCTGAAGAGCTGAGGGACAGCGCCCAGGCCCAGAGTTCAAGCCCCACTACCGACAAAAAAAAAAAAAAAAAAAAAAAAAAAAGAATGAAATTACCCCAAAAGCTTGCAACGTTTACAAATTTCACAGGATAAGTTACAAATTTCACAGGATAAGTTACTGTTGATGAGGAACTGCCCTTCTTTCGGGATTAAAAACTATATGATTCTCAACTCTACTTTTGGCATCTTTTTAGAAAAAAAATTCAAAACTGAAAAAAAATCAAAGAACCTAGGTCACAAGGCCCAAGCCTCTGACACACACCTGTATTGAATCCAACAGTGTGAACACCCTTTGTGGAGGTTGTTGTAGCTCCTGAGGGAAAAAAATGGGACAAGATTAAGTTCTGGCGGTTTGGGATACTAAAAAGAGTTGTGTCATTTAATTTTAATTTTATTTTATTGGTGCAGGTCCTGGGGCTTTCACTCAGGCCTGGGCACTGTCCCTAACCCATTTTGCTCAAGGCTAGCACTCTGACACTTGAGTCACAGTTCTACTTACACCTATTTTGGGTGCTTCATTGGAGAGTTTAAAGTCTCATGGGCTTTCCTGCCTGGGCTGGCTTTGAACTGCAGTCTTCAGATCTCAGCCTCCTGAGTAGCTAGGATTACAGGCGTGAGTCACTGGTGCCTGGCAGGGTTGTGTCATTTTATCTTAGCAATGCTACACAAAACATTTTTTCATCTGAGTGTTCAGAGAATATTCCACTTTGTGTAAACATTGCTATTTGCACAGAATCTGCTCCAGTAATGTATAAGACAAAGGAAAAGTAAATGTAGCAATGCATCCTGGTTTATCATGGAAGAAGCTGCAAATGATTCACATGAGTGTGGCTCCCATCTGTAATCCTAGTCACTTAGGAGGCTGAGCTTTGAGGATCACAGAAGCCAGCCCCGACAGGAAAGTCTGTAAGACTCATCTCCAATTAGCCAATAAAAAGCTAGAAGCAGAGCTGTGGCTCAAGTGGTCGAGTGCTAGCCTCAAGCAAAAACGTTCAGGGACAATGCCCAGGCCCTAAGCTCCAGCCTCAAGACTGGTACGTCCTTCTCCCCTCCCCTACCGTCCTGTCCCCCCAAAAGATAGCAGAATAGAAAGAGCTCGTGTTTTGGAATGTTGAACTATTTGCTAACAGGTTAAAAAATCTCAGGGGAAAAAATCATATTTTCTCTCAAGGTAAGGGATTCAAGGCCTACATTATACAAATGAGGTTCTAGATGAAAACCAAGTCCAATATGTAGGTATTAAGTACATGGCATATGCAAAGTTCTCTCAAGTGATACATTAAAAAGGCAGAAGACATGTGCTCTTTCTAACAAAGGTGGTGTCTACTGGTCAGCTAGACAACTATAAATGCGGAACATCCCACCAGATAGGGTCCATAACAGTGACTTAAACAAGGTCAAAATGTCTCCTTCACTTGGAAAAAATTATATTAAATGAAGTAAGCCAGGCCCAAAGAAACATAGGTCCCATGGTTTCCCTTATTTGCTATAACTAGTATATGTCTAGGACAAGCAGAAAAGGTCAAAAGCTATGTACATATGACCATAGAAGATGGTGATAAATGAAATGAACCCCAAGATAGGGACACAAGGGGTTTTGTCTTTCTTCCTGTTGTGTCTAATGTATTTATAATGTACTATGTGATTTTTTTTTGGTTTCTTTTGTATGTTCTTCCTCCATTTTACAACCCCTGTTTTTGCTGTATTCGATTCCAGTGCCCTGCATCTTGTATATAATATACATTTTTCTAATTTGGGGGGGGGGGAGGGAAATAACAAAATGCTGAAATAAGGATGCAGGTTGACCCATTGTAACAATGATATGTACAAGACACTATGTTGAAACCGAACTTTATAACTTCAGGGGGTGGAGAGGGAGAAGTTGGGGAGGTGGGGTGGGAAGGTCTGGTAGGGGAAAAACAAAGGAGGAGGTAACAGTGCTTGATAGGAAATGTACTCATTACCTTACTCATGCAGCTGTAACCCCTCTGTATAGTATCTTTGCAATAAAAATATACATTAAAATGTCTCTTTCCAAGAGTTTATAGAATCTAATATAAAATACTGAAATACAGAAAGATTAAATATTTAAGATTGAGCCTCTGTGTCTTATCTTTCAAATCTGTTCAAATTAAAAAGACACACCAGGATGCAATAAAAGCTAAATAATATTCATAAGAAGTAACAGTTCACAAACACAAATATACTGAGCTTTGGAACTCCTTTTGAAAAAAAAATTAAGGAGGTATTTTGGAAGCTGCTATTATTTTTATTTTATTTATTTGCTTATTTTGCCAGTCCTGGGTCTTGAACTCTGGGCTTGGATGCTGTCTCTAAGTTCCAGACTTTGAGTCTAGAACTCTACTACTGAAGCTTCAGCACCACTTTCTGCTTTTTCTGTGATAAATTAGAGATAGGACTCTTATGGACTTCCCTGCCCAGGTTGGCTTCAAACCTTGAACGACAGATCTCAGCCTCCTGAGTAGTTAGGATTACAGTCATGAGCCACTGGTGCTTGGCTTGGTTCTATGTTTGTATACTAGTATATAATAAGTGTAGAATATGACTAGGATACAAGGTATCAGTATACCTTTATTATAATCCAAAGGAGACATAATAGAGGTAGCCCTATGCTAAGAGGCTAGGTGTGATGGCACATGCCTGTAATCCCAGTTGTTTAGGGCAGAGAGGTAGGATGATTCTATGTGAGCCTGGCCCCAGCCAAAAGTATGGGATTCTATGCAAAAAAAAAATTAAAAATTAAAAGCAAAAGAACTGAGGGTAAGTGGTACAGTACAAACAGAAAGCCCCAAATCCAATCCTAAGTGTCACTAAAAAAGGGAAAGACCTAAGCTATCAAAATCCAATTTGAAGTTCATGTTTTGTTAATATGTTAAAAATCTGTTATTATTGTTTCCCATTCTAGTTGATTTAACACAACACTGCCTTTTTCAAATGTGTGTTTATAATCTATCTTCTTACCTGTGGTGACTTTAGGCTGTTTTGGTGGCACTAGAATTCAAAAGAACAAATATATGAATATGCACTTATAATTTATTTCACTTCATAAAGATTAAGAGACGCATTAGATTATCATTTGGGAAGAATATCACATTCCCTCAGATTTTCTTCCACGTGAAAATGATAGAGATGGAAATAAGTTGTGGCTCAAGTGTTAGAATTCCAGCCTTGAGTACAAAAGCCAAGTGAGAGAGCAAGGTTCAAGCCCCAGCACTAGCACCAAAAGAGAGAGGTAGAGAAATGAGATGTTAAGCCATAACATTCAGAAACATATTTTTGTTATTTTAATTTCAATTTACCTTCAATGAATATGTTAGGAATTTTGTTAACTGGAACTTGTAAAGAAAAGATTAAATTTATGTTTTAGTAAAAAATATATTCTTAAATTTCATTTACAAATTCACTTTAGTTCTTCAAATGCCATGAATACATACAACAATTTTACTAAAAATAATCTTTCATTTTCATAGATTATACAAATCTGGGTCAGAATGAAATAATTTTAAGAGCTAAATGATAAAGTCCTTTTCTAAGAGATCATCATTGAGTTATAAATTATCAAACTGAAAACCACCATTAAACTTTCTTGCAAGTTAAATACACACTTGTAATCCTTGTTCAGTTCAATTTAATTAAAAATTAGTACTTGAATTAAAAAAATGTTAAAATAGACTATACACTGAAGACATCCAAACCATTATAATATGGTTATGGTGTTTAATAGACACTAATTCATTTATATTTGCGTAGCCCTTGTTTGAAAATGAATATATAAATTTAGCTTGAATTAAGTTAATGAATTAGTTGCTGGTGATTGTAATTAGTTAGGAAAATAAATTTCTGTAAGTAGTTAGAATAAATCTTGCCAAGTGCCTGTGCCTCACCCTTGTAAGCCTAGCTACTGAGGAGACTGTGATCTGAGGATCATGGTTCAAAGCCAACCTAAACAAGAAAGTCCATGAAACTCTTCTTTTTAACTAGCAAAAAGTTGGAAGTAGAGGTATGGCTCAAGTCTTAGAGCACCAGCCTTCAGTGAAAAAGCTAAGGGACAGCATCCAGATCCTGAGTTCAAACATAGTTGGTCAGGTCTTGTTGAGGATATAGATTTTTATTTTACATGGCTCATTTTAATGGAAAAAAAGTAAACTTTCTGCTTCTTAGGGGAATTATAAATTCAGATGGTGATAAACTCAGATTATCTGTTAATTCTTTCTCCCCAAACCTTGGTCTTGGTCAGGTAAATGACTTAAATATATTATCATAATCTGCATCTCAGGGATGCTGGGTCAGATCACCAAGGAGCACCGTGGTGAGCCTTGCTCACTTTGTTCCTGGCAGTATGACCCGTGACAAGGTAATCCAGCTGTGTTCCCAGCCTGCCCTTGTGGGAACCCCAATCGTCACCACTCCCCCATCCCCTGGTTATACCAGGTTTCTCTTTGGTTTTGTTTTGTTTTTTCTTTTGCAGCATTTGTAATTGTTATTATTAAGGAGTCTTATAAAGGAGTTACAATTCCAGAAGTCAGGCTACGAATACAATGCTTCCTGGTCAGTGTCACCCCTTCCTGAATTCTCTCTCACATCCCCCTACCCATCCCTATCTTCAAGTTACAAAGTTCCTATTTTACATAATGTATATTATATAGTACAACTGATTTTGTTCCCCTTCCTCCATTCCTGTACATCCCTTTTTTGCTGGCCCCCGGCATGTTTCTACTTCCTGATAATCATTTTGATAAACAATATATTTTAGTTGTCTAGGAGTTACACCTGTAATTGCTCCCCTAAGTCTCCCCTCCTGTAGGTCACTTTGTGTACAAATGCATTGAGCTCTGAAAACCTTATCATGCAGAGTTATATTTTAGATCTGACTTCCACATATGAAAAGAAATATGTGCTATTTGTCTCTCTGAGCCTGGCTTACTTCACTTAATAGTATTTGTTTTAGGTCCATGCGTTTCCCTGCAAATGATGTAATATGCTTTCTAATGGATGAGTACAATTTCTGTTTTCATTTTGAAGGAACATAACAAAAACTAACTTCTCAACAAGTTTGGAAGCTCAGTTTATGACCATAATGCTCTGGAAAATGCCTTTCATTATTCACCAGATCACGTTCTTAATTCCCTCTTGAACTGTGAGAAAATGTATATGGATCCAAGTAATAGGAGTCTAATGACCCACCACTAAATTGTCCGGATGAAACGCTCTAACCTTTATAATTAAACTTACCTTTGGGTATCGTCACCTCAGTTCCTGGTTCTCTTGTAGTTCCTCCTGCCTCATTGGTTGTGACACCCAATGGTGGTGTTGTCCTGGTCTCCACAGCTGATGGTCCACTGGTCCCTGACACTCCTACTGATGGTTCAGATGGTCCTGTCACTCCAGTCAGCAGTATGGTTGTTCCTGGTATACCAGATGATAGCTCAGTTGTCCCCAATGGTCTGGTTGTTTCTGATACTACACCAGTTGCTCCAGTTGTCACTAGTTTGTCAGCTGAGGATCTAGTTGTTCCAGACCCTGTCTCTGATGGGCTAGTGTTTTCCTTCACCCCAGTTGACTGGACGGTTGTTTCAGTTGATTTCGGTGGTTGTCCAGATGTCACTGTGATTCTAGTTGAGGTGGCCATTGTCTCTGATCCCTTGGTTGATGGTTCAGGCATTCTTGGCCCTTCTACTGATGTGGTAGCTGTTGTTATTGTCACGCCGGTTGGTCTTCCTGCTTCACCAGGGGATGGTGTTGTTACTCCTGAACTTCGAGATGTTGTTCTAGTGGTCTCTGATTGCACAACAGAGGGTTCTGTTGTTTCTGGTTCTCTGCTTGGCTGTGGAGCTGTCTTTATTACTCCTGAAGATTGTCCCAAATCCCCAGACACTGGTGAAGATGGTGGAGTTGTCCCTGCAAACAAGTAGGAAAAGAAAATAACATTGACATCTGGCTTAGTCTTTAATCTGCAGGAAGAGTGTTGCTTCCTTCCTCCCTTATTTCTCTGTCACCATCATCTCATTTCATCCTGTGCTTTCTGCTACAGCACAATCTTTTTTCCTTCCTTCCCTCCTTCCTTCCTTCCTTCCTTTTTTTTTTGTCAGTTGTGGGGCTTGAACTCTGGGCCTGGCACTGTCCCTCAGCTCTTCAGCTCAAGGTGAGTGTTCTACCACTGGAACCACAGTGCCACTTCCAGTTTTCTGGTGGTTAATTGGTTTTGAACTATGATCCTCAGATCTCAGCCTCCTGAGTAGCTAGGATTACAGGTGTGAGCCACCAGTGCCTGGCATTCCTTCTTTCTTATTCGCTTTTAATGATCATTTATTAAATACTTATTTTCTGTTAAAGAAGTTCCCAGCAGCTTAGATCTATTACCAAATGTCATCATTTTCTGATGAAAGATGCATAAGTATACACATATGCATAGATTGTAAACTCCAATGAGCATCACAGGAATTTATTCATATATTTTTTCTCACATTTGAAACCGTAGATTCCAACAACATTCATGAAAATACTTAGCACTTTATCTATAACAAATAAACAAGATCATTCCAAAGGTGAGACACTAACATAGCTAATAAAAATAAAATTATTGAATGAAATATGTTATCCTTGTAATCATGTTGCCCTTAAAATATGTACCATGAGCCAGGTGTGGTGGCTCATATCTGTAATCACTGCACTTGGGAGGCAGACGCAGGTCTCTAAGGTGGCAGACATGTATGGACATATATATGTATATATGCACACACATATACATATAAATATGCATATATACAAATATATACATTTTAAGTATATGTATACCTTACATATGACTGTAACATAGTAAGCATGCAAGATACAGATACTATGTTATGAACTCATACAAAAAGCTTAGTTTTTATGATCTGATATTTAAATAGGGTTACTTATTTTGGTTGTCCTTCAACCATAATACAGTATTTGTTTTAAATTCTGATTTTGATTTTGATTTGTTTTGTTTGTGTTGTTACTGGGACTTGAACTCAAGTGCTCATACTCTTGTTTAGCTGTTTTGTTTTGGTACTGTACCACTTGAGTCATATCTCCACCTATGGCTCTTTGCTGGGTAATTTTAGCTAAGAGGCTCATGGATTTTTCTGCCTTAGCTGACTTCAAACCTCAATCTTCAGATCTCAGCTTCCTGAGTAGTTAGGATTATAGGCATGAGCCTCTAATGCTCAGCTTTTAGTTAGACTTCTAAAAATTATAGGTCTTTCATTTTCCAAATCAGAACGTATTTAAAAGAATACTTAGAGAATTCAGTCTTCCTGATCTGTTTTATTTTCTATAACAATTTATGTGAGTTCCTAATATCCCTTCTATGAGTTTTATATTTTTGCATGTATGAATACATATTTACATACATACTCATATATAAAACATATACACACATGTACCACAATTCTTTTTTCATAAAGCTAAAATTATATGCATGGCTGTTCTGCTTGCTTTTTTCTTTTAATAAATTCTAGACATAAGCTGGGTGCCAGTGGCACATGCCTGTAATCCTAGCTACTCAGGAGGCTGAGATCTGAGGACCATAGTTCAAAGCCAGCTCAGAGAGGAAAATGTGCAACTCTTACCTCCAACTAAATCACAGAAAAAGCCAAAAGTGGTGCTGTGGCTCAAGTGTAGAGCACTTGCCTTGAGCAAAAGTTGCTCAAGGATACTGCCTAGGCCCAGTGTTCAAGCCTCAGGACTGGCAAAAAAACAAAACAACAAAAAAACCCATATAATATAAAATTCAAGACATAGATCATTATATAGAAACCTCCCTAACTCTCTTGAATCCAAGTCTGTAGTGTATTTTATTCCATGAGTCTTCTTTAATTAAGAAGCGTGAACTGTTTGTAACTCTTTCTATTAAAAACACTACCACTGTGGAGAGCTCACACACGTGTCATACCTACTTTGGTTGTATTACTTGCCCTTAGAGAGCATGGTGGGATTTCCAGGTCAAAGGTAAATCAATATGTAAATCTGTTCTACTTTGCCAGACTGGTCTCTGTGGGGTGTAACCCATAGGCTCCCTCTGCCAGCTACCTACTACCATCTGTTTCTTTCCAGAACTGTCAACAGGGCTGTTGTCAAAGTTGTGGATTTCTGCCAGCCTGAAAAAGCGCGACACGACATCCCTGTGTAGTTTTAATTTGCATTTTTCTTGAGTGTGAATTTGATTCTTTATTTCAGATTCTGGGCTTTCAATTTCCACCTACCCCAGTTTATTAATAACTATAAAAAGGCTGTCTTTCCTTATCCTGTTGTTGTGGTTAGTGGGGTGAATCTAGAAATTCCTCACCATAATGCAGAATTTGTGGCAAACATGGATGTATTGGTTCAAAGAAATATTCATTTCTGTGAGTTAGAATGTATTTTTTCCTATGAGAAATAGTTATTAAAACTTTAATAAGTGTCTTTTCAATCTCTGTGTAGGTAGCTAATTAAATTTTTCTTATATCTACTAATATTATGAGTTACATTAAGAAATATCCTATCTTTGAGAAACCCTTCACTAAATAAAAATGCTTAAATAATTTTTTCCTGAATCCACATTTTTTCTCTCTAATAAACTCAAGCATCTCTTACTTTGTTTGTGAGCTTTAATTCATTTGACTATGATTAATTCAATAAATTTAACTCATTTTTCAAATTATGTCTATGTATATATCATTTATCTATCACTTGATTGGTATGCTAGTTTTACTTGGTCCAACTGAAGAACATTTGCATATTATTCTCCCACCTTTCCTTAAACATTTGTTCTGTTTTTTTTTTTTTTTTAATTTTAATGCTTAGAATTTTTTTTTTTTTTTTTTTTTTTTTTTTTTTTTGCCGGTTGTGGGGCCTGAGCTCTGGGCCTGGGCACTGTCCCTCAGCTCTTCAGCTCAAGGCAAGCGCTCTACCACTTGAGTCACAGGGCCACTTCCGGCTTTTTCTGCTTATGTGGTGCTGAGGAATCGAACCCAGGGCCTCATTCATTGCAAGGCAAGCTCTCTACCACTGAGCCACCTTCCCAGCCCTGTTCTGGTTTTAGAGTCAACATTAAAAATAATTGTTCAAGGCTAAGAGTGTGGCTCAGGGACAAGCACCTATCCAGAAAGCATGAAGCACTGATTCAAGTCTCAATGCCGCTCAAAAATATCCAGGTCTCTTTTCTGTTATGGTTTTCAAAGTATCTCTGTTTTTAACTTAACATGCACCCTTTAGTGAAACTATTATGAAGGATTATGAGTGCAATACTCCCTCAAATCTCTCATGTTATAAACTGTTCTTCTAGACTTAGTGTTACAATTATGCTTAGTTGGATATAAAACCCTTGGCCCACATTTTCTCAGCTACTCTCATTTTGGCAAAAATGATGTTAATCTGTTTTTTTGTTTTGTTTTTGTTTTTTGTCAGTCCTGGGACTTAAACTCAGGGCCTGGGCACTGTCCCTGCGCTCCTTCAGTCAAGGAAAGTGCTCTATCACTTTGAACTACAGCAACACTTCTGGTTTTCTGGTTGTTAATTGGAGATAAGAGTGTTATGAAAAAAAAAAAGTGTTATGGACTTAACTGCCCAGGCTGGTTTCCAACTGTGATCCTCATATTTCAGCCTCCTGGGTAGCTAGGATTACAGGCATGGGCCACCCATGCCTGACTCATTTCTTTTTTTTAATGATTTGATCTTTTTTTTAATGACTTGATCTTTCTGCCCTAAGGCCCAGAGAATTTATTCCTTTATTTTTCAAGTACAAATATTTTCTAATTGCAGAAATTAGTACTCAGGATTATTCATCCAGATATGCGTTCATGATATATATACATATACACACACATATATATATCATATATGTATATATACATTTATGTGTATGTATATATGTGTTAATGTATATATGTATGTATCTATACATACATATGTATTTTTATTCAGAATTTTTCTTCATACTTACAAGCTAAATATTAGTTGTTTCTTTGACTTTTATTTCCCAAAAATTGTACTAATTGTATTTAAGTACATAGTGTATATCTATTAGGTATTTTTGTCTATTTCCTGTAATTATATCCTTTAGAAACTCATATTGTCTTTGTTTAAGTGTCTATGATATTTGGGGGTGGGTAGGTGACCTCTTTTTTACCTTTCAATTCCCTTTCACATTTCTTCTGTTTAGATTTAGTCTAATATTGCCTTTCCATCCCTGATGCCCCAGAAGCATTTTTGCTAGCAGCTGCCGTAGGGACAGCATTTTCCTCTCCAGTTGTACCTACTGAAACTACAGCCAGGAGTCAGTGGCTCGTGCCTATAATCCTATTCACAAGAGCTGAGATCTGAGGAACATGGTTCAAAGCCAGCCTGGACAGAAAAGTCCATGAGACTCTTATCTCAAATTAACCACTAAAAAGCCAGAAATGGAGCAGTGGCTAAAGTGGTAGAGCACTAGCCCCAGTACCAGAGAGGAAAAACAAAAAAGGAAAAAGCAAAATGGTATTTAATGTGAATAGGTTTCCAAAGAGCAATTCAGAGGCAAACACAGGCTACCCAGAGAGGTACAAATCCCAGTTAAACAATTACCCTCCAATCACTGCAGGAAACATACTAAAAAGTCAAATTCAAATTTGACTGGCCTGTTTTTATTTTTGCGTTTATTGTTTTGCTACTAAGAATCAGACCCAGGGTCTCTAGCATGCTAAGTATATACTTTACTCCTGAACATCAGCTGTTTTTTATTTTTTTGCCAGTTGTGGGGCCTGAACTCTGGGCCTGGGTGCTGTCCCTCAGCTCTTCAGCTCAAGGCTAACACTCTGCCACTTGAGCTATAGTGCCACTTCCAGCTTTTTCTGCTTATGTGGTGCTAAGGAATTGAACCCAGGGCCTCACGCATGCAAGGCAAGCACTCTACCACTGAGCCACCTTCCCAGCCCCACATCAGCTATTTTATATTTTTCCGGCAACCTGTAGTACATGGATGGTTATGATAAAACTGCTCTTTGGAGAAATTTCAGGTTACTTTTTTTTCCTAAGAGGAACTCAGATTGCCTGTGTTGGCCTTTATAGACATAGTTAAATGCGCTCATTACTAGAGCTCCAGATCAGTTCATGGCAGACTGCCATTGGCATGACAGTGAGTTATGGGCCTCGCCTGAACACTGCGGTGAGCTGTAACCAGGGAAGAATGTTCTAGTAATGATGCTGCTGAGCCAGGTACTAGTGGGTCATGCTTGTGTCATCTTAGCTACTCAGGAGGCTGAGGGTGAAGGATTGGGGTTCCAAGTCAGATCAGTCAGACAAGTTCAAGAGACTCTTATCTCTAATTCATCAGCAAAATGTTGGCATGGAGTACTAGCCTTGTGTGGACAAAGCCAAGGAAGAGCTTGAGGCCCTGAGTTCAAGCACCACCTCTATTATTTTTTTAACTGCTTTTATTTTTAACAATGTGACTGAAGGTTCCAGTGGCAGTTCCAAACAGCCTCTTGTTTCCCTCATCATCACAGCACTGTGAGAGCATTTCCTTTGTCAGGACCACAGTACTATAAGGTATGCAAAGGGCCACTTGGAGAAACATGTGAAGTCACTTATATACCACCTACTTCTCTGACTGGATCTCATTTGATAATTAAACACCACGTGAGAAGGACAGGTTTCTGATTGGACGATGAGCAAATGCCACAAAAGCCATGGCCTCTGACTGACCCCCCCTTACTTACCTGAGTGGTCCCTGGGGGATGTTGCCTCATTGCTTGGGGGCTCTAGTTGTTTCTCCAGTTTTCCATTTCAAAATGGAAAAGCCAATATGCACCATGATCTTTGATGAAGGGGAATAGCTCTTGCTTGTTCCTTCTTACCTTCCTCTCTCCCTCTCCCTTCTCTACCTAACTCTCTCCCTTTCTCCCTCCCTCCCTTCCTGTCTGTCTGTCTGTCTTAACTCTATTTCTCTTTCTTTCAAAATATCTTTCATACATTTTTTATTTTAGGCTCAATACTTATAAAAATTATCACGATAATCTTATATGGTTCTTAGAATCCATTATGTACTTATTCACTTAAAAATTCAAATTATTTTTTAGTAACTGTACACGCCTGTGTACAGTATTCAAGTGAATACATAGGTTTACAAGGACAATGCTTTTTGATCAATGTTGCCCCTCCCATCATTCTCCCCCAGCTCACCCAACCCCACCCCTCCCCTCAAGTAACTTGTTTCCATTTTCACATATGAATGTTGACTATAATGACTGCATTTTCCTACCCTTTCTCTCTCCATTTGTTTGTCCTCCCTTCCTATCACCTCTCCTCTCAACCAAATATGTTTCATCTTCCTGCTGTATAATAGTTGTTCAGGGGGGTTCCACCATTGGAATCTTTCTGTGAGTATATCACCCTTTATTTGTGTATATATGTACACAACACTGTATATATATATACTTATAAATTAGATCTACTAGCCTCCTATGAAAGAAAACATATTCTTTGTCTCTTTGAGCCTTTAACGTAACACATTATTTTCTCAGTGCCTCCCTTACTTACTTTTGTTTATAAATAAAATGACTTGTTATTTATTGATTGAAAACTCAGGTATTTGAAACTAGTGACTTTTCATCCAGGCTGTTCAAGAATATTGGCAAAGCTTTAAAAAGTATTGTTGGAAGTGGTGCTGTGGCTCAAGTGGGAGAGAGCTCACCTTGAGCTGAAGAGATGAGGGACAGTGCCCAGGCCCAGAGTTCAAGCCCCACAGCTGACCGAAAAAAATATTCTGCCTGGTTGCTGAGTACTGGTTTCTCACACTTGTAATCCTAGCTCAGGAGGCTGAGATGAGAAGATCTCAGTTTGAAGCCAGCCTGGGCAGGAAAGTCTATGAGATTCTTATCTCCAATTAACCACCAAAATAACCCCCAGAAGTGGAGTTTTAGCTCAAGTGGTTGAGTGCTAGCCTTGAGCAAACAAGCTCAAAGATAGTGCCCAAGCCCTGAGTTCAAGGTCCAGGTCTAGCACATACATACTAAAATTACTGGATTATAGATTTAGTGAATCTGTGCGGAACTGTTTGACAGATGGAGAGAAAATTCTCTGACTTCTGCTTTGTGCCTAGAATTGCCAACCATGAGTCCACACCATACTCTTAACCTCAGAAGTTCAAAGAAGGAGTACCAGAATCATTATGGCCATAACTCAAGGGTACAAAAAATTATACCTTATTATAGACATGCCATCTAATCTTAATGTCCACTGCCCCCAGGCACTTACTATTATTACACTTCTTCATAGAGACCAGGACATTATCACCTCAGTACTCATGCATTTCTCTTCTAATTTACCTGTCTTGCTGAGAGCAGAGGTTGTATGTGGTCTAGCTGAGCCTCCAGGACCAGATGTAGTAAGACCTGAAGACATGCCTGTGGTCCCTGAAAAGAAGAACTTCAAAGTTTGCGAAGATATTGAAGCTAGGCACTGGTGGACTCATGCCACCAGCAGTTCTAGTTACTCAGGAGGCTGACATCTGAGGATCAAAGGTCAAAGTCAGCCCGGTCAGCAACGTCTATGAGATGCCTATGTCCAATTAACCAGCAAAAAGGCAGACACAGAGGTGTGGCTCAAGTGGTAGAGCACCAGCCTTGTGTGGTAAAAGCCAAGTGGGAACTCTAAGCCCTGAGTTCAAGACCCAATACTAAAACAGCAACAACAAAAAAATCCTACTTGGAACTTGCACTTATAGGCCATGCTTGCTGTGAGCAGGCCTGTATGGGATCTGCTGAGGTCTCCCCTCCAGCCAGGTGAACCTTACCAGGAGCTGTGGCTCCAGTGCCTGCTTCTCCAGAGGTTGCTCCAGAGGTTGCTCCAGATGGTGCCCCAGGTGCGTCTGATAGTGATTACAGAATAAGTACATCAAGTTAGAACCTCTTTTGAAAGTGGATCTTTTCGTTTTTCCTTTAGCAAAGTAGATGTTTGTCTCCTGGTAAATTTTTGCTCATGCTCAAATCGTTAAACCAGGTAAACTTCATGATGTACTGATTCTATTTCTTAATAAAGATATAGTAATAATATAAAGTCAAGATTCAACATCGATAGCTCTCCTCCCTTTTTGTTTTTGTTTTTTTTTTTTTTTTTAATTTTTTT